>NW_006408522.1:27808456-27818852 GCF_000296735.1 Chrysochloris asiatica | reverse complement strand
TAACTAAATGTCAAAAGTGATGGGACAGCAACCTCACAATATGGCAACAATTGTGAGGTTGGCCCAGGACTCGGCAGTGTTTCGTTCTATTGTGCATAGGGTAACTATGAGTTGGTACTGACTCGATGGCATGTAACAACAACGATGAAGTCTGGTTCAAAGAGGAGCATAGAGTTAGGACTTAACTGAAAAGGGCTCTAGAACTTCCAGTCAAAATGGATGGAGGTTTTCATATATCATTTAGCAGTCCAAAATCTAGCAATGATAAATAAAATGTTAAAAAGGGAAAATTAAAAGAGCTGGGGAAAAAAAGATAAATCTATCCATGGTCCACAAACATAACAGAAATGCCAAATTGTGAATTAAGCCAGGCTGAAGCTACCAGCCTGCTGGGCTCAGGGCCAAAGGTTCTGTTGGTAGATTTTATACTTTGACATCTGGTTCAATATTACTGTAACACAGAACTTAGACTATGTCTGTTGTTGTTGTTAAGTGCCGTCGAGTCGGTTCCAACCCATAGTGACCCTGTACATCTACATGGTGACAATTGTAATGGATTATGCTAGATTTACAATCTCCAAAATACACCGTATCACAGAAAAATCACAATTTTCACTAGAAACTTGGCAATTAAATTAGTTGCATTGCATTTGTTGTTTTACCTCATTACCAGAAATACCCAACATGTGGAATTTCAATTTGGGGGTAAGATGCCTCTTAAAGACTACCCAAGTCCACATGCCCTGGGTCTTTTTTTTCAAAATCACCCTCAAGGGTGACAACTATCATATGCTTTCTGAAGCCAGTAGAATTCATGCCCTGGATTCTGGGACAGACTCTTCACACTTGTAATTCTGGTGATGTTCCAATAAAAATATTTCAGAAGGTAATCCTTCTCAAGAAGGGATGCCATTGGGGGCTTTCTTGAAGATTTCAAGGTGTTAAATATGGGTACATCATGACGTTTATTATTAATGTAATTTCTTTTAGCCTAAGGAGGAAGAATAAGTTATTACCATACTTCAAAAGAAAAAGCATAAAGCTATATAAAAATGGCTGGGAATATTTTGATATTAATAAAAAATTATGGAAAATGAGTTGTAAATATCAACATTTCAAAGTGAATTTGTAGCGACAATAAACAAACCTTCTGAAGGGTGACTAATGAGACAGTGGAGCATTTGCGGGCTAACTCTTCTTATGCATTGTTATAAGTAATCTTTGTCCTAGTTAGCCCCTCTCTGTTCATTCATTCAGTAATTATATTTTGCATATTTACTCTAGACCAGACTTTGTGTTGGGTGTAAGGGAGACAAGGGTGAAAAAGATACACTCCACGTCCTGAGGAGATTTTGCATCCTTTTTGCATCTTGGTAAAGAAACATTCCATGAAATTCAAAGAGAAGAGGAGTCAAAGAATTACTGCTGCTTGTCTCAGTAGAACATTTTTAGATTAACATAGCAAAAGACATTAGCAGACATGCTATTAGTATATAAGTTGTATTTCTAATAATGGATTCCTGGTGTGATGCTGTAAGATCAGCACTGGACTGTGAACCCCAAGATCAACAGGTCCTTGAAAACTCTATACAGGGTCGCAATGAGTTGGAATCAAGTTGATGACACTTAACAAGAACAACAACAAAAGTTTCTGACAAACAATTACCTGATGAATCAAACCATCTAAGATGAGGGTCACTGAGGCATTTTATGTATATGGGGATTTTATAAAAGGTAAAAGCCAAGTTAGCAAACATTCATAGGATGTTCAAGTGATGGGCTCAGGTAGAAAAGAAGCATGAAGAAGACATGGTGTCTGGCCTCATAGATTCCACAGTATCATAGTTGTGACAAGAGACACACATACAGAGGGATAGTTCTTGTAATTGGGCACTTGCATGCTGATATTATCATTTTATTTGGTGAAGGTGCCTAGGACACTGGGTCTGTGCTACCTTCATGTATCAACACACCAGCTTATGAGTTACTCTTGGGAACTTACTTTTCCTTTAGGGTCAACCCAAACAAAAACCAAACCCACTTCCATGAGTAGATAGTGATTCATAGTGATCCTGTAGAGGTTCCCTGAGTGTCAGTCTTTCTGGGAGCAGAAAGTCTCATCTTTCTTCCATTCAGTGGCTGGTGGGTTTGAACTGCTGACCTTGAAGTTAGAAGTCCAATGCTTATTCTACAGTACCACCAGGACTCCACTTAGGATCTTCAGGGATTGTAAAAGTCAGATTGGGAGCAAATGCCTATTAATAACATTGACTGTTTAAGCGTGTTAAAATGAAAGAGTTGAAAGGGGCAGTCCAATAGTACTGCCATTGAAGACTTCATGGCGAGCACCAGTGTTTCAAATGACAATATGTGATGTAAGTTACAGCAGCCCATCATATATGTATGTATGTATCTAGTCCCACCTGGATTTAGAGACCATCACAAGAATAGATGTGCCCATTGAACATTAATAATTGAAGACTAGACAAGTTATGGTATGAGATCAAGAACATCATACATGAAGAAAGCAAAAGGCCATTAAAAAGAGAGGAAAACAAGGAAAGACCAAAATGGATGTCAGGAAAGATTTAGAACCTTGCTCTAGAACATAAAGAAACTAAAGCAAACAGATGAAACAATGTAGTAAAAGAGGTAAACAGAAGATTTCTAAGGTGACTTGAGAAGACAAGTAAGTAGTATAATGAAATGTGCAAAGATCTGCAGTAAATAAACCAAAAGTAAAGAACATGCTTAGCATTTCAAGTTGCAGTATTAAGGGATTCTATAAGCAAAATCCATCACTTATCTGTCCATTTGTTGTGCTGTGGTGGTTTGTATGTTGCTGTGATACTGAACTCTATGCCACTGGTCACCCATGGCAGACAGCTTTCAGCTGAACTTTCAGATGAAAACAGACTAGGAAAAAGGAGAGGCAGTCCACTTCTGAATGGTTAGCCACTGAAAACCTTATGAATAGCAGAAGGATATTGTCTGATACAGTGCCAGAAGGCACTCGAAATAAGACTGGGAAGAGCTGCCTCCTCAAAGTACAGTTGACCTTAATGACATGGATGGAGTAATGCTTTCTTTCAAGGCCTTCATTTGTTAATGGGATACAACTCAAATGAGAAGAAGCAGATGCAAAATAATTAGAACTTGTAATGTACTAAGTATGAATCTAGGAAAACGGGAAGTTTTCTAAAATCAAACGGTACACAAAAAGATCAAAGTCTAGGCATTAGTGAATGGAAATGTACTGGTATTGGTTATTTTGAATCAGATAATCATATCATTTACTAGACCAGGAATGAAAAACTGAAAAGGAATGACATTTCCTTCATCTTCAAAAAGAGTATTTAAACATCAGTCTCAAAGTACAATACTGTCTGTGATAGGATACTATTCACATGCCAACAAGGAAGACTACTCAGTATCACTATTATTAACCACTAATGTCAGCTTGAGGACTAAGGTATGCCTGACCCAAGCCATGATATTTTCAATAACCTCATATGGATGCAAAAGCTGGACAGTGAATAAGGAAGACCTTAGAAGAATTGATGCCTTTGAATTGTGGTGTTGGAGGAGAATACTAAAAGTGCCATGGACTGCCAAAAGAACCAATAGATCTATTTTGGAAGAAGTGCAGCCAGAGTGCTCCTTGGAGGCCAGGATGGCTAAGCTTCGTCTCTCATACTTTGGACATATTGTCAGGAGAGAACAGTCGCTGGAGAAGGATGTCATGCTGGTTAAGATGGAGGGTCAGAGAAAAAGAGGAAGACCCTCAACGAGATGGATCAGCCAGGTGGCATCATTGATGGTGTCAAGTGTGGCAGCGGTGGTAGGGTTGGCCCAGGATCAGACATTGTTTCGTTCTGTTGTGCATGGGGTCGCTATGAGTAGGTTCCAACTCAATGGCACCTGACAACAACAACAACAACAAAGTACTGACCACTAAAGCCAGTGATGATGAAATGAAAGAAGTCTACTAACTTCTTTGGTCTAAAACTCTTCAGTCAAATATGCAACAAGATGCACTGGTAATTATTAGTGATTGGAATGTGAAAATCAGAAATAACAGGGAAGGATTAATAGTTGGAAGGTATATCCTTGATGATAGAAATGCTGCTGGATATTTCATGATAGAATTTTGCAAGAACCATTGCTAATTCGTTGCAAATATCATTTTTCAATAACACTAACAATGACTATACATGTGGGCCTCACCAGATGGAATACACAGGAATCAAACTGACAGTATCTGTGGAAACAGATGAGGGAACTTTGGAGAAGTTCAGTAACATCAGCCAAAACAAGGCCAGGAGCTGACTGTGGAACAGACCATCAATTTCTCACATGCAAGTTCAGACTGAAGTTGAAGAAAGTTAAATCCATGAGGGTCAAAATGCAATCTTGAGTACATCCCACCTGAATTTAAAGACCATTTCAAAAAGAGATTTCATGCATTAGACACTAATGACCAAAATATAGAAGAGTTGTGGAACAACATCAAGAACATCATACAGGAAGAAAACAAAAGGTCATTTAAAAGATATGAAAGAAAGAAAAGACAACAATGGATGTCAGATCAGACTCTAAAACTTGCTCTTCAATGTAGGGAAGCAAAAAGCCACTAGAAGGACTGATGATGTAAAATAACTGAATAAAGCATTTCATATAGGGCAGCTCGAGAAGACAAAATAAAGTAGTATAATGAAACATGCAGCTGAGAAACTGGACAGAAGTTAGAAAACAAAAAGGATAGAAGAACACACGTAGCATTTCTCAAACTGAAGAACAGAAGAAAAACTTTAATCCTTGGGTTACAATATTGCAGGATTCTAAGGGCAAACTATTGAATGACACAGAAAGCATCAAAAGAAGATAGAAGAAATATACAGAGTCACTGTACCAAAAAGAATTGATAGATGTTCAACCATTTCAAGAGGTAGCATATGAGCAAGAACGGATGGCACTTAAAGAAGTCAAAACTGCATTGAATCATTAGTAAAAAATAAGTCTCCAGGAATTGATGAATACAGATAAAAATGTTTTAGCAAACTGATGGAGGCCCTCATTAGTTTATGCCAAGAAATTTGGAAGACTTGACCAACTGATTGGAAAAGATCCATATATGTGCCCTTTTCAAAGAAAGGTGACTCAAGGGAATATGGAAATCAGAAAACAATATCATAATAGCACGTGCAAGTAAAATTTTGCTGAAGATGATTTTAAAAAATTGCAATAGTATATCAACAGGGAGCTGCCAGAAAGTCAAGCCAACTTCAGAAGAGGATGTTGAACTAGGGATATCATTGTGATGACAGATGGATCTTGCTGAAAGCAGAGAATATCAGCATGATGTTTACTTGTGCTATATTGACTATGCAGAGTCATTCAGCTGTTTGAATCATAACAAACTCTGGCTAACACTGTGAAGAATGGGAAAGTATTCCAGAACACTTAATTGTGCTCATAAGGAACCTATATATAGAACAATAGGCAGTTGTTAGAACAGAACAAGGAGAAACTGAATAGTTTAAACTCAGGAAAGATCAAGATATGGTATGATTAAGAACTGATGGTGTTGAAGGAACTTAACAACAACATCAACAACTTCTGGAAATAGTTGTGCTCACAAACTTCTAGCAGAGTGTCTGATTCATCTTGGTGATACGTTAGCTCACATGCACATATGGACAATATGGCAGGATGTCAGGTAATAGTAGCTCCACGCAGAGTGGAATGGGCATCAGTACTGCAATTGCCTTTAACTTCCCATACCTTCCGGCTATCTTTGAGTCTTAGAGTTACCAGCACTGCTGATGCTCAAGGCAGTATGCTCTTCACTCTGAAATCATGCTTTCTTGACTCTCACATCTGGCATTGGAAGAGACAGTCACAACACTATAATAATATGAATTTACTGAGTGCTGTTTTTATAGCACACCATAAGTTAATGCTTTCGTTCCTTTAGCTTACAAGAACCCTATGAGTTAAGTATTATAATTATCTTATAAGTTGATGAAAATTGAGGTGAACTAATTGTCAAGGCTGGTACCCAAACCCTGCTGTGTCAGATTCCAAAGGCAGAAAAAAAAATTTTTTTTAAGTTTTTATTGTGAATTGAGTGATTAGTTTACATGGGGGAACATGTGTTTTACTCTTATTATTTCATTGCAATGATTACAATCTTTTCTGTGCATCATCATTCAACAGTATTTGCTTCTAGTCCCTCTTTTTTTTTGGGGGGGGGATGACAAAAACACTCAAGAATATATATTTAAACAACCAAAGGGCACATTCTGTAAGTCTGTCCCTTGGCCACCAACACCTGGCTGCCAGCACACAGCCTTTCTCTTTCCATGAGTCTAGAGTCATCAGCTGCTCTCTCTCCAAGCTCTCATCTCTGCCTCCATCTCTGGTGTCGCTGCTTCTCTGGATGGGGACCCACAGTCCACTTGTGCTCCTCTCCCTTGATGGTCCTAATGTTCTCTGTTCTTAGACTGACTTTAAGATTAATTACTACCCTCTTTTGTTACAAAACTTGTACCTTTACAGTTGTGACCGTCACTATTAGCCTTGATAACAATTACTCACTTTTCCACCAAACCATACCAAATGGTCTTTGGCATGCTAAGAAATGTTAACATATGTTCTACTTCTCATAACATTTTACCTTTGATCTCAGAAGGCTCTCTATGCATCTTTTATCCAGGTTCATGCTCCTGGTCATGCAAAGCACATAAATGGACACACACATGCTCACATGCAGGCATTCACACAAAATCACACATTAAACATTTTTCTACTGACTCACTTACTCTATGCACCATTATTGCCCACACTCAATTTAATTTGGGGTTGGGCTTTTAAATGCATCTTAACTGTTAATAGTCTGAAGAACCATCACAAAATGTTTAAAGCCCAGGTACCAGGATTTGTTTTCCCTCAATCAGAAGAGGCCATTGCCAGCTTCCACATGGGGTCCCCCAGAGTGAGAGTGGTAGCATCAAAGAATAAAGTAACCACAACATTGTGTGTGTGTTTACCAAGGCATGAAAAGTGCTTTTAAACAGATTTGAGAAAAGGGCAAATTCAAAATATTTGCTGCCTTCCTACTGCGTATTCTCTTGTTTTGAGCTCTGAGGCTTGGTTCTTTTCCCACTTCACCTTTCGCTTCTCCTGAAACATCTTTATCAGCTTCCTACTCTTCCATCTGTCGGAAGTTCCTGTTTTCTTTTGAAATGATTTCTCAGCAAGCTGACCTCCACGGATTTCGCCAGCCCCACTTGCTTGCACACGCTGTGACTCATTTTCACTAATTTGTGCAATGAGCAGTGAGCAGAGGCCAGCAGAGACTCTGCCTGTGAAGGACTAATCAGCTACCTACTGTGGCATAGAGCCTGTCTGCATGGAGAGCTCAAAACGCCTCTGAGCCTCATCCTCAGACGCTCCTCCCTCTGTGCCTTCCACCCCTAAGTTTTGATCTTGAATAAGTGGCTTGAAAGCAAACAACTCCAGCCCGGCATCTACTGCCAAAAACTTAATCAGGAGTGCATGGCTATTCTCCCATTTATCGCTTTCAAAAGGAACATTTGATTATTAAAGTTTTTATTTCTTTGTTGTTGTTGTTGTTTAAGAAAAGAAAAAGAAAGCTCTTTCCTTATTTCCTCTAGTCCCCGGCAGACCATTTGTTGTTTTTCCTTACCCCTCCTGCTTCTCTCCAGTGTATTTGTGAAATGAGAGAAGGCTGATTTCTAGCAGAGGATATTTCCTGGCTTAGTTTCTCATCAAGATGATAAATCAGACTGGGTGCCTGAATAATTACATTCCTGGAGCTGGACTATAATTTTTTACCACAGAATTCACGAGGCAGTGTTCCGACTCATTATATACGTTTTCATAACTCATGCAAATATTGCATCTAACTTTTGGATAGATAGTGGGGTATTTTTAGGTATTTTCATCAATACTTAATAATGCAATTTGTACTACAAACAGAGCTTTGCAATAAAGAATTCAAGACAAGTGCCATTAAGTCAGGTAAGGGGCTTCATAGACCTGGTTTTCATTTATAACACCTTGACTTCAGACACATTTTACGTTTTAGTATAGTTGGAGAAGACATTATGCTCTTTCGTTCTGCCACGGAGGCAGCATGGTCTATGCTCTCAGTATTGGAAGGCCTGAATTCCATTCGAATTTCCGTAATGAAGTGGCTGTGTGAATTTGTAAATATCACTTTTGTGTGTGTTTCAAGAGAAGAAAGCACCAGCTGGCCTCTACTGTGTCTAAGTAGCTCCCTTTGGGACAGAAAACGTACCTATATGTTCATGTACATTTGAACACAAATCATACACATTCAGAGTCACTTGCTTGCTTATTATACCTGCTTATCCACTCCTTGGAATCTTATACAATCAGAACTGACTCATCGGTACTTAACCACAAGAAGTACTCCTCCAAAGGAAAGTGTCCCTATGCAGTAGAGGTATAGCAATAACAATTTTTAGAAAGAGCTGTGTTATTAAGGCTGAAGTTTGAGAGTGATAACTATCAGAACCCCAAGCAAACGATGTTTGCTTCAACAGGGCATGCAATTTAGCCCTCTTTTTCCTAGGATTAAAGATATATAGGATGAGCTATCTAGTTCTCATTATGTCAGCAAGGACTTTTGACAGGTGTTGAATAATAATTTGCGCCCAGAACTTAGTCTGAAGGCCTAGATTCAAAATCAAGTCTACCACGAACTAGCAATGCAACATTGGGCAAATCATTTAATTCCTCTGAGCTTTTTTTTTAATCGGTAAAATGGAATTGATAATGCATGCCTCCCAGAGTGTTTATGATGATCAAATACATAGGTGCTGTATTTTGAACTCATTATACAATGCCTGACAAAGACTGGCCTAATGCATCATTGAGTTCTGGTGTGGCTCCATAGGATACGCATGCAACCGTAAGGTTGGTTTGAACCACAGGACGGCAGTTCAAACTCACCAGCCACTCTTCAGAAACCCTACAGAGGGTCGCGATGAGTTAAAACTGACTAGATACAACAACAACAACAACAATATATCAATAAGTTTTGAAGTCATTCAGTTAAAGGGCTTAACTGGACAAAAAGATTAAATATTTACATTCCCCACCGACTTATAGGGATCCTCCAAAGGGTTTTTGAGGCTGTAAATCTTTACAAGAGCAGAAAATTTGCTCTTTCTCCTACAGTAGGCTAGTGGGTTTGAACTGCTGAACTTGTGGTTGTCAGTGCAGGCTTAGCCTATAATTGTTGTTGTTGTTGTTGTTATGTACCGTCGTTTCAGTTCTGACCCATAGCGACCCTTTCAGGTTTTGAGGAGCAGCTGGAGAGCTTGAACTACTGACCTTGTGGTGCAAAATGACTTTGCAGGCCAGCTATTAACCCACATCACAATACTAGGACTCCTATACTATATGGTCGTGGCAGTAGTATGCTGTAGAGTCAGTTATGTCTCACAGCGACCAAATATAGGGTTTCCAAGGCTGTAAATCTTTATGGAAGCAGAAAGCCTCATCTTTCTCCCATGGAACAGCTGGTAGTTTGAAACTTCTGACCTTGAGGTTAACAGCCCACCTTGTAACCACTACACTACCAGAGCTCTGTCCTATCCTATATGTTGTTGTTAGGTGCCATAGAGTCAGTACCAACTCATAGTGAGCCTATGCACAACAGAATGAAGCACGCCCCATCATGAGCCAACCTCACCATGGTTGCCACACTTGAACCCACTGATGATGCTATTTTGCCAATCCATCCCGCTGGGGGTCTTCCTCTTTTTCTCTGACTCTCCACCTGGCCAAACATGATATCCTTCTCCAGGGACTGGTCCCTCCTGACAACATGTCCGAAGTATGAGAGATGAAGTTTGGTCATCCTGGCCTCCAAGAACGACTCTGGTTGCACTTCTTCCAACACAGATATGTTGTTTCGTTTGGCAGACCATGGCACTTTCAATATTCTTCTCCAACACCATAATTCAAAAGCACCAATTCTTTTACAGTCTTCCTTATTCACTGTCCAGCTTTCGCATGCATATGACATTGTTGAAAATACCATGGCTTGGGTAAGGTGCACCTTAGTCCTCAAGCTGACATCTTTGCTCATTAAAAAGGTCTTGTGCAACAGATTTGCCTAGTGGTTATGAATCAGGCTGCTAACCTCAGGGTCAGCAGTTCGAAACTACCAGCTGTTCCTCAGGAGAAAGATGAGGCTTTCTGCTCCCATAAAGATTTACAGCCTCGAAACCCTGTACAGGGTCGCTATGAGTCAGAACTGACTCTGCAGCACATAACAACAACAATCCATCGTTTGATTTCTTGACTGCTGCTTCCATGAGTGTTGATAGTTGATCCA
>NW_006408522.1:27798069-27807021 GCF_000296735.1 Chrysochloris asiatica | reverse complement strand
TTTAATGTATCAAATCTGTTCTTCAGATGATCTCTAAATTTAGGTGGGATATATTCAAGGTCATATTTTGGCTCTTGTGGACTTGTTTTCATTTTATTCAGCTTCAGTTTGAATTTTCATATGAGCATTTGATGGTCTGTTCCACAATCTGCCCTGGCCTTGTTTTGGCCGATGATATGGAGCTTTTCTATCATCTCTTTCCACAGATGTAGTCAATTTGATTTCTGTGCATTCTATCTGGTGAGGTTCATGTATATAATCTTCTCTTGTGCTGTTTAAAGAAGGTATTTGAAATTAACAAATCATTGATTTTGCAGAATTCTGTCATGTGATCTCCAGCATAATTTCTATCACCAAGGCCATGTTTTCTAACTACTTATCCCTCCTCTTTGTTTCTAACCTTTGCATTCCAATCACCAGTAGTGATCAATTAATCTTGATTGCATGCTTGATCAATTATGTTGTTGTTGTTGTTAGGTGCCATCGAGTCAGTACCGACCCATAGTGACTTTATGCACAACAGAACGAAACATTGCCCAATCCTGGGGCAACCTTACTATTGTTGCCACGCTTGAGCCCATTGGTGCTCCCACTTTGCCAATCCGTCTCACTGGGGAGGGGGGGGAGGGAGGTCTTCCTTTTTTTTCTGACTCTCCACCTTACCAAATTTTTGTTTCGTAAGAAAGGTCTAGAAGTTAGCATTAAATGAAACCTAAGAGAAAGAACATTATAAATTGTGTTAATCTGGGCCTTTTGAAAAGCAGGTGCCAAGATAGGATTAAATGTATGAGGATTTTATTAGGGGAAACTCCTGTTATCAAAAATGGGGGAGGTGGTGGAGGAAATTGACACCAGTGGAAGGACAATGGGAAGCTAATTTCCAGACTATCATTAAGTCTAGATGCAGAAAGGCCAGCATCAGGTTCTGGAGCTGAAGTTAGCTGTGTGAGGAGATCTGTGTCTCCCCTACATAGACCAGTCTCAGTCATTGGCTGGAATTTGCCTGCATAAACAGGGCTTCTGTCAAACAGTGTGATGGATCGTAAAGGGCAGTAGCTGGGATGTTGGTCAATGACAGACACTTCAGTATGGATTATACCTGATTGTAAAGACAATGAAACTTCTCACAACTTGACAAATAATATCATGTGAAATGATGAAGAAATTAAAGTTGTCAAGGATTTCATTCTATTTCGATCAACATCTACACCCATGAAAGGAGCAGTCAAGATTATCAGAGCAATGTATTGCATTGGGAAAATCGCTGGCAAAAGACCTTCGTAAAAGCATAAAAAACGTAGATGTCACTTTGATGACTAAGGTGATCTGACCTAAGACATGATCGTATCATTCACCTAATATGCATGCAAAAGTTAAACAAGAGAATAAAAAAGAAAAGAATTTATATGTGTAAATTGTGGTGTTGGTGAAGAATATTGAAATAACAGACACATCAGTCTTAGAAGAAACTCATCAGAATATGTCTTAGAAACTAGGTTAGTGAATCTCTGTGTTGCTTACAATGGACATGTCATCAGGAAAGACCAATTTCTATAAAAGGATATCATGTCTGGTAAAGTAGAGGGTCAGTGAAAATGAGAGAAACCCTCAATGGAATGGATTAATGCTGTGGCTGCAGCAATGGGCTAAAACACATCCACCATCATGAAGATGGTGTGCAATGCATTGTGTTCTGTGTGAGGTTGCCAACTCTACCTCAGCTAACAAGTTGGAGATCTCCAAGGCACATTCTTATAGAAGCCTCACAAGTAATTACACAGAAGCTAGACTATGGAATGCTCTGTCCAGAATCAAACTACCTTACAAGCAAATTGGGCCAGTACAGACGTAGGAAAATCTATCTGCTCTTTCTGTCTATTTACAAATTTGCTTAAAAATAAGGATAGGTAATAAGGACCAGTAGCCCTGCAAATAAACACACATTGTGAGAAGGTGTCTACTTTAAAGCAGTAGTCACTGAGCTTGTCCACCTGTCCTGCTGCTTGTGTGGTTCCATCTTGCTCCTGGCTGCTTCCCTTAATTGGAAGATTTCAGAGCAGCTTAGTGATGTGGCCACATAGAATTCTAAACAAAACAACAACAACAACAAAAAAAAAACCCATGAACTTCCATTAATAGTAATCCAGAAAGTGAAGTGGGAAACAACTTCAAAAACATTTTTCTGTCTAATTGTTTTATGTGGTAATGTCGATCACTCTGTTAAGGAAATTGAAGGTAAGCCTTATTGTTCTGTTTCACTGATACGATTGAGATGCATTAAGGTTGTAATTTTCCAAAGGTCATGCTATTTTACCAGTGAAATAAAACCATCAAGGACCAGCAGTCACCCAGAATCAATCATAGCTCAACTCCTCATGAATTTTGTCACCCTAGATTACTCTGATTACTAATTTAGACCCTTAAATCTCACTATGTTTAGTTTAAAGCAAACACAATAAAATTCATGTCATAAAATTGTTGTGAGGATTAAATAAACCAAATTTAAAGTGCCTATTTCTACCTAGCATAGATAAGAAATCAATAACTGTTAGTTTCTTTCCTTTGATTGATTGTTTTGGCTATATTAGATCAGATCATTAGAAATAAAATAATAATACTTACTTTAGAGAAAATAGGGAACTTAAGATCCCAGAAATATATGAAAAGAATGGGTGTTTAATATCACAAGTTTGGAATCCTGGTGTAGCACTCTAGGGTAATCAATACACTGCTAGCCACAAAGTCAGAGGTTCAAACCCAACAGTCACTTCTTTGAAACCCTATACAAGGTCGCCATGAGTTGGAACTAACTCGATACTTAATAACAACAATAACACAGGTTTAGGTGTTAAACAAACCTACATTCAATCCCCAGCTATGCTATTTACCATCTCTTTGGCATTGGGTAAGTTAGTTAACATTCTGAAACCTGTTTTCCTCGCTGTAACATGAGTTTGAGCCCTGATATGGATAAGAACTGGACTGTTAACTGAAAGTTCTGAAATTCAAACCCACCAGCCACTCTTGGAAACCTATATAGGGTCAATATGAATAACATAAAACAACAACAACAATAGCAACATGGGAATAATGAGACTCTTGACCTCATGGGATTGTTTCAAGGATTAAATAAAATAATTTGTTCTATGTGCCGGGAACACTGAAAGCACTCAATAAGAATCATATTATTATTAATACAGTTGCTTCAAATTTTTATTTTAAAATCTTAACTATGACTGTTATTAATAGTAGTATTTGGTTGTAAGCAAAGAGTTGAGGGAGGGGAGCTCTTTCAGGTACTGTTTCTTTATCACCCGGAATATGCCACCTGGAGGGAAAACATTGAAAACACTATACAATGTTGTTAAAAGCAAACAAACAAGTATGTATCAAGGAAGTTACAGACATACTTTGTTATTGTTAAGTGCTGTTGAGATGGTTCAGACCCATAGCGAACCTGTAGTTGTTTTTATACTAAGGTGTTGTTTATTTCTAAGTTTGCCAGAGATTGTTTACTTGTTGATTTATATTTCTCTTTGTTTTGCAATGATTTCAGGATCACTGTATAAATTAAAATGATAAGCTAAAGAGAAAAGGTCATTGATTATAGTGGGGTAGGGAGGGGCATAATATGGAACCAGGAATGGAGATAAACATACAGACCCTAGAGACCTAGACATTTGCTATAAGTCAGTTATACATTTGACTCCAGATTTTCTAGTAGAACCTAATCATTTATTTACTTTCCTACAAGCTTTGTTAGATAATTCTTGTCTAAGATATCTCTCAAGTATTTCTATATTAATGACAATACTATCTCACAAGCCACTCCAAACCTGATAGCTTAAAACAACAATTATGATCATCTTGCTAAAGCATTTGCAGGTCAGCGGGAGGTTAACTGATTCAGATGGAACTCAGCTGGACTTGCCTCCAAGCTGCATTCTGGCCACACATGCGCCTCATCCTCCTTGGCCCTATAGACAGTATAGGACACATTCTTTTACTAGTGACAGAATGTGGTAGGGTGAACCTAACTGAAGCACTTGTTAAACTTCTTGCATTCTATCTGCTGATTCCTCTTGATTAAGTCAAGTGACAGAGCTGAGCTCTAAGTGGTAGCCAAGTACACTATGGAGCCAAAATTAGTCACATGACTGAGTCTAACACAGTATAGAATATATTATTTCCTTGGAAGGGGTCTGGGGTGAGGGTGACCCACTGCAACGGAGTCACTTTCAACTCATAGTGACTCTATCTGACAGTTCCTTAGGGTTTATAAGACTACAAATCTTTATGGGAACAGGCAGCCTCTTTATTCTGCAGAGTGACTGATAGATTTGAACCACCAACCTTGTGATTAGTAGCCCGATGTGTAAGCCACTATGTCTCCAGGAATGGAGTAAGGGAATGGATATCCCTCAAAGAAGAACCTACCACCCATATACCTTTACAACTATATAACAACTGCTCTATCACACATTCTCACTACTTTCATTGACTTTTTTTTTTTTTTTGGTTTGTCACATAGGACAAGCTCTTTCCTGCCTGGAGACATTTGTACATTTACTTTCCTCAGGTTCTACATTTTACCTTAATTACCAGTTGCTTAGAAAGGCCTTCCCTTGATCTTCTGATATAATGGGAGGCTTGTTATTGTGAAGTGCCGTTGAGTTTTCTGACCTGTAGCAACCCTGTATAGGGTTTCAAGGAGCAGCTGGTGAGCTTGAACCACCAACCTTGCATTTTGACTTTGCAGTCTAGTGCATTAACGTACAGAGCCACACTTCCTGTTATTATCTTTATCAAAATTTGGATTTCTTCATAGCACTTATATCAATGTGTTTTCTTTGTTTCTCCCTACTAGTTTGAAGCTCTAACTTCTGTACTAGACTGTAAGGTCCATGTGTTCAAGAACACTCTTCTGGTCATATTGTAGCCTCAGTGACCAACATAATGTCTCACACAGCACGAAGTAGGACCTCAGTAAATATTTATTGAATAGATAACTAAAAATGTATAGTTGTTTACTATTAAAAACTACTATATATATAGTTACATACAAACATGTGGGTAAATGGTTGCATGGAGGAATGGGCGGATGAATGGATAGATAGGTAGATAGATAGATAGATAGATAGATAGATAGATAGATAGATAGATAGATAGATAATTATTATTTACCATGATATATGAAATCCTGGTGTGGCGCTGTGGGTTAACGAGCCAGACTTCAAAGCCATTTGAACTGCAAGGTCGGTGGTTCAAGCTCACCAGCTACTCCTTGGAAACCCCATACAAGGGTTGCTATGGGTCGGAACCGACTCGACAGCACTTAGCAACAACAACAATAGGATATGAAAAAGTAATGAAGAATGGAAGGACATATACAAAATGATTTGCATTATATTTGGTTGATTCACTCCTATAACAAATATTTATTGAGCATCTACTCTATGGATGAGCATCTACTCTATAGCAAACACTCTTCTAGATGCTTTAAACTCAAGAATGTACCAACTGTACTGAAGTCCTTTTCTCATTAAATTCACAGTTTAGTGAAGGGATACACAAAAGTAAATATAACATAATTTCAAATATGGACTGATGCTTGTCTTAGTTACCTACCGCAGCTACACCAGAAATACATAGGCAGATGACGCTCATAGACAGAAATTTATTCTATCATAGTTTGTTATTGTTGTTGTAAGGTGCTATCGAGTTGGTACTGAATCATAGCGGCCCTATGAACAACAGAACAAAACACTTCCCTGTCCTGTGCCAACCTCACAATCATTGCTACATCTGGGCCCATTAGTGCCGCCACTGTGCCAATCCATCTCATTGGGGGTCTTCCTCTTTTTCTGCAACCTTCACTTTACCAAACATAATGTGGTTCTTCTGACAATACGTCCAAAGATTGAGAGATGAAGTCTGGCCATCATGCTTCCAAGGAGCACTCTGGCTGTACTTATTCCAACACAGATCTGTTTGTTCTTTGGCAGTCCGTGGTACTTTTAATATTCTCCTTCAACACCATAGCTCAAAGGCATCAATTCTTCGACAGTCTTCCTTATTCACTGTCCAACTTTCACATACATATGAGATTCTTGAAAATACAATGGCTTGGATCAGGTGCACCTGAGTCCTTGAATGGACATCTTTGCTCTTCAATACTTTAAAGAGGTCTTGTGCAGCACATTTTCCTAATGCAATACATCATTTGATTGCTTGACTGCTGCTTCCATGACGGTTGACAGTTGATCTGAGCAAAATGAAGTCT
This sequence comes from Chrysochloris asiatica, assembly GCF_000296735.1. Lineage (NCBI taxonomy): Eukaryota > Metazoa > Chordata > Mammalia > Afrosoricida > Chrysochloridae > Chrysochloris > Chrysochloris asiatica. Next base: position 27,800,738 of record NW_006408522.1, on the reverse strand, counting down.
TGGACAACTTCAATCTTTTCTCCAATTATCTTGATGTTGTTTATTGGTCCAGGTGTAATGATTTTTGTTTTCTTCACTTGGAGTTAAAACCCATACCAAAGGATGTGGTCTTTGATTTTCATCAGTAAGTATTTTGAGTCCTCTTTGCTTTCAACAAGCAAGGTTGTATCATCTGCTTATCACAGGTTAAGTCTTCTTCCAATCCTGATGCCACGTTTTTCTTCATATAATCCAGCTCCTCAGATGCTTTGCTCCACATGCAGATTGAGTAAATATAAGGAAAGAATATAACCTTGGCACACACATTTCCTAATTTTAAACCATTCAGTGCTCACTTTTTTGAATAGTGTTTTGTTTGTATATGTATAGGTTCCTCATGAGAACAATTAAATGTTCTGGAATGCTCATTCTACTACTCAATGTTGTCCATAGCTTGTCATGATCCACATACTCAAAAACATTTGCATAGTCAATAAAGCACAGGTAAACATCTTTCCGGTATTCTCTGCTTTCAGCCAAGATGCATCATACATCAGCAATGATGTTCCTTGTTCCACATCCTCTTCTAAATCCAATTCAAACCTCTCTTAAAGTTTAGAAGGCTAGAAGTGCAAATTCAGAGTGATGTTTGTAGAGGCAGGCTTCCTCTTTGTTGAGTCTGGATAAAGTCCTTGTCTTCTCTCAGCATCTGTAGACCCAATATTCCTTGGAGATCTCCATGAGTCTTGGCATCTGTCTTCCTCTGGATCTAAGAGCTACATAGTGCAGGGACCACAGGTCCAAAGGATGTATTCCACTTCTGTGTCTTCTTTCTTGGCAGTAATTATTGTTGTTGTTAGGTGCCATCAAGTTGGTTCCTTATGCACAACAGAATGAAACACTGTCTGGTCATGTGCCAGCCTTACAATTGTTATTACACTTGAACTCATTACTGCTGTCACTATCCCCATGAGAGGTCTTCCTATTTTTTGTTGACCGTCCATTTTATCTAGCATGATGGCCTTCTCCAGGGACTGACTGTACCTTCCTGATAATATGTCTGAAGTAGGACAGTGGAAGTCTCACCATCGCAGCTTTTAAGGAACATCCTGGCTGGACTTCTTCTGACACAGAATTGTTTGTTCTTCTCGCAGTTCATGGTACTTTTGATACCTCTTCTCCAACACCATAACTCTAGTGCATCAATTCTTCTACAGTCTTCCTTACTTACTCATAGGCCAACTTTTACATGCAGATGAGACTGTTGAAAATACCATGACTTGGATGAGGTGCACCTTAGTCCTCAAACAGACATCTTTGGTCTTGAATATTTTAAAGAGGTTTTATGCAGCAGATTTGCATAATGCAAAATGTGTTTGATTTATTGACTGCTGCTTCCATGAGTGGATCCAAGAAAAATGAAGTCTTCAACAACTTCAATTTTTTCTCCATTTATCATGATGCTATTTATTGGTTCAGGGGTGATGATTTTTGTTTATGTTACTTTAAGGTGCAATCCATACTGAAGGCTGTGATCTTTGATCTTCATAAGTATGTATTTTAAGTCCTCTTGACTTTTAACAAGCAAAGTTGCAGCATCTGCATACCACAGGCTTTTAATGAGTCTTCCTCCAATTCTAATGCCATGTTCTTCATGTAATCCAGCTTCTCAGATTATTTGCTAAGCATACAGATTTAATAAGCATGGTGAAAGAATACAACCTTGGTGCTCACCTTTCTTGATTTTAAACCATTCAGTGTGCCCTTGTTGTGTTCAAATAATTGCCTCTCGGTCCATGCACAGGTTATTCATGAACACACTAAAGAGTTCTGAAATACCCATTCTCCACATTGTTGTCCATATTTTATCACTATCCACACAGTCAAATGCCTTTGCATAGTCAATAAAGGACAGGTAAACATCTTTCTGGTATTCTCAGCTTTCATTCAAGGTCCATCCGAAAAGAGCAATAAAATCCTTAGGTCTACATCCACCTCTGAAACTTGAACCACTGGCACTTCCTGTCAACATATGTTGCAGTCATTTTTGAATTATCTTTAGCAAAAATTTATTTGTATGTGATATTAATGATATTGTGTGATGATTTTCACATTCTGTTGGATTACCTCTCTTTGGAATCAGCTTAAATGTGAACCTTTTCCAATCAGTTGGCCAAGTAGCTGTCTTCCAGATTTTGTGGCATATGTGAGTTCTCCCTCTCCTTTTCCCTAGTCTGTTGTAGCCTGGAAACTCAGCTCAAACCTGTCCACCATCATTGACCCTGCTTGTATTTAAGATACCAATCTTATACTTCCAGCATCACAGCAATTCGCTGGCCATCACAATACAACAAACTGACAGATGAGTGATTGTAGTAATCCCTCTTCCTCTGATAACTTCTTTCTCCTTTTATAGCTCAAAAGAAATTGACTCAATACATGGTGCCCAGCTGCTACTACCAGTTGCTCTGAGAGGTATCACAATAGAAGTCCCCTGATGGAGTGGGGAGAAAATATGGAACAAATTCAAAATTATATATATAATTTTGTCGTGCTGTGGTGGATTGAGTTGCTGTGATTCTGAGGGCTATACCACCGGTGTTTTGGATAACCAGCAGGGTCACCCATGGTGGAAAGGTTTCAGATGAGCTACAAAACAAAGACAGACTAGGAAGAAAGAGTGACAAACT
>NW_006408522.1:27768409-27795219 GCF_000296735.1 Chrysochloris asiatica | reverse complement strand
TGAGGTTGGCCCAGGATCGAACATTGTTTCGTTCTGCTGTGCATGGAGTCGCTATGAGTCGGTTCCGACTCGATGGCACCTGACAACAACATATATATATATATATGTATAGTTATATATAAATCTTGTTCACAGCATCAGAAACAGACTGATGGAACCCAAAACTGTAGCTCTTGACCACTATGAAATTTACCCTTGTGGTTCAATTTTCAGGCAAACAGTAGATGAGTATATCTAAGGGCAAAGTTGAGAAGGTATGGAAAGGTGGGAGGAGTGGAAATAGGAACCACAGGGAGGAAGTGGGATAACTGTTGTTGCATGGAGAGGATTGCAATCATTGAGATGTAACAAAGTGTATGATTTGTTGAATGTAAAACTAAAAACAAAAGTTATGGAAAAGTGGAATTTCAAGATAATGACATTTGTCCATGAACTTGTTGAAGTCACCTGGAAGTCCTGGTGTGGTGCTGTGGGTTAATGCGCTCAACTGCAAGGTTGGTTTTAAACACAAAGTTGATGGTTGAAGCTCACCAGCTGCTCCTGGGAAACCCTATACAGGGTCGTTAGGAGTCAGAACCAACTAGATGGTAATTAACAACAACAGTATATATATATATAAAAAAATGGGAGATTGATTTATGATACAACCTAATCCTGTAGATTGCATCTAGTCTCATTAACGTCACAGAAGTGAGGATTTACAACACATAGGATAATTATGTCAGATCAGGGCTGGTTAGGTCAAGTCACATCAGAAGGGCAGGGGGTGATTCCATCATGTTACATCTCGTTGTGGAGGTGACTACTACATCTTAACTGCTGAACCATTGAGAATCCTGGCCCAGTGAAATTGACACAAACTCTCTACTATCACACTATTCATTAGTGCTGTGAAGGCATAAATTAGATAAGGTATAGGGTTTTCTTTTTTCCCTGTCTGAAATATTAGCTTCCCTTTATAATCAATAATCAAAAGGAAGGAGGGATCTGTTGCTGAAATTCAGAAGCATTGTCTAGATCTCCCAAAAGTTCACATGAAGCTCAGATTCTACTGTAGTCATATTCTTCTTCCCCTCCTTATTCTCAGAATCAGCTCTGGATTCTGGATAATGAAGTGGTTCCTTGCTTTCTCATTTCACTATAATCTAACAAGTTAACCTCTTCGTTTCACTTTCTCTTCTTAGGGTATTTTTTTTAAGTTGTGAGACACTCGACTCTTCTATGAGTTAGCAGCTCCTGTTTCTCTTCACAAAGGCTTCTCCAAAACAAACCATTAGTTACCCAACAATGAACCAGCTCTTCTCTGCTATCCAAACTACTGTTCTGTCACATAAACAGCATACACTGGCAGAGTCAACGTAATAACCAGGCCTGCTGTCTACCACTGCAGAAGTCTTTCTTGTGATGGAAAATAGCCTAGATGATAGGATAGATTTACATCAAAGTTTTCTCTCAGCTCTAAATAAGTATTTGCAGTGATGAGTCTTCTGGCCTTTCTGCTGGACATTGCAAAATGATCATAAGGATCAATCCGTCAGACCAGTGGTCCCTAGTACTGGTGAAAAGTCAATGTCACATACATTGGGAAGAGGTGATTGTCCAACTGGAGTACTTTTGGCTTCCAGCTGGCTGGCAGTTAGTACTGAATTGTGTGTAAACTCACACTGACTGGAATGCCCTCTAGATGCTAAACTGAACTGCACATTACACAGAGGCCCAGGATGAAATTTGGGAACAGAAACAACTATTGATTTTTTTTTCTTTTGGCAAACCAAGTGAAACTAGCTATTGTATGGCTTCTACACAAATGCCTTTTCTGCTGAATGTTTCTTGTGGGAGTATCCAATGAAGTATGCAAGGGTCATTAGAATAAAGGCTAGATTTTTTAAAAAAAGAAAGAAAACTTTGATAGCCAGCACATTTTTAGAAAAAGTGGAATTTAGAGGCACCGACCATTCATATTCACATTCACCCTCACCCTTGTTCTCTTAGTATCTTTCTATCCATGGATACATTTACTCCAACAATGCATCTTACAATCACTATCACACGCTTTCCTCAGCTCTCACTTTTTCCTGCTTACATATAGAATATCTAAAAGAAACTGTAAAATTGCTGTCCCTAAAAATATCTCCTTGCCTGTTCATTTAAGGCATGTTCCCACCAAGCACTTTTCCACAACTGAGGTCCCTCATCTCAACCACACAGAAAAGTATTACAGTGACAATTTCCTCGGCATTTCCAAGAACGGTGTATAACTAGTACCATTTCAGTTGCCTAACAGAGAAATCATTTCATTATAAGTGAAGGGTGCTAACGTAGTCCATGTCCTAATCCCTGTTGTTGTTGTTAGGTACCATGGAGTCAGTTCTGACTCATAGTGAACCTGCACAGGGTTTCTGAGCCTGCAAATCTTTACGAGAGCAGAAAGCCTCATCTTTCTCCTGTGGAACAGCTGGTAGTTTCAAACTGCCGACCTTGAGGTTAGCAGCCCGATTCGTAACCACTACGCTACCAGAGCTCCTTGTCCTAATCCCTAGACACCATCAATATATGACCTGATGTGACAAAAGCCACCACCCTTGTCTGTCATTCTGTTATACTTTTATGACATGTGTGTTGCTATTTCAAATACAAGCACGGTCATGTGTAATAGAAAGGCTTCAGCAGAGTTTCCAGATTATAGAGACTAGTTAGAAAATCCTGGTATTCTGCTTCCAAAACTATCCAATGAAAACTATATGGATCACAACAGAGCATTGCCTGACTCACTATCTTTGGATGTGTCATCAGCAGGGATCAATTGGAGAACTGGAGGAACAATGAGGGCTAGAGAGCCGCAATAGATTCAAATATGCAGTAATCATGAGGCTGGTGTAGGACTGAGAAGTATTTCATCCTGTGTGTATAAGGATGCTCAGAGTCTGAGTCAACAGAGGAACTTCGCAACTTTTACTGGTTCTAAAGGCCATTCTTTGAATCGGTGTTCCACACTTATATCCTCCATATTGCCTGATTCAAATTGCGGTCCTTATCACAGGCATCTGCGTCTGTGGGCAGAAAGACCAGGTTCCCATATAAGGGCTGTACAGCTTTCTTAGTCTATTAGAGACTCACATGGCCAGATCAGTTAGCTAAAGAGCATAGTTCTATGTAACAAATTTGTCCATGGATTCCTGGCGTGGTGCTTCGGGTTAATGCACTGGGCTGCAAGGTCTGTTTGAACTGCAAGGCCAGCAGTTCAAGCTCATCATCCACTTCTCGGAATCCCCATACAGGGTTGCTATGAGTCAGAACCAAATCGATGGCATTTTACAACAATAACAACAACAGCAATGTACCCATAAAACAACAAATGAATTTGTACATTCTCAGTTTCAAACTGATGTGAAACATCTCTAATGTTTTTTTTGTTTTGCTTTTTAAAGAAAAAGAGAAAAAAGAACTGAGGACACATGAACACTTCAGTAGTTTACAAATGTCTTGCATTAGTTACTTTCAGCATTTGGAACAATGATGCAACTAGACTGCAGGTTTATTTTGAAGCGTGCTGGATTCCTATCCAAAGACAGTGGTGAATTAGTTGGGGAGAGCAGCCTTTCACTTCATCTGCAAAGCAAGGCTTGAATGTGGAGGTTGCTCGGGTCAATGGTATTCACTAATCACTCCCCTCATAAAAGAGGCTGCCTTCAGTTGTTGCTGACATCAATAGGAATACTAAATCACTCTATGGCATTTCAGCTGATTCCTTTCACAGCAGGATCACTACTGTTTCACCTCAGTTTTGAAATCCTGCCATCTTTACTAGCTTTTTGGTGGAGTTATAAATGATTGTCTAAATCAACAAGTGGTAAATCTCCCTTAGTTTTAATTTGATTTAAATTAGCTTACCTTGGGAAGCAGACCTCCACACATGCAAATTACCATAAACAGCAACCTTCTTTGATGATTTACATAATTAAATGAGAGAATATTAAGACATTACTGTGAAGTGGCAACCTAGGATGTCTTTTTTTTTTTTTAAGTGAAGAAAAGGATAATCCTTCATTTCTTCCCTGTTGTCATTTTATATCAAAGTCAACTTCACTAGGATCAATGTGTTCTGACGAATAGGTTTTTTGAGCTGCCATCCCCCAAAAACGTACAGATTTCCTTGACATTTTTTTAAACTGAGAAATGATGAAGTTCCTAATACATAAAGGCAGAGTATTACAGTATATCTGATTTATAAATTATACACATAATAGGTATTTTGAAATGTAAGAAACCAAGAAAGACAAAGTGCTTCAATTATTTGTGCTTTGGAAAATAAGTTACATTGTATCACTAAAGCACAGTGAGGGGGAAGAGATTGTCTTCAAAGAGTACCACTGGGATTTCACAACGATTTCTGGTTTTACTGAATAAGAGATTTAAAATATCATTGGACAGTTGTGAAATTTAATATGCAAAAGCTTCAGTGACATTGTCAACGGGGAAATCCTATGAAGTACTCAAATCAGACAACACAAGTCCAAGTTTTCAAACCAGAAGACAGAGACACAGAGCTCCGTAAACATCAGTTAAATTTCCCTTCCATAGATTGTTAGAGGAAGCTTTATTAATTGCCATGGGGTAGAAAGAGAACCCATTCTTTTGAAAAGACAAGAGGAGAAATAGAGAACCCATTCCTGTGAGTGAGTTAGAAACCCTTTGGGCATCATTGCCTGTCCCTCTGAGCAGTGGGAAGGCCTGTCGTTAGTCAGGTGCTGTCATGTGGGAATAGCTTCCAAGTTCACCATCACAGATGACATGGAACAGAGAGACTCCTGACCAAATTTAGATGATCAAATCAAAAGTGTTATTAAATGAATTACAACACAAAGAAGGACGCAAAGGGGACGGAATGGTGTATGTTAGATCCACATTGCTGAAATCTTTGAGTTATGCAGTGTTTGTGTACTCAATGTATAGGACTCAGTGCAAAATGAAATGTGGGCCTTTTCTTCAGAAAGAATACTACAACAAGAAGGGTTTCCTCTAATGTGCGTATGTCCTCTGCTCCTGAGTATGCTGTGTTTTCCCATTGGATGTGATGCCAGTCAGCTTTTGAATTCTGTCATAATTTTATGATTAATAATTTCCACCAACTGAGACTGAAGATGCACTTGGTCAAAAGTCAACTGGTATTTCCAGCTTTCCCTCCATCTTTCTTGAGACTAATGGGCAAGGGTCCTCCCTAGCACCAGTGTTCACGTCACACTGAGAAAGTTCCTGAACATGGAGTTCAGTGCCATTTTCCTCATATCCTTCTAGACACACTTTCAGACTGGCCACTGTATTGGGTACTGCCTCCCCAAGGTATCTGAGTTCAGCTGTTTTATTTCTCTATAAGTGTCACCATTTCAGTCAAGTGCATAATCAAGATTCCTCACTCAGGCTCTGAGAATTGAACTCAGTGAGGCCTTACCTGGAGGAAGGTGAAAGCACTCTTCAGTTCTACCAACTCAGGACTATGGTGACATGCTCTGGATCTAAGGAAAATGAGTAAAATATCTGACAGCAAACATGACATAAAAATGAATCAGATTACTACTTCTAGTATATAGTGTAAAAATTCAAATAAAAAAATTATTATATATCAGAAAATGGTTGTTGCTGTTGTTAAGGGCCATTGAGTCTATTCTGACTCATAGTGACCCTGTACAGGGTTTCTGAGATTGTAAATCTTTGAGGGAGCAGAGAGTCCTATGTTTCTCCTGTGAAGCACAGTTAGGATAGAACCACGGACTTTGTGGTTCACAGTCCAGTGTTTATCCTACAGATGAATAGGTAATTCATATAAGGATAAAATGCATTAGCCAGTATTTGGAAAATCGATAGGCTTTATTAATTATTGATGAGAGGTAAAGTAAAATAACATACTTGCTTATATACTTGCAATTCCTCTTACATCACTTCAGTTTTGATGTTTGATATCATTACTGATAATATGTGTCAATGATTAATACAGTTTCACACCATCCCTGAATAATAAAATTTATAAACCTATGTATAGGGTTTACATAAAAATTTGAAGTTTAAAAATATAAAAAAATTTAACACATTTTTTTTGAAGCAAATGCTACAAATTGTACATGATTATTTATATAAATAGGTATTAACCACAGGCTTATATGTAGTAGTGAAAAGCTGAAACTGAATAGGTAAACCTAAAAGATGGATACCTAGATATAGTGTATGAAATATATAACCTTTAAAAAATGTTGTCTAGCTTTTACTAAGCACTCAAATATTGTACTATTAATTTTTACAGAGACATCATAACAAAAGCATCCACGTTATATTTTAAAAGCAAATGTATTTGATCTCAACTCTTTTAATATAACTAAGATAAGATGCCAAAATATTTGCAATGGTTATTTCCAGTTGATGAAAGTGCTGGCATTAAAGATATGGTTTTGTATTGTCTTAGTAAACCTAATTTACCATATATTATTTTTATGCGAAGCAAAAAAAAAAAATGATGGTTTGGTCAACAACAAACATATTTATTTAAAAAAATATGTTCTTTGAACATCAGTTTTCATAAAATAAAACTTATGGCTAAAAATGTTAGTCTTACCCAACCTACACTTTTGGTGCCCACAAAATGCATTCCACTGGGATTTAATGAATACTCGATGGAGACAAAGATCTTGGATCAATTGAATTTGTGAAATTTGAGATTTATCAGTGCTAACCAACTACCATAGGACTCATGACACCTTAATATATTAGTGAATAGTGAACATTTGGAATACCTAATGAGTCTTTAGTGACACAAACAGGTAAGCGCTCTACTGGTAGCCAAATGGTTGGCAGTTTGAAACCATCTAGAGGTAACTGCCACCACTCGTCTGTCAGTTTGTCATACTGTGGTGGCTATGAGTTGCTGTGCTTCTGGAAGCTATGCCACAGGAATTTTAAATACCAGCAGGGTCACCTATGGTGGACAGGTTTCAGATGAGCTTCTAGACTAAGACAGACTAGGAAGAATGAGAGACGATATCATGTTTGGTAAGGTGGAAGGTCAGAGAAAAAAAGGAAGACCCCCAGAGAGATGGATTGGCAAATTGGCAGCATCAATGGGCTCAAGCGTGGCAACAATTGAGGTTGGCCCAGGACTGGGCAGTGTTTGGTTCTGCTGTGCATAGGGTTTCTCGATGGCACCTAACAACAACAACAGGCATGATAAGTGTAAGAACCAGATTTTACATAACACATAGTAACCATATTCTTCTGGTTTGAAGGGCAGTGGCAGGATGGCAACATTGGCAGTGGTGTTGTATACAACCAAGTTAGAACCCCATGAGGTTTGTTATTAACCATCAGGAGCTAGCTGTAGAGTTTTATGGACTGTTCCTATGTCTGACTTTAGGAAAATAAATGTTCTTTCTTAGTCATAATTTTACTGCTTTAATCACAGATCAGATAAAAAGGACAACATTCACAACCCCCCAACTAAAATCCCTTTGCAACCTAGACAGTGAAGTGGTACAACAGCAGACTTAAAAATTGCAACTCTTTCTGGATGCTCCACAATGTATCTGTGCTCTTCTTCAGACGGACCTCTTCCTCAGGGGTCAGCATCACCTTCACAACATCTGAGATCCCATTCTGTCCCAAGATGCAAGGAGCTCTAAGGGAAACATCATCTTTAATCCCTCAGAGTCCCTTAATCATGGTGGAAATTGGATGTACCTGCCTAAGAGTCTTCATCATTCTTTCTGCCAAGTCTGTCACAGAATCCAATGGCCCAGGAGGTATAGACTTTCAGTTTGATCATCTCATAAGCACTGTCAACCACCTTTTTGTGAATCTCTTTCCACTGTTCCTTATCTGCATCAGTGCCTTAAGTCGGGGTGCAGATTTTTCAGGGAGACACCAGCAACATTCACACCACTCTACACAGGCACATTAGAGTCTCCATGCTCTCCAAGGACCCACCCATGGCAGCTTAGTGGGTGAACCACCAGCCTCTCCGCCATTAGGAAACAGAACCATGCTGAATCCCGATTGCAGCCACTACCAATAACACAGTTTGGGGGAAAGCAACCTTGATAAGGATATCCGCTGGATTAGAAACAACATGCAACTTGCAGTTTGGGCTGTATTTCACAGCATAAGGAATGATGAAGTTAAAGATGTTTACATTACGCTGGACCAAATTAAGATGACTCTCTCTTTCCTGTTGACGTGCTCCAGCTGTGATAATAACCAGCTTGGGATTTGCAGTGGCATTAGAGTCTTTGCCAGGGACAATTTTTGGTGTTTGAAGGAAAAGGCTGCCATGTTGAAGATCCATCATCTCTTCCTTCAGCTTGTCTTCCATGACATCAACAAGAGCAAGTTCACCTGCCAAGTCCTTTATGAAGATGCTGATGGCACATGCCATGCCAACAGCACCAACTCCAACAACTGTAGTCTTATTCTGGAGGATCTGTTCTTCCTTAAGAAGAGTCTGAATCAGCTGATCCTTGAGAGTTGCCATGTTGGTTTTGGAAGAGGAGGGAATCGGAAGTGGGAAGTGCATGTCGGGCCGGCAGCGGCAAAGAGCAGAGGTCAAATCCTACTCCACAGCAGCAGCTCCAAGACTCCCCTTTGAAATTTTTTATTTAGCTCTTTTATTTCCTCATTTCCTCACTTTGCTTTAGCATCTCTACTCTGAAGAGCAAGTTTCAGTCTTTTCTGACATCCATTTTGGTCTTTTCTTTCTTGTCTTCTTATTGACCTTTTGTTTTCTTCCTATAGAATGTTCTTGATGTCATCACACAACTCTCTGGTCTTGGGTCATCAGTGTAAAATATGATCTTCAGATGATCTCTAAATTTAGGTGATATATATTCAAGGTCATTTTTAGCTCTCATCTTGTTTTAATTTTCTTAAGCTTCAGCCTGAACTTGCATATGAGCAATCAATAGTTTGTTCCACTGTTTACTCCTGGCCTTGTTTTGGTTGATGGTATGGAGGTTTTTCACAATTTTCACATTTTCTTCCTACATATGTTGTCAATTTGATTTCTGTGTGTTCGATCTGGTGAGGTCTATATGTGTAGCCATCTTTTACTTTGTTTTAAAAAGCTATTTTCAGTGAAAAGGTCATTGGCCTTGCAAAATTCTACCAGCATCATTTCAATCACCAAGGCCATATTTTTCAACTACTGATCCTTTCCACTTTGTTTCCCACCTTTGCATACCAATCACCAGTAACGATCAGTTCATCTTGATTGCATGTTTGATTGATTTTGGACTGGAAAACTTGGTAGCATCCTTCAATTTCCTCATCACTGGCTTTAGTGATTCTTGTTTGAATTTGAATAATAGTTGTATTATCTGGTCTTCCTTGTAAGTGTATGGTTATTATCCATCACAGACAGCATTATACTTCTCAATGGATCTTAATATGTTATTTTTGATGATGAATATGATGCCTGCCATACCTCTTCAATTTGTCATTCCCAGCCTAGAAAGTCATCAGATTGTTAGGTTTGAAATGACCAATCCCAGTCCATTTCAGCTCACTAACGCCTAAGATGGAGTCCTGGTGTGGTGCTATGGGTTAATGCCCTAGACTGTGAAGTCACTTTAAACCACAAGGTCAACTGTTCAAGCTCACCAGCTACTCCTTGGAAACTCCATACAGGGTCACTGTGGGCCGGAACCGACTCGATGGCATTTAACAACAACAATAGCAACAATGTCTGAGATATTTTCTTTATACACTCTATTTAATTTTTTACAACATTCAATTTTCCTAGATTCATACTTCGTACATTCCATGTTCTGGTTACTAATGGATGTTTACTGCTGTTTTACCTCATTCTGGCTTTTGCCCCATCAGTCTATGAAGGTCCTTAAAGGTTTTCTGCAGGACCATTACTGTCAACTCTACTATGAGGAAGTAGCTCTTCCCCAGTCATATATTTTGAGTGTCTTGCAACCTGAGGTTCAAAGCAATCTTGCAGTACAACCCATTTTCTGGCACTATATCTAACGATATTCTTGTGCTATTTATTCATGCTTCAGTATTCAATATTCTGGTGCTATAGTGTTCTGCTAGTCATAAGATTTTCAGTGGCTAAACATTTTTTCTAATGTGTCTTAGTCTGGAAGTTCTGCTGAAACTATCCACGATAGGTGTACCCTGCTGGTAATTAACATTCTGGTGGCATATCTTCTAGAATCAAAGTAACACACAAGCCACCACAGAACAACAAGCTGACAGATCAGTATTGGATCTTTATTAAGGGAAAAAAATATATATATATTTGGTATAAATCTATGATATATATGTTGTTGTTGTTGTTAAGTGCCGTCAAGTCAATTCCGACCCATAGCAACCCTGTATAGGGTTTCCAAGGAGCAGCTGGTGAGCTTGAACCACTGACCTTGCAGTTCAAATGATTTTGCAGTCTGACACACTAGCCCACAGTGCACACCAGGACCCTATGATATATGTAATGAATCAGAACCAACTTGACAACACTTAATATATATTGTATATCTACATGTAATCTACCAGTTATATATATAATTATAAATCCTAATAAGTGGAGTGTGGCACTGTAGGTAAATGTGCTGTACTGCAAGGTTGGTTTGAACCTCAAGGTCAGCAGTTCAAGCTCACCAGCCATGCTCTGAAAACCCTATACAGGGTCACTGTGAGTCGGAATTGACTCGACGACACTTAACAACAATAATTGCTATATCAGAAATAAGTAGGGTTCCTTGAGGAGGACAACTTTAACTATTTTGGTTGAGAAAAGCATCTGAAAGTAAGTGATATATGAATTAAGGACAAAATAAACTAGCTATAAGAAGAGATGACAAAAGGGCTTTAGCCTTAGGGATGCTGTGTAATGGTCCATAGTTTAGTGATGGAGAAGGATGCCATTGTAAGTTTGGAGAGATGGAGATGTGCTGGTGAGGTAAAAGAGATCAATGGACATTTGTAGACTGCGATAAGGAGTTTTCATTTTATTTCAAAAGTCATGGGAAAACCCTGAAGACTTGAAACAGTTTTTACATATATAATTTTTATTTTTGAATTAATCTTCTTTTTGTGTATTGAACAAATTATAAAGGGACAAAAATGAAAGATTGCTTTGAGTACTAATCCAGAAATCTCAGAGGGAGCTGATGATGAATAGATGCACATGCAAACTGTGGGGGTGGTGACAAGTGGACAGGTTTGAGCTATATTTTAGAGGTAAGAAAGAGTAGAATGTGTGGATGACTTGCTTAGTGAAGTTGGATGTGCAGGTGAGGGAAAGGGATGAATGAAAAATGACTTTACAATTTAGCCTTGAGCAACTGATGGAGGTTGATGGAGAACTGAAGAAGGAATGGAGTAAGTAGAAGTAATGATTTGGAGACACTTATTTGGAAAGTCCCCTCAGCCATCTAAGTATTTTGCCAGTGAGCCTCCTTGGGTCTAGTTGGGTAGTAAGTACATGGATCTTGCCTCTAGAGCAGAGCCCAGACTAGAGGTACCAATCAGAGATGAGTCTGCCTGTAACATTTACTCAAATCTACAACTAGCTGACCAGTTGCCTTCAAGTCAATTCAGATGCATGCCTACCCCATGTGTCTAAGACTAGAACTGTACTCCACAGAGTTTTCAATGGCTAATTTTTAAAATTTTTCCTATCAGGTTTGTCTTCTGAGATTCCCCTAAGTAGACTTGAACCTCCAGCCTTTTAGAACAGGAACTTCATTCAAAGCTTTCCCAACCAAAAACCCCAACTCATCTGTCATCATGACTCTGACACTGGTAACCCTATAGGACAGAGCAGAACTGCCCTTATAGCCTTTCCAAGGTTGTAAATCTTTACAGATGCAGATTATCACATTTTTCTCCTGTGAAGCAGCTGTTGTGTTCAAAATGCCAACATTTGGGTTGCCATACTAGCACTTTAACCACTGTGCCACCAAGGTCTGCAAACCTATTGTTGTTGTTAAGTGCCATCGAGTCATTTCCAACTCAGAGTGACCCTATATAGGGTTTTCAAGGAGCTGCTGGTGAGTTTGAACTGATGACCTTGCATTCAAACAGACCTTATGGTCACAAGCTTATCATATAGCTCCATACCAGGATGAAATCACATAGAAATATAGAGAGAGTTGTTGTTGTCAGGTGCCATCGAGTCGGAACTGACTCATAGCGACCCTATGCACAGCAAAACAAAACAATGTCCGATCCTGGGCCAACCTCACTACCGCTGCCACACTTGAGTCCATCAATGATGTCACCTGGCCAATCCATCTCGTTAGGGGTCTTCCTCTTTTTCTCTGACCCTCCACCTTACCCAGCATGACATCCTTCTCCAGCGACTGTTTCCTCCTGACAATATGTCCAAAGTATGAGAGACGAAGCTTATCCATCCTGGCCTCCAAGGAGCACTCTGGCTGCACTTCTTCCAAGACAGATCTATTGGTTCTTTTGGCAGTCCATGGCACTTTCAGTATTCTCCTTCAACACCACAACTCAAAGGCATCAATTCTTCTACGATCTTCCTTATTCACTGTCCAGCTTTTGCATCCATATGAGGCTATTATATATAGAGAAGACGGCGTATATATGAGGAAAAGGTATTTGTTTTACTCTCTCAAGCCTCATGTGCATTTCTAAATGTGTTTTTGCAATCTTAGTCCTGGTATAGCACTGTAAGATAAGCACTAGACTGCTAACCAGAAGGTTGGTGGTTCAAACCCATCAGCACTCTTTGGAAACCCTGTACAGGGTCGCTATGAATCTGAACTAGCTCAACAACACTTAACAGCAGCAACAGCAATGAACAGAGACCTTAAACATAATAGATACTAAATACATGTGTGAAGCCTGATTAGAGGAGCAAATACAGGTTATTCAAAAGTATCATTATTTTTCTCATGAACTTTCCCATAATTCTCTCTTATTTGGGAAGGGTTTGCTTTTCCAGCAGAAATTACATATCAATACACTGTGTGCAAGCTTGTTAAAGGTGATTTTATTTTTATTTTTTGTAAGTGATTTGCCTGTTTCCCAGACCTTCTGTGATACTTCATAAGAATGTTTAACATGGAGTAACTCATTCAGATGAAACCAGCATTTCCTTGCTCTTCACCACTTGTCACTGAAGACGTTGCAACCTTGCTACGATCTCATATGTCCATTCTCTCTATGAGCTACACAAACAATTTCCAGAGGCTGTTTACTGCACTATTTGTTGAGATTTTGTTCCTCTGGAAAAATGTTGTCACTGTTTTTCATTTCCTTTGGAAAGGGGAAAAAGCAAAAATAGAACAACACTATCTTTTGAAATGTGCTTTATGAACAAATATGCTTATAAGACCTGGTTTCTCCAATATAAACTGAAAAGACTTCAGCTTTTCCTGCCCCGAGCACTCTCGCTAGCAAAAATCCATAGCATCTCTGCCTTATGAAAAATGTTTTACTCCCAGCCATGACATTTGTTACTTGACTAATTATGATGTACAATTATAAACTGATTAAGAATCTCTCCCTTCTTAGCTAGTAGTCAGGAAGTCTTCTCTTTGTTCTCACCTATTTAATCACCTTTGCAGTCATTTCCAATCTAGCTTTACTCCTTTTGACATATCCCAAAATAGCCTTTTTAATTCTGGCCAGAGATGTTCTTTCTTCTTATCTGATCTGGCACTCTCTCTTGCTTTATTGGCTGCTATCAAATAAGATACCCTTTCAAACCATCTAAAGTCACAGATGCCTCCCTTTTGATGCTATAAATCCCTGGACTTGTGCTTGTCTTGGTGACTCTTCAGAGTATGATCCAGGGTCCTGGAGTCTGGGTGTATGCCAATAAAATGAACAAGGATATTTTTGTTAGTTTTTAAAAATATTCTTAAAATTCTGGCCAAAAAGCATTCCAATCCCTGCTCCCCATCACCCCTGAGGATACAGCAGAGAATCTTGAAGGAATAAAGATATGTGGTTTGGCACAGAAGAGGGAAGACCTCCTCATCTTAAATAAGGAGAATGCCAGGCCCAAAGTCTCAGAAGTGGAGTGAGGAAGTAATACTGGAAGATGCCATGGGCATTGCCTTAGGGGTCCTGGAGTTAGGGGATAGCTCTGAGCAGCTGTCATCAATGACCTAGAGATCCTCTGGGAACCTTCCTTATGCCTGCACTTTGTAACCTTCTAAAAGCTCTCCCATAGACAGGAAGCAGACTATTGTGGTTAGGAACATGGGCTCAGGAGCCACTCTACCTGGAAAAACTATCATGATCAACAACCTTGACCAAAGGACTTAACTTCTTTGAGTCCTAAACATGACAATTAAAATACATCATTGAAAGATTGGTGTGAAAATGTCTTAATGTAAAATGGATAATGAACATTTTGGGGCCACTTGCACAAGTTCACTGCATGAGAATAGTTGGTGAATTCGAAGATACTTAAAAATTAAATACAATTACACATATTCTCAATAAAGAAAAAGAAACTTCTTTGTCGTCTTTATTATTTAAAAATTTTACCTGTATTTTAGTGATGGAACAAAGTGCAAATGAAAGCGGTTAAATGATTTGTTCAAGGTCACATAGCTAGTAATTGTAGGTCTTAAACCCACAAGAGTTTTCTGGACCAGTGAACTTCCCATGGCAACCCAGCTCCCAACAATCTGCTTTTAATCAAGTGCCAAAGCCACATTCATAGTTCTGATTCTCCCATCTGACATCATCCTGTTCCAGGATTTCACTTGACTCAGAGTCTGATATCTTCACATCAGTCATCTTTTATTTCCAAATCCAGGCCTCCAAGATGTCAACTGCCCAAACTTCCTGGCTGGTCTCTGGGTCTACCTTCCAATCCTACTAAACTTGCCTTTGGTGGTTTGCGAATATTTGCTTTGGGATCATTACTTGACATTGTCTGCAGAGAAGAACATGCCCTTTAGCCTGTGCTGAGAGTCCGGCAATGTCTTCAGTGGAGAAATGTATGGTCATCCTGGGATAGGCACTTTGAGGAGATGCTGGATTCTAAAGGACTCAGACAAATTCACAGTATAATTGCATCAATCATTAAAGTGGAATTATGTGAGGATTAATGTCAAAACAAAGGACAGACTACAAGAGGAAGAATTTCCCTGGTAGAAGTGGGAGGGCAATAAAAATGTCAATGGTCAACAACAAATGCTCTTCCAGGAACTTAGAGCAAACATATTTGTTTTCTTTGCTTTAAAATTAGATTTTAATAATCAGTCAATCCCACAATAACAAAAACTTGAGTAATCACATATTAATTTGAAAGAGATAAATGGGTCCACATTTGGGTAAACAGAGGAATATTTTAGTAAGTATTTTTGGAAATTGAATCAGAAAGGGTCTTAAATAAGGAAAGTTGGAGACTAGATCATAGGCTAAGATTTGTTTGTTTTGAAGAATTTCGTGTCTGTGACACCTTCCTTTCCATTCTTAAGATGTTCAAGAGAGTTCAAGTGGGTCCTATGTAAGATTTTCCATGACTCAGCTGATTCCCCATTAGAAGATGAACTTTAAATAAAAGAACAAAATTCCCAGCAGCAATTTATTGACTTCTCAATAAATACCTTCTGGTGCCACATAATGTGGCAATCTCTCTTCTGTGCATTGGTGGTGGTGTGCCATGGAGTCGGTTCTGACTCACAGTGTTTCCGAAGCTGTAACCTTTATGGGAGCAGAAAGTCTCATCTATCTCCTGTGGAACAGATGGTAGTTTCAAACTGCTGACCTTGTGGTTAGCAGCCCAACTAGTAACCATTACAATACCAGAATTATTTCATATTTCCTGCAAATAGCTGAGAAGGACATTATCTCCATTTTTTTCAGAGGAAGCTGACTTTTATAGAAATTTAACAGAGTTCTTTAATTTTGTTCCAAGTTGTTCTGGGTTCACTGTTCTTGAGGATGCTCTAGAATTTTAATCAGGTCTTGATTATCCCAAAAGGTTTTCAACCCCATTCTAAGGGCATACAGCTTAACAAGCATATGGCCATTTCTGTCTAGGTAACCTTATATGTGGTATTTCTAGAGCACACATACAAGTGTACTGGCTTTCATGGTGTGAGAATGTTGTTTTGAAATTCTGTACTTCAAATTATTTTGATGACATGCTGTGGTGGAAAATAATTCGACATCGTATCAAACAAGCTTTTGTCAAAGAGCTTTTAACAGACAGAACAGCGTGAGAGCTGAGGGTATAGATTCCAAAGCCAGATGGCTGGGTTGGAATCCCACTTCTGCCACATGCTAGCAGTTTGACAAATTATTCAACATCTTTTTGTCTCTGTTTTTTATCTATAAAACATACAAAGTGATGGTAACCTACCTTATAGTATTGTTATACAGATTAAGTGAATTGGCATATTTAAGGCACTTGGAATTGTGCCTGATATATCAGAAATGCACAGGAAATGGTTAGGATTCTTATTATTGACCTAGGTAGTTCTCTTGTATAACTTTTTCTATACACTGTAATCATGTTGTTCTGGTTGCTCAAAATTCTTTCATATCTCTACATTCCTTATAAAATACATAATTATTGTCATTTTGCGAGTTTAATGTGCAATCTGACTTCTGTCTGGCTTATTTCATTTAACCCATGTAACAATCATATAATGTTGGAAGTGTTGGGGTTTTAGTCCCAACCTCTCCCTTACTGTATAGTACAGATATTACAGATGAGAAAAATGGGAGTCTCAGAGATTCTAGAATTTGCCAAAGATTATTAATCTAGTAGTGGCCAGTTTTGTGTTTAAACCATTTCACATCTCCTGAGTGCTCTTAACTACTGTACTAATTGTTCGTAACCTCCCATCTTCCCATTACCTGCTCAGTTACTACCCTTTAACACATCATGCCATCAACTTTGCCTGTCGCTTCTCACCCAACTTCCCCAAAGCTTACACCTCACCCCAGGGATAGTAAACCACTCAGGGTTCCATGTGTGCACCCAACTCACCCATACCCTGGGACAGTGAGTGTGCTGTTCACACCATTGCAAATGCGATTTCTACCATACAGTATAGAAATGCTGCTACTCATACTTCACAAATATGGTGGCACCTTCTCTTGCTTCATGGCACATCACCATCATCATCATCATCATCATCATCATCTCTTGCTTAAAAATAAAATTCTATTATGATAAAATGTGAGGGGTCTTCAAAGAGTTTGTGTGAAAATGGAATTTCTTCAGAAACTTTTTGAAGCTCCC
This sequence comes from Chrysochloris asiatica, assembly GCF_000296735.1. Lineage (NCBI taxonomy): Eukaryota > Metazoa > Chordata > Mammalia > Afrosoricida > Chrysochloridae > Chrysochloris > Chrysochloris asiatica. Next base: position 27,777,986 of record NW_006408522.1, on the reverse strand, counting down.
TCATATACGTAACAAAAACATTTGCCATTTCAACCATTTTTGTGTGTACGATTCAGTGACATTAATTATAATCATCACCACTATTCATTTCGAAATTTTTTTATCACCCTTAACAGAAGCTCAGTACCCATAAGCAATATTCCCTCATTTGCCTCTATCAGCCGTTCCTGGTAACCACAGACAAACTTTGTGTATTTGCCTATTCTGAATATTTTATATGATATTTGCCCTTTTTATGCCTGACTTATTTCACTCAATATAATGTTTTCAAGGTTCATCCATATTGTCACATCTGCATGTGTCAGATCATAATTTCTCTCTGTGGTTCAGTAGTATTTCATTGTATGTGTATACCATACTTATTCATTCATCTATTGAGAGACGCTTCTGGTTTTTACATTTTAGCTATTGTAAATAAATTCTCTTACTTTTTACAGCAGTATTAGGCTGTTTGTTTCTCCTCTGGAAATGGATAGCACGCATGGCTTAATGTTAGTTTTTCTTTTTAAAATATCTGTCTTCTCCTCTAGACTGTGAATCCTTAAAATATAGACAACTTTTCATTTTATTCTTTACTCTTTCTCCCAGATCCTAGAACTTAGTCTTTTATGAAGAAATTCATAAAGTGATAAAAACAGATGAATTGATTAATAAATAATTCAAATTACTGTCTAGAGCAGAATTCTCCAATAGAATTTCCTGTGTTGATGGAAATGGACAAAATGTGCACTTATGGTGGTCACTGACCACATGTGCCTATTAAGCTTTTTAAATGTGTCTGGTGTGACTGCAGACTGTAATTTAAATTTAATTTAATTTCAAGCAGTTGCATGTGGCTAGTGGTTAATGAGTAGGAATCTACTTCATGGCACATCACCATCATGGCTAACTACTGTGAAAGCAGCAGCAGAGGGCTCTTTGACCTTAGGTCAAACTACAGGTTTCTGGAGTCCTGGTGTAGCACTGTGGGTTAATGCAATGCGACGGGCCGCTAAAGTCGGGTTGAACCGCAAGGTCGGCAATTAAAACTCACTAGCTGCTCCTTAGAAACCATACACAGGGTCGCTATGGATTGGAACTGACTCAACAGCACTTAACAACAACAGCAATGGTTTGGCACTGTAGGTTAAGCACTCAACTACAAGGATGGTTTGAACCACAAGGTTGGCAGTTCAAGCCCACCAGGTGCTCCTTGGAAACCCTATAGAGGGTCGCTATGAGTCTGAATGGACTCAACAGCACTTAACAACAGCAACAATGGCTCTTTAGAGGAAATGAATTTCAGGACAGGTTGTTTAGCAGTCTTCCACAAAGCTGGTCTCGTGGAAGATATTAGGGGCCTGAATGCAATGTCTATTTTGGGGAGCTTTCAGGTTCTCTACAGACATCAGCAAAAAGACATCAGCTTCTCTTCACCTGTTTGTTTTTTTGTTTTGTTTTCCGGGACCCCTCCAGCATTAGACACATATATTTCTTTTCACATGTCCTACTATACTGTCACTATCTTCTCCTCTTCTGTCTTCTCTCCACCCAAGGTGAGTTCCCTGAAACCAGAGCTATTTTTCTTATGTATTTTTATTTTCTTAAGACTTAACACTTGACAAAAGAAAAAGGTTCAATAAATGTTTGATGAATGGATGAACACTGAATCAAGAAATAAGACAATAACTCTGGGACTCCAAGAAGACAAACATATCTATTACAGAGGAATGAATAATATCCTAGAGGGGTCCCAGCCTTGCAGCAGTGCCATCCATGTTGGAGACATGTGGGAACAAAGTCCTGTCCTTTTCATAGGACAAAGAAAAGCAATTACGCATTCTGGGTCATTCCAGGCAGTTAGATTAGGTGGTGGTTCATTCATGTTGGCAGGACTATCGTAGAGTTCACCTGAGGGAGTTTAGATTTAATGAGTAGGAAACAACATGATGTTTTAGCAAAAGCCTTTTTTCCACAATCCCTGTGTTGGCTGGAGAACTTGGGCAGCCTCCCTAGGTTCTACACTGAACTTGGCCTGTGGATATGCAACTGTTCTGGGGATGTATGAATGTGATGAGAAAATCCCCAAAATGTACACCACATATGCACACAGACCCCCTACACACCCATTCTGGTATTTGGGAAGTCAAGTGGATAAATCAAACATAAACAGGGGTTTAATTCAGTTTAACAAGCATTTTGTGAGCATCTACTTCATGGAGCATGAATAAATAAGATATAGTATCTTCCTTTAAAGACTGCAACATCTAAAATAGCAGGTGGTTATGTCAACCAATTAGGCTGCTAACAGCAAAATCAACAGTTCAAACCTATCAACCAGCCCTTGGAAGAAAGACACCCCTTGGCTGTCTTTGCCCATAAATACTTAGAGTCTTAGAAACCCTATTGACTCAGTGGCAGTGGGTTGGAGTTGGTTTGGGTTTATGCAAAGAAATCGTTTGTAACAGAGTGTGATGATGGATGCAATAATAGTGGTGAGCTAGAAACCGTGTTAAGGTGCTCAGCTACTCACCTTAACAATGGACGCCTGGCTCTACCCATGCATGCCTCAGAAAAAAAGTCTGGTGATCTGCTTCCAAAAAGTCAGTCACAGAAAAGTCTATGGTGCACAGGTCTACTCTGACACCCATAAGGTCACCAGGAATCAGATTCATTTGTACAACTGGTTAGGTACAGTGATGGCACAAAGGAGGAGCGATTACTGCTACATGAGTCTATATTGAAAGATGTGCAGAAATTAGCCAATGGGTTGGGAGTGACACTACAAATAAGAGAGGCAAGGATGCTCCAATGATAAGCAAGAGCAGAGACAAAGGGGCCACGGTGTGAAGCAGCAGGCCAGAGTATTAGGGAGTTGTAACTGGTATCCCAGTGGGAGTAGCTGGCTTTCCTTTTTTATCAGAAGACGGTTCTGTCTTGCCGGAGCCTGAGAGGTGATTCTTGATGTTATATATAGGATGGATTGACAAGAGGAAAACCTCTAAATAGAGAGGTCAGACAGGAAGTTGTTATAGCAATTTTAGGGCAAGAGGTTTAGGGTCCCAGTTAGAATTATGGCTTCAAAAATAAACAGCTAGACTTCACTATGTTCTAGAGAAGTGATTCTCACCGCCCCCCTCCTAGTTTTCTTGCAAACTCCTGAGAAATCAAACACCCTTCTCTCAGCAAGAGTGATGGCACGTTTACAAAGATGTTTCTTTAAAGGAATGTGGAGATATTATTTGGAAAATAAGCTCCAGAAGATCCTGATATATAAACCACCTTGTAACTACTCACCAAGGATGATCACTATTTTAGAAGAACAGCTAAGCTTTGAGAGGGGCCAAAAGACGAGGACCTGAGGATGTAAAATACCACGTGTGATTTGTTGAGATCAGCCATGTTGTGGGGAGTCAACATTGAATCATCTTCATAACAGCATGATAGGGTAGGAATCATCATCTGCATTCTACCAATTGTTGTTTTTGTTGAAAAGTGCCATCGAGTGGGTTCCAATCCATAGCGACCCTGTATAGTGTTTCTGAGAAGCAGCTGGTGAGTTTGAACTGCCGACCTTGCAGTTGAGTGCTTATCCTACAGCACCACAGCTGGACCTAAAATCATGAAAGTTTAGCTAGATTTTAACCCTTGCTCCAGCTTCTATTTCTCACTGGAGGGCCTGCCGGGAGCAGAACCAAGAACCTTTTGATCCCCCAACCAGAGCTCATTTCAGCACATCACACTCCCTCTTCTCTGAGAGCTTTCATCCAGTGACCTACCTACCTGACCCAGAGGAAATTTCCTCAGAAACATATTGTTGCCTTCTACCACTGTTGTCAAGTCAATTCCGACCCATGTGTTGCAGAGTAGAAGTGTAATCCACAGGGTTTTCCTGGCTGTAAACTTTCAGAAGCAAATTTCCAGTTCTTTCTTCTAAAGCTCCTCTGAGTGGGTTGCAGCGCCAACCGTTTGGTTAGCAGCCCAGTGCTTAACCATTTGTGCCACCCATTAACCTCCTGCTGCCTTTTAGAGTGACCCATTTTCTCAAGTCATCCTTCAAAATTGCCATTGCAGTGTGGCCTCCTAATCAACACTAGAATTTGTCAAAGAAAGATAAAAGCTCACATGATGTTTTGCTGAATGCATCAGGGAGGGAAATGAGGGAGACATTCATTCCTTTTATTTTCAATCAAAACCTAGTTATTAAAATAACATACATCAGGCACTTCGGCTGTATAGAGGAAGTATTGCTTATGCCATCTAGAAGTTCATAATTTAGTGCAGTTGAAACATGTAAAATATGAGGATATGCTTAAAAGTATTGCTACTAGGGTTCCAATTCAAGCATGCATGGGTTTATTAAAAAACAGCAAGAAGAAAGCAAGATATTTGAACATGTGTCTGTCATGAGTGGATGGCTGCAGACAAGTATATTCCTGTTAGGAATATACAAGTCTTGGTTTCATTAAAGGAACCCTGGTAGAATAGTAGGTCACCCAAGTTGGGCTGCTAACCACAGGGTCAGCAGTTCAAATCAACCAGCTGCTCCATGGGAGAAAGATGAGACTTTCTGCTCCCATAAAGATTTATAGCCTCAGAAACCCTATACAAGGTCGCTATCAAAGTTGATTCAATGGTAGACAACCATTATCACCACCAGGTTCATTAGGCTGGGTTCAAAATAGTGGCGGCCAAGGAGATCCTCTGGGCTGGTTAAACTCAAGGCAGAGAGATCTGCAGGTTAAGCTGACTATTTTTTTTCCAAAAAGGTAATTTTCATAGATTTTTTTTCAAAGGACAGTTGAGTACAATCACATGGGCTTATTATGAAGAAATATTAAGAAATTCAAAACTGTACTGGTGAGAAAAAGAGCAAGAAAGTTGCAACAAGGAATTTTTTTCCCATCACAATAAGCAACTTTACAATAAGTTCATTCTTCAAGGGTAGGAAGGACTATTTCTTGAAATTTTATTGAGAAACGTTATCCTACCCACATCTTAATCTTGCCTTTAGACTTCTTTTTGTCTCAAAACTAGAAGAAGAGTTAAAATGAACATGATTTGAATCCCTTGAGGATGCCAAAACTTCTCTTTTACATGATATAAATGGAAGGACACAGAATTCCATAGGGAGGGATGGAAATTGTTTATAGAGAGATGGAAAAAACACTCTCAAAAGTATATAGACCTACGTGGAGAGATTGAGCAGCGGGGGACTCTAGACCCAGAGCGGGAGAGGGGCTGTGTGCTGACGACCGGGGGGGTTGATGATGCATGGAGGGGATTGTAACTATGGCAATGAAATGATTTATGATAGGATGAATGTAAAGCTAATGTTCCCTCATGTAAACGATCACGTAATTCCCAATAAAATATTAAACAAACAAAAAAAATATATAGACCTAGCTGGGGGACATATGTCAGGAAAACATCGCTTCACATTTTGATATTTTGTTTGATAAAGGTTTCTGTGATTTTGTAGTGATACTTTTTTCCAAACCCTTGTAAGTGAAGAGTGGAGAGTACTAAGTGGCTAAATAGAAATGTGTCAGAAGAATAAGAGAGGGCTTCAAAAGTTCATGGAGAAATGAAATGAAAAGATAACGGCATTTTTCCACGTACATTTTGAAGTCCCTTTGATAAAGGAATAAATGCCTAGATTCTTTCTGGAGTTAGACAATACCTTTACCTAGTGATAATGTTCAACACCCATCTATCAGATTGTCGTATTGTGGTGGTTTGTGTGTTGCTGTGACGCTGGAAGCTATGCCACCAGTATTTAAAATACCAGCAGGATACACCCATAATTGAAACATTTTAGCTGAGCTTCCAAATAAAGACATTAAAAACACATGATAGAATTCTGCAAGTCAATGATTTGTTAATTTCAAATAACTTCTTTAAACAGCATAAGAGATGATTATACACATGGACTTCACCAGGTAGAATACACAGAAATCAAATTTACTACATCTGTGGGAAAAAAGCAATGGAAAATCTCCATATCATCAGTGAAAACAAGGCCAGGGACAGATTGTGGAACAGACCATCAATTGCTCATATGTACATTCAGACTGAAGATGAACAAAACGAAAACAAGTTCAGGAGAGCCAAAATATGACCATGAATATATCCCACCTGAATTTAGAGATCATCTGAAGAACAGATTTGATACATTAGATACTAAAGACTGAAGATAAGAACAGTTGTGGGATGACATCAAAAACATCATATAGGAAGAAAACAAAAAGTCATTAAGAAGGAAGGAAGGAAAAGGTCAAAATGGATGTCAGAAGAAACACTGAAACTTGATCTCCAGCATAGAAATGCTGAAGCAGATGGAAGAAATGAGGAGGTACTGTGCTGAATAGAAAATTTCAAAGGTCAGCTTGAGAAGACAAAGTCAAATATTACAATGAAATGTGCAAAGATCTAGAGTCAGAAAACCAAAAGGGAGGAAAATGCTCAGCATTTCTCAAGCTTAGAGAACCGAAGAAAAAATTCAAGCCTCAACTTGAGGTATTGAAGGATTCTCTAGGCAAATTACTGAATGATGCAGAAAGCATTAAAGAAGATGGAAGGAATACACAGAATCACTGTACCAAAAGGAAAGGGTTGATGTTCAACTCAACCATTTCAAGAGGTAGCATATGATCAAGAGCCAATGATACTGAAGGAGGAAGTCCAAGGTGCATTGAAGGAATTGGCAAAGAACAAGGCACCAGAAATTGATAGAACAAAAATGGAAATCTTTCAAGAAAATGAGGCAGCACTGGAGGCACTCACTCATCTCTGCCAAGAAATTTGCAAGACAACTATCTAGCTGACTGATTGGAAAAGATCCATATTTGTGCCCATTCCAAAGTGAGGTGACCCAGCAGAATGTAGAAATCATCAGACAATATCTTTGATATCCCATGTGAGTAAAGTTCTACTAAAGATGATACAGAAATGGCTGCAAGCATACATTTGACAGAGAACTTGCAGAGGTTCAAGCCAGATTCAAAAGAAGATATGGGATGAGGGATATCATTGCTGATGTCCAATGGATCTTGGCTGAAAGCAGAAAACACTAGAAAGATGTTTACCTGTGCTCTATTGACTATGCAAAGGCTTTTGATTGTGTGGATCATGACAAGCTATGGACAACATTGTGAAGTATGAGTATTCTGGAACAGTTAATTGTGCTCATGAGGAATCTGCACACGGACCAAGAGGCAGTTAGTTGTTCAAAAAGAACATGGGAAAATTGACTGGTTTAAAATTAAGAAAGATGTGCAACAGAATTATATTCTTTTGTCATACTTATTCAACCTGTATGCTGAGCAAATCATCTGAGAAGCTTGGTTATATGAAGAAAAATGTGACATCAGGATTGGAGGAAGACTCATTCACAACCTGCAATATGCAGATGTTACAACTCTGCTTGCTGAAAGTGAAGTGTACTTAAAATACTTACTCGTGAAGATCAACTAGCACAGCCTTCAGTATGGACTGCATCTCAATGTCAAGAAAACAAAAATCCTCACCACTGGACCAATAAACAGCATTCATATCAATGGAGAATTTATTGACGTTGTCAAGGACTTCATTCTTCTTGGATCAACTATCAACACTCATGGAAGCAGCAGTCAAGAAATCAAACAACATATTGCTTTAGGCAAATCTGCTGCACAAGACTTTTTTAAAGTGATAAAGAAAAAAGATGTCAGCTTGAGGACTAAGGTGTGCCTGACCCAAGCCATAGTGTTTTCAATACTGCATGTGAAAGCTGGACGGTAAATAGGGAAGACCATAGAAGAATTGATGCTTTTGAGTTATGGTGTTGGAGGAGAATATTGAAAGTGCAATGGGCTGCCAAAAGAACCAATAGATCTGTGTTGGAAGAAGTGCAGCCAGAGTGCACCTTGAAGGCCAGATGGCCAAACTTTTTCTCTCATACTTTGGTCATATTTTCAAGAGGGACTACTCGCTGGAGACGGATATCATGTTTAGGAAGGTGAAGGGTGAAAGAAAAAGACGAAGACCCCCAGGGAGATGGATTGGCCAAGTGGCAGCATCAATGGGCTCAAGTGTGGCAACAAATGTGAGGTTGGCCCAGGACTGAGCAGTATTTTGTTCTGTTGTGCATAGGGTAGCTATGCATCAGTACTGACTCAATGGCACCTAACAACAACAACAACAACCACTAAAGTTAGGTGATGATGAAATGGAAGAATTCTACAAACTTCTTCTGTCTAAAGTTGATCAAACATGCAACCAAGATGTACTGGTAATTACTGGTTACTGGAATGCAAATATTGGAAACAAACAAGAAGAGTCAGTAGTTGGAAAATGTGGCTTTGGTGATGGAAAGTTTGCTGGAGATTGTATGACAGAATTTTGCAAGTCCAATGACTCATTCTTTGCAAATACCTTTTTAAAACAATGTAAAAGACAACCATGCACATGGGCTTCACCAGATGGAGTACACAAAAATCAAAGTGACTACATCTGTGGAAGAAACAGTATCACCGGTGAAAACCAGGCTGGTGTCAGACTCTCGAATAGACCATCAATTGCTCATATACAAGTTCAGGGTGATGTGGAAGAAAATTAAAACAAGTCCAGAAGAGCCAAAATTCCATCTTGAATATATTACACCTAATTTAGAGATCATCTGAAGAACAGATTTGATGCATTAGACACTAATGACCCAAGACTAAAAGGATTGTGGTATAACATCAAGAACATGACACAGGAAGAAAACTAAAGCCAAGAAGACAAGAAAGAAGGAAAAGACTAAAATAGATGCCAGAAGAGACTCTGAATCTTGCTTTCCAGAGGAGAGATGCTAAATCAAATGGAAGAAATGAGGTAAAAGAACAGAACCGGATATTCCAAAGGGCAGCTTGAGAAGGCAAAGTCATGTATTATAATAAAATGTGCAAAGATCTGGAATTAGAAAATCAAAAGGAAAGAACATGCTCAGTGTTTCTCAAGCTGAACGAACTAAAGAAAAATTTAAGCCTTGACTTGCAATACTGAAATATTCTATGTGCAAAATATTGAAGGAAGCAGAAAGCATCAAAAGATGCTGTACCCAAAATAAATTGTTGATGTTCAACCATTTCATGAGGTAGAATATGATCAAGTGCCAATAGTACTGAAGGAAGACGTTCAAGATGCACTGAAGGCAATGGCAAAGAAAAAGGTTCCAAACAAGAATTGATAAGATACAAATTAAAATATTTCATCAAACTGATGCAACACTGGAGGCACTCACTCATCTATGCCAACAAAATTGGAAGATAACTACCTGGGCAACTGATTGGAAGGGATTCTTATTTGTGGCCATCCCAAAGAAAGGTGACCCAACAGAATGTGGAGATCTTCAGACAATTTCATTCATATCACATGCAAATAAAGTTTAGCTAAAAATAATTTAAAAATCACTACAATAGTTCATTAACAGGGTACTGTAAGGAGCTCTGGTAGCGTAGTGGTTACGAATTGGGCTGCTAACCGCAAGGTCAGCAGTTCGAAACTACCAGCTGTTCCACGGGAGAAAGGTGAGGCTTTCTGCTCCCGTAAAGATTTACAGCCTCGGAAACCCTGT
>NW_006408522.1:27731703-27768309 GCF_000296735.1 Chrysochloris asiatica | reverse complement strand
TACCAGCTGTTCCACGGGAGAAAGGTGAGGCTTTCTGCTCCCGTAAAGATTTACAGCCTCGGAAACCCTGTACAGGGTCGTTATGAGTCGGAACCGACTCCACGGCACATAACAACAACAACAAGCCAGAGGTTCAAGCCAGATTCTGTCAAGGATGTGAAAGTAATACTACCATTGCAGACTTCATCTGGAGCTTGTACTTCAATGTAAAGAAAACAAAATCCTCACCACTGGAGCAATAAATAACATCACGATAATGGAAAATATATTGACGCTGTCAAAGACTTCATTTTGCTTGGATCCACTATCAACATTCATGGAAACAGCAGTCAAGAAATCAAACTATGTATTGCATTAGGCAAATCTACCACACAAGATTTATTTACGTGTTCAAGAGCAAGTATGTCAGTTTGAGGACTAAGTGCACCTGACTCAAGCCATGGTATTTTCAATAGCTTCATATGCATGTGAAAGTTGGACAATGAATAAGAAGACCACAAAAGAATTGATGTATTTGAGTCATGGTGTTGGAGAAGAATATGAAAAGTACTATGGACTTCTAGAAGAATAAAGAAACCTGTGTTGCAAGAAGTACAGCCAGAATGCTCCTTAGAAGCCAGGATGGCAAGACTTTGTCTCTTTTACTTCAGACATATTATCAGAAATAACCAGTCCCTGGAGAAGGACATCATGCTTGCTAAAGTGGAGGGGCAGAAGAAATGAGAAAGACCCCCAACAAGATAGAATGGGAGCAGTAATAGCAGTAGTAGACGGAAGCTTAACAATGATTGTGAGGATACTGCACGACCTGGCAGTGTTTCCTCTGTTGAAACTGACTTGACAACACTTAACAATATGACTACTATTTCTTAAAGAATTAGTAGAAAAATGCCTAGTGAATAAATGAGAAATTTTTAAAAAATTAAAAAAAATAAAATAAAAAAAAGGAACAAACACTTTGAAGAGAGGCAATAAACTGAGCATGTGCTTGGAGGACACAAGAATTTCTATGCGGCAGAAGCTGTAAAGGAGGAGCACAGTTCTGAAGGGAAGGTGTAATATTCTCTTAGGAATCGGGCTGTTAACGTCAAAGTCAGTAGTTCGAAACTACCAGCTGTTGTTCTGTGGTAGAAAGAGGAGGCTTTCTGCTTTCATAAAGATTTGCAGCCACAGAAACTCTGTACAGGGTCGCTATGAGTTGGAACTGACTGCAGGGCACACCGCCACCCATCTCTTTTCAGATTACTGGTATGGCACTGTGGGATAAAGCACTGGACCGCATGGCCAATTTGAACCATGAGGTCGGCAGTTCAATCTCAGCAGTCACTCCTTGGAAATCCTATACAGGGTAGCTATGAGTGGGAACTAACTCCATAGCACTTAATAACAACAATTTCTTTCCAGGATTCATGGTGTGGCTCTGTAGGGTCAGCATTGGACTATGAATCACAAGGTCAGCAGTTCACACCTACCTGCTGCTCCTCAGTGTCACTATGAGTCTGAGCCAAGGGGATGGCACTTAACAACAATCTCTTTCCTTGTCAGGAAGTTAATAAGGGAGCTGGGTGTCAGGGGATGGGGACAGATGGCATGAGCTTGATATTTCATAAAGCAAATGTGAGAGTCGATGGTAATGGATTCACTTGGAGAGATGTGTGTCATAAGGAGAATTGAGTCAGAGCCTGTTACAAAGTTCATCAACCACCCCCACACATTCTCAGAGGGTGAAGGTCATTTCACAGAGGTCACATATGGAGTAGTTTCCCCCAGTGCTTTCTGGTCAAAAGAGTCTGGGGCTGAAGACTCTATCTTCCTATAAACTAAATTCATGCCTTCAGGGTCTTCCTGATAGCAACAAAATTAGTCCCTGACACCTAGATACTTCTTCCTTCCTTTGTTTTTGCTTCTCCTGTTGCCTGAAGGCTTATCTCTTCATTTGACTTGCATAATTCCCTCATCTAGCTGGAGGCCTCATATAAACACTGTGGAGCCGATAATATTTCATTGTCATTTTCGGCTCTATTACATCTTTCTCTCAATCATTCTTTAGAGGAGGATCATGTCATCGAGAAGGGTTCTGCGGCTTGCATAAATGAGTTATGAATCGTCATGATTTCAAGTGGGTTACCAAACCCCTTCCCAGCAGACCCAGGCATCTGGTAGTTCCAAAGTGTGAAAAGGACATTATGCATATGTATGCAGAGACACATGCCCTGCAGAGCTTTCTGAGTGTTGCCACCCTTACATTCACACATATGTGCCATATGCAAGAAACCCTGAGAATTGCTTTTTGAAAGGAATTAGCTGTAACTAATCTTTTCTTTCCTCATTCTCTTCTCTTTCTAAAACAATTCTTTGGCTTTCTTTTTCTGAGTTCTTGAAGGGAGATATAAAATGTTTGACTATGCACATTGTGTGTTCTATACAACTCTTCACATGTGAGTGCATGGGCATGCAGTTGTCAGTTGCTACAGCAGAAAGTGACAGGCTCAACAAGGCTCAGTTTACATGAGCAAAGTGAGAGAGACTTAATTGGGTGGTTCCTTGAATCTGAAAGGAGTCCAGGTACTGTAGTGTATTGCTAACTCCATAGCAGCAATTTGAATCTACCAGATGTTCCGTGAGACAAAGATGAGGCCTTCTGCCCCCGTTTTCCTTTGGCACTGTAGGATAAAGCACTGGACCACAAGGTCAGTTTGAGCCGCAAGGTTGGCAATTTCAGTTCACCAGTTGCTTATCAGAAACCCTATACAGAATCGGAAGGAGCTCTGTTAGCGTAGTGGTTACGAATAGGGCTGCTAATTTCACGGTCAGCAATTCGAAACTACCAGATGTTCCATGGGAGAATAGGGCTGCTAATGTCACGGTCAGCAATTCGAAACTACCAGATGTTCCATGGGAGAAAGATGAGGCTCTCTGCTCCCGTAAAGATTTACAGCCTCGGAAACCCTGTACAGGGTCGCTATGAGTCGGAACAGACTCCACGGCACATTACAACAACAACATACAGAATCGAGATGAACTGAAACCCATTCAATGGCAAATAACAACAACAACAACTAAGATTTATGGTCTTAGAAGCCTTATACTGACTCCATGGCACACAGCCAGCTGATTCTGATACATACAATTTTGTATGAATTCTCTGAATTATTGGAGAGGGGTGGGAGAAGATGTCTGACCAAATTGTGACTTGAAATTTCCAATAGTTTCCTATTTGTTGTTGTCAAGTGCCACCGAGTCAGTTCTTACTCATAGTGACCCTGTATAGGGTTTCCTAGAAGCAGTTGGTGGGTTTGAACCACCAAACTTGCAGTTAGCAGTCCAGTGCTTGCCTACAGTGCTACACCAGGACACTCTGTCTTTCTACACACACACACATACAATGTATATATGTGCTGTTAAGTGTTGTCAAGTCAGTTTCTTCTCATAGTGGCCTTGTATAGGGTTTACAAGGAGTGGCTGGTGGATTTGAACTGCTGACCTTGCAGTTGACAGTTCAGTGCTTTTCCTACAGCATCACACCAGGCCTCTTTCTCATTCACTCTGTGTGTGTGTGTGTGTGTGTGTAGTACTGTTGAATACAAAACTGGACCTCAAGGTCAGTTTGAACCACAAGGTCAGCAGTTCAAACTCATCAGCCAAAAGATGAGACTTTCTGCTTCTGCAAAGATTCAAACCTGGGAAACCTTATATGGTGTCGCTATGAGTGGGAACCGATAGTACTTAACAACAACTATGTATATATGTTGTTGTCAATATGTTGTCATTGTTAAGTGCCATCGAGTCGGTTTCAATCTATAGTGACCCTGCATAGGGTTTCCAAGGAGCAGCTGGTGAGCTTAAACTGCCGACCTTGTGGTTCAAACCAACTTTGCAGTCTAGAGCATTAACCCATAACCCATAAAATTTATATATAAATGGTATATATATATACATATATATATATATATACATATATATTGTTGTTGTTAAACATACACATGTTGTTGTTGTTGTTGTTATGTACCGTGGGGTCGGTTCCGACACATAGTGAGCCTACACAGGGTTTCTGAGTCTGTAAATCTTTACGGGAGCAGACCGCCTCATCTTTCTCCCGCGGAACCTATGGTAGTTTCGAACTGCTGACCTTGAGGCTCGCAGCCCGATTTGTAACCACTACACTACGCTACCAGAGCTCGCTCGCTCGCTCTCTCCTCTCTCTCTCTCTCTCTCTCTCTCTATATATATATATATATATATATATATATAATTTCATAGTATAATGCTGAGGTCACAGAAAGGCATAACATGGCTAATTGAGAAGTCTAGACAATTAGGTAATAGGCCAACACCTCCAGAAATCAAATCATTTGGATTTAGATCAAATTTCAGTTAAGACTGTGAACTTCGAGTTAGACCTGGATTTGATTCCTAGATGTGCTACAGATGTGTCTGACCCCAGATAAACCACTTAATCACTCTAATCCTTAGATTTCTTATTAGTATGAAGATAATAATATCCACTTCATTTGAATGTTGTAAGGCCTCAGTGAAAAAGCCATATATAATTTTGTTATAGTGTGTGTTACGTAGCAAGCACTCAATAAATACAACTTTTATTGCATTTGTATTGTTGTACATAATCTTGTACACTTCATTTACCTTGAATTTCCTCATTTCATAATAATATCCTATTTATTTTACACAGCTTTTGTGGAAATTAAGTAAATGGGAATAGTATATGTACTATTCCTTGTATACTATACTTTGCAACAATGACAACCACAAAAATTCCATATAGTCAGAAAGTGAGGTTTATGGTTTTTATGATTAATTTGGAGGAATGTAGGCAGTCATAATATTTGGGGAAAGTTTACTTGAAGTAGATAGAGAATTGTTACCAATTAGCAGAGGAAAGGAGTCTTGGTGTGGTGCAGTGGGTTAATGCACTAGAATGCAAGGTCAGCAGCCTTTCCTCTGCTGGTGAGTTTGAACTGCTGACCTTGTGGTCACTGTGAGTCATATTCAGGGTCGCTATGAGTCATAACTGACTCAAAGGTACTGAATAGTAACAACCAATCAGAGGAAAAGATGCCTTCATTCATCAGGCCTTGTTATTGTCCACGTTTTTTATGTGAAAAGCTGCTAAGATCTCATAGGTGTATAAAGTGATTGAAAGTTAGGATAGGTAGATACACTTCTCCCTTTAGAAGTGGTGTATGTGAAGTAGAAAACCACAATTTTTCTCCTTTTACAACTATTGTGCTGTTAACAAAGCCACCTGATCTGTGACTAGCCAGAAGCTTAGCTACTTGGCAATTCTGCTACTCTTCATGGCATGCTTTCGCCACAATGTTGGTACCCTCATTCCTTTCTCTCTCTTCTCTGCAGATTGGTAAAGGCTGGAGGATGAACATGAGAAGTGGGAGAGTAGATTGGGTCCTTGACAGATTTGTTAGGGACAAATTCTTTGTCACTCTTGTTGTTAAGTGCCATTGAGTCTATTCCAACTCACAGTGACCCTGTATAGGGTTTCTGAGGAGTGGCTGGTGGATTTGAACCACTAACCTTGCAGTACGCAGTCCAGTTCTTATGCTACAGTGCTACTCCAGGACTCTAGTGTTTGTCTCTGAGGCTGCTCACATACCCTTGCTTAGTAAATTCCAATAGTTCCTCTTCCCATCCCTGTGACCTAGTGTGAAGGTGGAGAGGGGTGGTGGATAACACAACTGCTTTCACCACAAGTCAGGAATCCTCAGAGTTGTGTTTGAACACTACCTCACACTTGCAGCTGTGTGACCTAGTTTAAGTTACTTATCTTTGCTGTTGTTAATAAGTGCCATCAAGTGGGTTCCAATTCCAAACAACCCTATATAGGGTGTCTGGGAAGCGTCTGTTGAGTTTGAACCACCGGCCTTGTGGCTAGTAGTCCAATGCTTGTCCTACAGAGCCACTCTAGGACTCCTAGTTCTTGCTTACTATTCTCATAAACGTGAATGATGATATATCTACCATCTTCTTCTTTCCCTTTAAGTTTTCAGTCCTTCCCTTAGATTTGTAATAATTAATTATGTCTATGTGATGTCATCTTTCTAGTCCATTCTTTCATTATCTCTATAATTGTTGTTGCTGTTAAGTGCCGTAGCGTCAGTTCCGACCCATAGCAACCCTGCATGGGGTTTCCAAGGAGCAGCTGGTGAGCTTGAACCACCGACTTTGTGGTTCAAACTAACTTTGCAGTCCAGCGCAATAACCCCCAGCACCACACCAAAACTCCATCTATATTATTTGTTGTTGTTACGTACCATGGAGTAGGTTCCGACTCAGAGTGACCCTGCACGGGGTTTCCGAGACTCAAATCTTTACGGGAGCTGAACACCTCAACTTTCTCCCATGGAACAGCTGGTAGTTTTGAACTGCTGACCTTGCAGGTAGCAGACCGATTCGTAACCACTACTCTACCAGAGCTCTGCCCATTTAAAGCATTTCTATTACAGTGGTGTTAGATAATTAAGTCACCTTTTTATCTATGTAATTACCTTTTATAATATTGTTGTTGTTGTTAGGTACCATGGAGTCGTTTCCGACTCACAGCGACCCTGCACAGGGTTTCCGAGGCTGCAAATCTTTATGGGAGCAGAAAGCCTCATCTTTCTCCCACGGAACAGCTGGTAGTTTCGAACTGCCGACCTTGAGGTTAGCAATCCGATTCATAACCACTATGCTATCAGAGCTCCTTTTATATAATATTATTATCTATATAATTATATTATCTATATAATTAGGTGACTTAATTATCTAACACCAGTGTAATAGAAATGCGTTAAGTGGGTAGCTTTAAAGGATAGAAATGGATTTTTCCATAGTTGAGGAGGCTAGAAGTCTGAATTTAGGATACCACCTCTAGGAGCAGCTTCCTCTATCTGCTTTCAGGGAAAGTTTTGTCTCCATTTCTCAAGCATTTTTCTTGGTGTTCCTTGAAGATCTCGTGGCATCTACATTTCTGTATTTGTACTTGTTTATTTTCTGTGTCCTGGTGTAGCAATGTAGGATAAGCACTGGGCTGTTAACCTCAAGGTCAGTGATTCAAACCCACCCTTCACTCCTTGGAAATCCTATACAAGGTTGTTATTAGTCAGAACTGACTTGACAACACACAAAAACAACAATAAGTTTCTGTGTTTAATCTCTTTTATATCTCAAAAGATATATGATCTACCTACATTTACAGGGAGTCCTGGTATGGCACTTTAGGATAAGCACTAGACCACAAAGTCGATTTGAATCACATAATCTGTGGTTCAGACTCATCATCTTCTTCTAGGAAACTCTATGCAGAGTCGCTATGAGTCGGAACCAACTTGACTGTCACTTAACAACATTGACATGTTGGGTGGATTAACAAAGCATAATAAATAAAACCCTATTTCCAAATGGGATTACATCCACGGGTGTGTTGTATGTCATCAGGTTAAATGTGATTCATAGCAACTCCATGTGATAGTAGAACTGGCTGGATTTTCTAAACTGTAATCAGGAAAGGTGTTTCTCATACTTCGTCTCTCATACCTCAGATAAATTATCAGGAGGGACCGTTCCCTCAAGAAGGATATCATGCTTGGTAAAGTGGAGGGTGAGAGAAAAATAGGAAGCTCTCCAATGAGGTGGATTGGCACAGTGGCAGCAGCAATGGGCTCAAGTTTAACAATGATTGTGAGGATGGTGAGGATTGGGCAGTGTTTCCTTTTGTTCACAGGGTCAATAGGAGTCAGAACCAACTCGACAGAACCTAACAACAACAATTGCAATCTTTGTGGAAGAAGACCAATGTTAGTTTAGCAGTTCAGCACTTAACCACTGTGCCACCAGGGTTCCCCTGTCCACACATATTTCTTGGTGTGGAATTCAATAAAGTTAAACCAGATGATTTCTAATTCCGCTGTACTCTTGAAATCCTTCTACACTCTCGAAAACCATTTGTAGCTTGGTGGTACAAATTATTTGTGCTTGACTACTAACCTTAATGTTGATAGTTCAAACTCACCCTCTGGGATGTAGTTAGAAAGGTCAGGCAAATTGCTTCCATTAAGATTACAGTAAAGAAAATCCTTTGGAACAGCTCTACTCTGGGATGCGTACAGTCACCATGAGTTGAAATTGCATCAGTAAAAATGGATTTGGTTTTTGGGTTCTATACTTTTGTAGGTCTAGAATCCTTACATCTGTAATATTTTTTTGAAGGAGTAGTCAATAAGATGCTATGCACATTCTTAGGTAGGATAAAATCTACTGTGAGAATGAGACTGAGGCAGTAGACAGGATAAGGTAAGACAGAATCTAATGTTTCACTGGGTTTAACAAAATCTATTTGGATAAATTAAGTCACACTAAGATACTAGAGATTGTCCCAAGCAGCATTTGCAGATTCCAAAGAGGGAAACTCAAGGGATGCAAGAGTGTTCCTTTCAGGGAGATACTGCTCTTCCCTCCCTCTTAGTGCCTTGGGACAGGAAGTCAGCCACCTTACCTCAGGTCCTCATTCTCTACAGGATAGTAATCTGTGTAAGAGCAAGGAATAGGTCTGTTCTGTTGCCTGGTATATTTGGTTAATTTGAACTTTGGATGAGCAAGTGCGTATCACTCTGATACATCGAAATTGTGCATGTGTGAATGTGGAGAAGGATACAGGAGAAGAGAACCTATGATCTTTTTATAACAGCAACTCTGCAGGAACACTTCCTGAAGACACCCCAGAGCACTTTTGCAAATACTTAAACATTTTTTCTTAAGATTGTCAAACAGCTTTTTTTTTTTTCCGTGTTGTGCAGCTGTGAGTGTGGGAGCACAGTCCTCTGGGGACCTGGGCATATGTTCTCTCCCTGAGAAAATATGGGCGAGAACCCCCTAAAGACATAATGTACCCCTCTCCCAGCCAAGAAAAGAAAATCCTGCTTGAAATATTCCCTTGGTCCATGAGTAAAAGCAGGAGCTGGGAATAGATCGTTATAAACTTTGTGTGTGAGAGAGTGAAAACTAAACTGATGTGTGAGTTGAAAATTCTCATTTCAATCCTTGATCTCCCACATTAACTATTGAATGAGGATAAACACTGGACTGCTAACCACAAGGTCAGAGATCTGAGCCCACCAGCCGTTCCACAGGAGAAAAGATGAGGCTTTCAACTCTTGCAAAGATTTACAGCCTCTGAAACCCTATATAGACAGGGTCGTTATGAATGGAAAGGACTCAGCGGTAATTAACAATAACAACAACAAGCTCTCTGGGCTTCCATTCCTCCCCCACAAATAAGATTAGGCCAAAGGACTTGACAAGATACTTTCTGGCTCTTCATGTTCCAGTTTTATAGATATTTTCCTAGAACTGTGGAGCAGAAAGAATACTGAGATTTCCATATTTCTTTTTTCTCATTTTCCAGATGAGAAAACTGAGGTGTAGAGTTACTGACAGAACAAGATTAGAGCCAGCCTCCTCAAATCAGCAATTTAAAGGCTTTAACCTTTATGGATGGAGGATCACTTTACAAATCTGATGAGTGCTATTATGAGTGGGACTGGGAGATGCATCACCCACATAAATAAGCAAAATGTGCATCAATATTTAAGGGAGGTTCTTGGACTTCACATTAAAAGCCTTTATGCTACATCTTTTTGCTCAAAATAGATGTTGCTTTTACAAGGTTAAAAATCAGACTGGTGTCTTAAGAATTGGAACCAAATGTTGAAAAGGAATATATTTACATGTGATGCAAAGTATACCTCTGGCTTCTTTGCTTTAACACAACTGGAATGTGTCTGGGTTCGTATCTGCCATCCAAATAAGTTTTAATCACCTGTTCTGTTGATGGCAGTTTCTGGCTTTAAAGCAGTCACTTCTCCCTTCAAATATTGCAACTGTTATTCCTCTTACATTTATTTCTACTAAATTCAGTGCACTAACTAATGTCAACTGTAGCCCGATCACACAAGAAGGGTCTGGCTAAACAGAAAACGTTTTCTCATTAACTGACGGTAGCCTCTACTAATTAGTTCTTAAATTGAAACCATGGGCTAGGTGCATTAGAATGACCTCCTCTCCTTGAAAACATATATCCCTGGACCCCATCCCAGAACTATTGATTCAGACTCTTTAAGACGTGAGGCCAAAGAATCTGCATTTTCACAAAATTGCCAGGCAATTTTTATGCACGTTAGCACTGGAGAACTGCCATTCCCACATATTTGTTTAAATATTTTCAGTCTTTAATAACATTAACCTCATGATAATACTCTTGAAAATGGCTGGAATCAAACTGAATACAACAGTGGAAAGAAATGATGGAGAAGTTCAATATCATCAGCAAAAACAAGGCCAGGGGCTGACTGTGGAAAAGACCATCAATTGTTCATAGCAAGTTCAGGATGAAGCTGAAGAAAATTAAAACAAGTGCACGAGATCCAAAATGTGACCTTGAATATATTCCACCTGGATTTAGAGACCATCCCAGGAAACATACTTGACAAAAGACAGGAAAGCTGTGGACTGACATCAAGAACATCATCCATGAAGAAAGTAAAAGATCATTAAAAATACAGAAAAGATCAAAATGGATGTCAGAAGAGACTCTGAAACTTGTTCTTGAACTTAGAGAAGCTAATGCGACTTGAAGAAATGATGAAATAAAAGAGCTGAATAGGGATTTTCAAAGGGTAGAAGACAAAGTCAAGTATTAAATGGAATGTGCAAAGACCTGAACTCAGAAAAGCAACAGAAGAATACACTAAGAATTCCCCAAATTGCAAGAACTGAAGATAAAATCCAAGTCTTGCATTGAAATACTGAAGGATGTTGGGCAAAATATTGAATGAGGCAAGATGATGCATCAAAAAAAAAAAAAAAAAAAAAAGGAATGAATACACAGAGTCACTGTATCAAAATGAATTGGTCAATGTACAACCATTTCAAAAGGTACAATATGATCAAGAACCAATGGTATTGAAGGAAGAAGTACAAGCTACACTGAAGGCATTAGCGAAAAACAAAACTCCAGGAATGGATGGAATACAAATTGAAATGTTTCAATAAACTGATGCAATACTGGAAATGTCACTCACCTATACCAAGGAATTTAGAAGACAGCTACCTGGTCAACCAATTGGAAGAGTCCATATGCATGCCCATTCCCAAGAAAGGTGACTCAAGGGGATGTAAAAGGCATCCATCAAATAATATTATTAACAGAACTTGCAGGTAAAATTTTGCTGAAGAGATTTCAAAAATGGTTGCAGTGGTGTATCAGCAGGGAATGTCCAGAAATTCAAGCTGGATTCAGAAGAAGATACAGAATTAAAGATATCATTGCTGACATTATATGGATCTTAGCTGAAAGCAGTGAAACCAGACTGATGTTAACTTCTGCTTTATTAACTATATAAAGGCATTTCTGTGGTCCATAACAAACTATGGATAACATTGTGAAGAATGGGTATTCCAGAACAATTCATTGTGCTTTTGGTCATCTATTCTTAGACCAAGAGGCAGTTGTTAGAAGAGAACAAGGGGATACCGAATGGTTTAAAATAAGGAAAGGTATGCATCAGATATGTATCCTTTTACTCTATTTATTCAAGCTGTATGCTGAGCAAATAATCTGAGAAGCTAGATTATATAAAGAAGAAAGTGACATCTGAATTGTAGGAAATCTCACTAACAGCCTGCAATATACAGATTACACAAATTTGCTTGCTGGAAATGAAGAGGACAGATACTTACTAATAAAGAATAAAGACTTCAACCTTCTGTATGGATTGTACCTCAATGTAAAGAAAATGAAAATCCAAACTGGACCAATAAATAACATCATAATAAATGGAGAAAAGATTGAAGTTGTCAAAGACTTCATTTTGCTTGAATTCACAATCAATGCTCATGGAAACAGCAATCAGAAAATCAAATGATGTATTTCATTAGGCAAATCCGCTGCACAAGTCCTCTTGCAAGAGTTCAAGAGCAAAGATGTCAGTGTGAAAACTAAGGTGTGTCTAAACCAAGGCATAATATTTTCTATCACCTCATATTCATATGAATCTTGAACAATGAGTAAGGAATACCACAGAAGAATTGATGCATTTGAATCATGGTCATTAAAAATACAGAAAAGACCAAAAGAGTCTGGTGAAGAATATTGAAAGCACCATGGACTGCCAGATGAACAAAATTGTATTGAAAGAAGAACAGCCAGAATGCTACTTAGAAGCCAGGACGGCTAGGCTTCATCTCTACTATCTTGGAAATGTTGTCAGGAGGGGCCAATCCCTGTAGAAGGACATCATAGTAAAGTGGAGGGTCGGTGAAAAATAGGAAGAGCCCCAGTGAAATGAGTTGACACCGTTGCAGTTACAATGGGCTCAAACTTAACAACAATTGTGAGTATGGTGCAGGATTAGGCAGTGCTTCATCCTTTTGTGCATAGGTCAGAACTAACTTAATGGCACCTAGCAACAGCAATGATATATCGTCTTAAATGGCTGTTGTTGTTAGGTGCCATTGAGTCAGTAGTAACTCATAGTAACTCTATGCACAACAGAACTAAACACTGCCTGGTCCTGCGCCAACCTCACAATCATTGCTACATTTGAGCCCATTGCTGCTGCCACTGTGCCAATCCACCTCATTGGGGGGTCTTCCTCTTTTTCTCCAATCCTCCATTTTACCAAACATGGTATCCTTGTCCAGGGACTGGTCTTTCCTAACAATACGTCTGAAGTATGAGAGAAAAAGTCTGGCCATCCTGGCCTCCAAGGAGCATTATGGCTGTACTTCTTCTGACACAGATTTGTTTGTGTTTTGATAATCCATGGTACTTTTAATATCCTTGCACTACAGTTCAACTGCATCAATTCTTCTGTGGCCTTCCTTATTCACTGTTCAACTTTCACATGCATATGAGGTTATTGAAAATACCATTGTTTGGGTCAGGGGGACCTTATTCCTCAAATGAACCTCTTTGCTCTTTAAAGAGGTCTTATACAGCAGACTTGACTAATGCAATACGTTGTTTAATTCCTTGACTGCTGCTTCCACGAGTGTTGACAGTTGATCTAAGCAAAATGAATTCTTTGACAACTTCAGTCTTTTCTCCACTTATATGGTGAGGATTTTTGTTTTCTTTACACTGAGATGCAACCCATACAGGAGGCTGTGTTCTCTGATCTTCATCAGTAAGTATTTTAAGTCCTCTTGACTTTCAACAAGCCAGGTTGTATCATCTGCATAGCACAGGTTGGTAATGAGTCTTCTTCCAATCCTGATGCCACATTCTTCTTCAGATAATCCAGTTTATCAGACTATTTGCTCAGCATACACATTGAATAAACATGTTGAAAGAATACAACCCTGGCATACACCTTTTCTAATTTCAAACCAGTGTTTCTTTATTCTGTTCAAAAAAACATCTCTTGGTCTATGTACAGATTCCTAATGAGCACAATTATGTGTTCCTGAATACTCATTCTCTGCAATGTTGTTGACAGCTTGTCATGATCCACACAATCAAAAGGTTTTATGTACTCAATAAAGCATGGATAAACATCTTTCTAGTATTCTCTGCTTTCAGCTAAAATCCACCTGATGTCAGCAATGATTTTCCTTGTTCCATGTCCTTGTCTGAAGCCAGCTTGAACTTCTGGCAGTCCTTCATCAATGTATGGTTGCAGCAGTTTTTGAATTATCTTTAGTGAAATTTTACTTGCATGCAATATTAATGATGTTGTCTGATGATTTCCACATTCAATTGCATCACCTCTCTTTGGAATTTGCTCAAATATGGATCTCTTCTAGCTACCTGGGCAGGTAGCTGTCCTCAAAATTTGTGAGTATAGATGTCTCCAGTGCTGAATCAGTTTACTGAAACATTTCAATTTATATTTCATCAATTCCCAGAGCCTTGTTCTTTGCAAATGACTTCATAGTACATCGGACTTCTTGTTCATGAATTGAATATGCCATTCCAGAGACAGAGTAGTAGAAATGTGCAGAGCACATTCACACCATGAAATACTATGCAAATCTGCCAAAGGTCTCTTAACATGGATGAACCTAGAAGACATTGTACTGAGTGAAATTTGTCCATCACAAAAAAAATAATGTATGAGACCACTGTTGTAAAAAGTTAAAGAAAAGGTTTTCTTGTAAAAGAAATATTCTATGATGCTTACCAGGGGAGTGAAGGAAGGGAAAATTATTTAAACAAAATACTTTTAACCTCAACTCAAAGTTCAAGGGAGTAAGTGGAGTGGCTAATGCACATAATGAGGCCTTGTGGAGAATAAAAATAATGTTTATCTGCGGCCTTTGCTTTCAAGGAGCTTTCTTCGTATCTACTCTTATATTCACAAGTTCATGTATTCCTTCCTTTGAAGAATTACCCTCAAAGGCCTGCTTTTTTTAATGCAAAAGTATCTAATGTCTTATTCCAAAAAAATATTTTAGCAGATGGTTAACTTAAGACTTAACATCAAACAAACTAATACATACACTCATACACTGGTAGAACAAAAACCCTTGTCACAACTACTAAGTCTTAACATTGTTCAGGTTTAAAATGCCTAAAATTTGAAACTAGTAGCAAAATAAAGGAAGAAGAGACTATTGTTAAAAAGTGAATGGCTATGTGTTACTTTGCATCAAGATATTGTATTACTGGGATGAATTTGAACTATAAGTTCTGTGCACCCTCCAAACAGTGAATGGGATAGAACCTTTGACTATGTCTGAAAGATCTCAGTGGCTCCCTCATGGTGCAGGCCCATGTTTGAGCCCAATGGGCTGTTCATTCTTGACCTAAGACATCCTTGGTTTTCTATGTGACCTCAGTGAGCTCCTGAGGACATTAATTCAGCTACTTCTCACACTCCTGTCTTCAATTTTTGTATTCTGCAATGTCTCTCTGGGCATATATTCTCTGCTTTTCTGTAGAGAGGTTTCTGGGATTTTGTTGTGTTATCAAAGTAAGATTATGTCACTCGATGAGGACTCCCAAACCCAGGGACAAGGACCTAGCATCAGAAGGCTAGAGCCGAGAGTGAAGCGTCCAACTGATATAAAGTGAGAGGTGATGCACAAGGATGACCAAACTTGCAGATAGTACCCATTGACCAGATTTGATGGCTTGATGATCAGAACTTGAATAGAGGAAAATAAAATAATTTGATAAAGGAAACAAGTGTATATTGTTTGATGAACTTGACCTATACATATAGATGTAGTAGCTCAAAATACCAAATGAGAGGGAAGGAGTCTTCACATCAAGGATCAAACATATTCCCTCTATACACAGGGTTGATAGGGCCGGGCAACTTAGACATTGGCTGCCTAAAGTGGGGAGGCTATACAGGCACAAAGTGCCTGGCTTACAACTTTTCAAGAGGGAGTTTAGTTTCAGTGTGTGGAAGAAGGTAGAATCCCCACTGAATACTTTTCATCTTGTCTAGACAGGTCTGATGAAAGGAGATGGGGATAAGATTCTTATGATCCAATAGTGAGTAATTGTTATCATGACTTATTGCAACTGTCACAACTGTAAAGGTAGAAGTTTAGTAACAAAAAAGGTGGAATAGTTAATCTTTCAGTCCAGGAACAGAGAACTCTAGGACCATCAAAGGACAAGAGCATGAGCGGAATGTGGGACCCTATCCAGAAAAGCAATTGACACCAGAGATGGAGGCAAAGATGATGACATCAAGAGATAGAGCAGTTGAGGATTCTAGATTCATGGAAAGAGAAAGGCTGTGTGCTGGCAGCTAGGAGGCAGGCTTCCAGAATGTACCCTTTGTTTGTTTAAATGATTTATATTCCTGAGTGTTTTTGTGTACATCAAAAACAACAACAACAACAACAAAAACACCCACACGAAACAGAGGGAATAGAAGCAAATACTGTTGAATGGTGATGCATGGAGGGGATTGTAATCATTGCAGTGATAAGAAATGCTATAGGATGAGTACAAACTGATGTTCTCGTATGTAAACGATCACTCAATGCACAATAAAAGTTAAAAATAAACTTAAAAAGATTACGTCACTCCAGCTTTCAAAGCTTCATCCCAAGAAGAGCAGAGAGGATTTATATGCTCCCTTGAGTCAAAGTATAGGTATCATTCTAGGCAGTACTCAGGCTATCTTAATTGTGTTCGTCTACCTGGTATAAAGAGGAGTTAAAATATTTACTGATGAAGACCAAAGATTACAGCCTTCAGTATGGATTTCACATCAATGTAAAGAAAAAATTTTTTTTCACCACTGGACTAATAAATAACATCATAATAAATTGAGAAAAGATTGAAGTTGTCAAAGTCTTCATTTTGCTTAGATCCATAATCAGCACTCATGGAAGTAGCAGTCAGTAAATGAAACAATTTATTGCATTAGGCAATCTACTGTACAAGACCTCTTTTAATTGTTCAAGAGAAATGATACCAGTTTGAGGACTAAAGTGCGTCTGACCCAAGCCATGGTATGCTCAAAAGTTTCATATGCATGTGAAAATTGAACAATGAATAAGGAAGAAGTAGAATTGATGCATTTGAGCTATGGTGTTGGAGAATAATATTGAAAGTACCATGGATTGACAGAAGAACAAACAAATCTGTGTTGGAAGAAGTACAATCACAATGCTCCTTAGAAGCCAGGATGGTGAAACTTTGTCTCTCATACTTTGGACCTATTATCAGGAGGTACAATTCCCTGGAGAAAAACATTATGCTTGTTAAAGTGGAGGGTAAGGAAGACCTCAAAGAGATGGACTGGCACGGTGGCAGCAGCAATGGACTCAAGTGTAACAAAAATTGTGATGGTGGTACAGGACCAGGCAGTGTTTTATTCTGTTGTACGTAGGGTCCCTATGAGTCACAAATGAATCAGTGGCATCTGGCAACAACAACAACAACAACAACAATGATGCCCGATTGTGTTCATCTACCCGGAGTCCTGTTATGGCGTTATTCGTGGTCAATATGTGTCAGAACTGACTCAATGGTACTTAACAATAACAAATGGATGCTAGGCCATAGAATGTCCTGAGACTTTGCAGTCATGTAAGAATGGTGGGTTAATATGCTGAACTGCAAAGTCGGTTTGTGGTTACGCAAGGTTGGTGCTTCAAGTTCAATAGCTGCTCCTCAGAAACCCTGTACAGGGTCGCTATGGGTCGGAACTGACTTGACTTTGATTTAACAGCAACAACGAGAAGCATGGGCTTCGTTGGTATTTGATTGGTTACTTTATTTTTTTCCCTACAGAGACTGTGTTCCTATAGCAGTTTATTAAAATCACCCATGCAGTAAGCCATTATTCTTCCTGCTAGTATTCATGAATGGCCTCTTCTCAACAGGAACATCCAGGTGGGGAAATCAATAATTGGTCTCTTAGTTAAAGCAGGAAAAAAGAAGTCCATTGATGCACTGCATTCAGCTGTGTTTAAGAGGTCTTTTCATTACAGCAGCAGCAGGCGTTCATAAACCAAACTGGCCGTCAGTACTGGACAGGTAGGATTCAAATCATCTTCCATCAGTCTCTGTCTCATAAATGTTTTCTTTTGACTTTTGGCAGGATCTCCAACCTGAGCATATGACAGTTGACATGGGAACACGGAGACCAGCAATTTAAGGATTATCACATTTGACTGCAGTGGTAAGATTTAAAGATACAACAATGAAGGACATTAGGCATTAAGTATTACAGGGCTCAGGCTTTACACTGGATGTAAAACTGAAGGTACATGGGTATATGTTTCTTTAGTCAAAACAGGTCCTTATTCAAATATTTTGCAGAGCCACAGTTGATACATGTGAAATCTATAAACCCAGAATATAATAGTATTTGGAATGATGAAGATAGAAAAAACAAAGAAACATCTAGATTTTTAAATGTCTGTGCAACTGGACCAATAAGAAAACTGGTTTGTATTTTAGACAACATAACTGTGCCTATTCAGGAGGGTGTGGCGCAGAGGGTTAATGCACCAGACTGCAAAGCTGTTTGAACTGCCAGGCTGGTGGTTTAAGCTCACCAATTGCTCCTTGGAAACTCTAGACAGAGTTGCTATGGGTCAGAATCTACTCTATGGCACTTACTAACAACAATTGAGGAGGGCAGTGATTATCAGAGCACAAAAGGACACAACGTTTAAGACCAATAGGAAGGGAAAATGGGAGGAAGTGACTTTGTTTTCAATTCCCTAAGTGGTAGTCATGCCCTTAAAATGAGTCGTGAGTCTGGATTTCTAAAAGAATGAAATCTATAGTAAATAAAAGAAGAGACTGTATACATTGAAGATGCTGTTGATGGTGTGGACATCTGTGCTATCAGGAACAGCACTGTATGATGATATTACTTAAAAAGGGAGTTTTAACAATGAAAATGTAGGAAGATAGATTCTAACTGTGTCGTTGGAAGATTGTTTTGAGAATTGAAGTTTTCAATTTTGAGTTGATTTTGTGATATGTGCATTATGTATATATATATGTTGTTGTTAAGTGCCATTGAGTCGGTTCCAACCCATGGCGACCATGCACAGGGTTTCCGAGGCTGTAAACCTTTATGGGAGAAGAAAGCCTCATCTTTCTCCCGCGGAGCAGCTGGTAGTTCCGAACTGCTGACCGTGAGATTAGCAGCCTGATTCGTAACCACTACATTACCAGAGCTCCGTATATATATATGAATTTTTGAGTGGTGCAAAAGATCAAGCACTGAAAATGTTGACCATTTGATACCACCAAGAGGTACCTCAGAAGACAGACTTAATGATCTGTTTCTGAAAGGTCACAACCTTAAAAATCCTATGGAGCAGTTCTCTTCTGCACATGGTGTCTCCAAGAGTCTGAGTCAACTCAACGACAGCAACAACAACATATATATGTTGTGTGTGTTTGTGTACATATATAAGATACATATGCATATATATGTACACACTTCCATCATATAATGGTTGTGAGTCAGACTGCTAACCTCAAGGTCAGCAGTTCAAAACTACCAGCTGTTCCTTGGGAGAAATGTGAGGTTTTCTGCTCCTGTAAAGATTTACAGCCTCAGATACCCTATGCAGGGTCACTATAAATCAGAACACACTCAACAGCATTTAACAACAACATACTTACTGATATGGCTAGATTCCAAAGATCAGGTTGGTGCTATGGAAAAATGAACATAACTATATCATTACAAAACTGACAAATTTCAACATTACATAACTGCCAAATAACATGTTTTCATAAGTGCCATCATTGCATAGCTGCCAAATCACTGAGAATCATGGCAAAGCCAAGTTGACATGTAACTTGAACCATCACAGCCAGCGTGACTCTCACCTTGTACTTTGGCATTTATTATTGCTAAATGTACATTGTAAGTGTGGAAAATAGTCACAGAATAGATTTTTTAAAATTATTGTTGTAAATGTGAAATGGTTGATAACAACATAGTCGATAAGCTTTGATGAGGTATATACACACAGATGTTTAAGAGGGTTTCAAAATTGGAATTAAAAGATGGTTGGATTTTTCTGTAAATATTTTGAAGCCCTCTTGTATATGTACATGTATACACACATGCACACAGAATGGAGGCCATGTTTTAATACTGGAATAAAGTAATAACCAAACATCTACTTCCTTTATGAGAGAGAACACAGTCTCTTACCACATTCCTAAGATAAGATAGCAATTGCACCATGATGTAGTTAACCAGTGGCAAACAAAACAAGGTAGGTCTTAGGTAGATTCTCTGGACCCTGAATTGTTGAACTCAATGGATTAAAATTAGTGATAATACCTATTCTGCTATCAACTTCAAGGTGAGCCAGATCTTGGGCAGGACTATATTCACACGTTGTTGTCTGCAGGCTTTCATGATATTATGTTTTCTATAAATGTTTGGGTCCACATTTTCATATGGCTTTATTGTTGCTGTGGTTGTTAAGTGCCATAAAGTCGGTTCTGACCCATAGCGTCCCTGTATAGGGTTTTTAAGAAGCAGCTGGTGAGCTTGAACTGCCGACCTTGCAGTTCAAACAGCTTTGCAGTCTGGTGCATTAACCCACAGCACCACACCAGGACTCTGTATGGCTTTATAACTGGTCTGTAATTGAACAAAATTGTGACTTTTTGACATTGAATTAGTCCATTCTTGTATATCACACATGAATTTTATTTCTTTGGATTCTCTAAGACTATATTTTGGCAATTAAGCATTAATATTTAGTCTTTTGAGTATATTCCTCTCAAATGTTCTTGCTTCTTTTTTCCAGTTATATTATTGCAGTAACTTTTAGCTTATCAACTTATATTCTCAAAATCTATATAAAGGACAATAGGAGAATGATTCTGAAATAATCTGAAAGAATTATTACTTAAACTGATACCTGTAATGGATGATAGAGCTTCAACTATTTATAAATATAAAATTAAATGAATGTACCATTATGATTTCTTTTATCTGAATATCATATGTCTCCTGAAAATTATACTTGCTTTTGATCTGTAAAATGAGGTTATTGTATATCTTACTTCTCTCTAGGTTAAGCCATAAATTAAACAATAAATATAAAACATGTTGAGGAACTTGAACATCACTCCAGAGAAATTTGTATTGTTTAGAAGTTTATTCCTTGTTAATAGATTTAAAAAAAAAAATAATTTCATCCATCTGATCTAAGATAAAAGACCATAAATGGTCTTTTATATTGAAGGAAAGTTTATAGTTTCTCTGTGCCCTGATATATGTACTTGTTTTTTTCTTATCTAACTATGATAATAAGAAAAGTTGATTATAGTTGTCCCTGACTTGTATCTTAACTGGTCTCTGGGGTTTGGACATGCACTGATTCCAAATTTCTGTGTCATAGATTTTTTCCAAAGGGAAGGCACAGAAAGAATGGAAGGGATGTTCATGATAAGACTCCAGTCATTGAGATGGGGAAGAAAAAGTTTCTGGGAGAAGACATCCTTGAGCTGAATCAACCTTTCTCAGATCTCTGTTGCACTGCTTTGTTTCAGATTTAGACTTTTTACTAAACTCAATTTTATGCCTATCTTCCTGCCCCTTCTTCTATTCTCTAGCCTATCCCCCACTCTCATTTCTTGTCTGTTTCATACCTCAGAAAGTTAAGATATTGACCCACAGCCTTCTGCGTCCATAAATTTGGCTTTAAGTATTTGATCTGTAAGACAATTACACCCCCATAGCCCTGAGTTTACTGACTCCGTTTCATTATAAACGTTGTAGACAATCAATACGAATTGGGAGGAAAATGTCTTGGGTCAGAAAACACAATTTGCTTGAGCACACCAAAGTCTTTGCCCCTGCAAAGAACTGTTGGCTATATGTCCTTTAAGAATAAAAGTTATGATTGTTGAGAAATGAAACCTACATAATAAAAAGAAATTCCAACAATTACACATGACATAGAAAATCCTCCAGAGCTTCTAGTTCATGTACTAATGTTAGAAGCAATTGAGGACTATGAATAATGGATGAAGTTAAACATAGTGGTCCACATTTTTGTCCACAGTGTGAAAGATGGATGTTAACATAATGGGTGTGGGTCAGAGAAACTGACTGGAACGTGAAATACCAGCCAGAATATCATCCATTCACTTTTCTTAGGAATAAAGCTTGCACATTGTTTAGAGTTCACCACTGTGGAGATGCTTCGCTCTGTGCACTACATTCCTTCTTAACAATGTTCTAAAAAGGGGCCTAACATCATCAGTGAAAACGAAGCATCATGGTGCTCACTCTGACTATTAGAACCTACCCTCCTTTCATCTGATTCATTCTCTCAAAAGAACAAATGTAACTAATGACTTTGGTAGACTATGGCCTATTTCTGCCTCATGATAGAAACTGGTTTAAGGCTTCCTCGGGATCCAACATGCTGAGACTAACTCATGGGAATTTGTTAAGTGCTGTCTAGTCGGTTCCTACTAACAGTGACTCTGTATAGGGTTTCCAAGGAGTAACTGATAGGCTTGCAGTTAGAAATCCAGTGCTTATCCTACAGCCCCACACCAGTACCACAGTATGGGGAAATTAGGAAGAAGAGTTAAAAAGGTACAATTAAAAATGAAATTGTTGGTAAATGGCATTGAATTGGTACTGCCTCTTAGCCACCCTATGCCCAATAGAAGGAAATATCTTCCAGCCCTGTGCCAGCTACACAATGTTTGCACTTGAACCCATTGCCACTGTCACTGTACCTCTTGGGAGTCATCCTGTTTTTTTACAGACCCTCCACTTTACCAAGCCTGATGTACTACTCCAGGGACTGGCCTGTCCTAATAACTTATCCAAAGTATGGGAGATGAAGTCTTCCATCCTGATTTCAAAGAAGCTGTACTTCTTCCAACATAGATTTGTTTGTTCTTTTGGTAGTCCATGCTACTTTTAATATTCTTCTACACCATAACTCAGATTCATCAATTCATCAAATACTGTCTTTATTTTGTCTTATCCAACCTTCACATGCATGTTATTCTTGTTGTTAGATGCCATTGAGTCGGTACCAACCCATAGCGACCTTATGAACAGCAGAATGAAACATTGCCCAATCCTGGGCCAACCTCACTACTGTTGCCACACTTGAGCCCATCGATGCTGCCACTTGGCCAATCCATCTCATTGGATGAGATAACTGAAAATACCATGTCTTGGGCCAACCACACCTTAGTCCTCAAATTGGTACCTCTTGGTGCTGTGGGTTAATGTGCCAGACTGAAAAGCCATTTGAACTGCAAGGCCAATGTTTCAAGCTCACCAGTTGCTACTCGGAAATCCTATATAGGGTAGCTATGGGTCGGAACTGACTTGATAGCACTTAACAACAACAACAACAGAACACTTTAAAGAGGTCTAGTACAGAAGATTTTCATAATGCAATACATCATTTGATATCTTGACTACTGCTTACATGAGTATTAGTTGTGAAATCTTTGAAAACTTCAACCTTTTCTCCATTTGTCATGATGTTATTTATTGGTCCAGTTGTGAGGATTTTTGTTTTCTTTACATTAAGGTGCAATCTGTACTGAAGTCTTTGTTCTTCATCAGTAAGTGTTTTAAGA
This sequence comes from Chrysochloris asiatica, assembly GCF_000296735.1. Classification (NCBI taxonomy): domain Eukaryota; kingdom Metazoa; phylum Chordata; class Mammalia; order Afrosoricida; family Chrysochloridae; genus Chrysochloris; species Chrysochloris asiatica. The sequence goes on along the minus strand of NW_006408522.1, from coordinate 27,745,214 downwards.
ACTCTTCGCTTCCAGCAAGCAAGACTGTGTTGTCAGCATATTGCAGTTTGTAAATAAATCTTACTCCAATTCTGATGCCATGTTTTTCTTCATATAATCTAGTTTCTTGGATTATTTGCTCAGCATACAGACTGAATAAGTATGGTGAAAGGATACAACCCTGGCGCACACCTTTCCTGATTTTAAACCATTCAGTGTCCCCTTTGTTCTCTTAGAAAACTGCCTCTTGTTCTATCTACAGGTTCCTCATGAGTACAAGAAGTCCTTATATGGCACTGTGGGCTAATGTGCTGGACTACAGAGTTGGTTTGAACCATGACGTCACTGGTTCAAGCTCACCAACTGCTCCTTGGAAATCCTGTACAGGGTCACTATCGGTCAGAACTGACTGGACGGCACTTGGCAACAACAACATGAGTACGATGAAGTGTTCTGGAATACTCATGTTCTTCACAATGTTATTCATAGTTTGTTATGATCCCACACAGTCATACACTTTGTATAGTCATGGTATTCTTTGCTTTCAATCAAGATCCATCTGATGCCAGTGATGATATCCTTAGTTCCAGGTCCACATCTGAATTTCTAACAGTTCTCTGTCGATGTCTTGTTGTAGCGATTTTTAAGTTATTTTCAGCAAAAAATATGCTTGCATGTAATATTAATGATGCTGCTCAATAATGTCCTAATTTTGTTGGGTCACTTCTATTTGGAATGGTTATAAATATGGATTTCTTCCAATTGGTTGGTCAGGTCTTCCAAATTTCTTGTCATAGATGAGTGAGTGCCTCCAGTGCTGCATCAGTTTGTTGAAAGATTTCAATTTGTGTTGTGTCAATTCATGGAGGCTTGTTTATCCTCAATGCCTTCAGTGAAACTTGAACTTCTTCCTTCTGTACTATTGATTCTTGATCATATGCTACCTCTCAAAATGGTTAAACATCGGCCATTTATTTGCCTTTGGTACTGTGACTTTTTGTATATTGTCCATCCTCTTTTGATGCTTTCTGCATCATTCAATATGTTGAGCCTGTATAGGGTTTCTGAGGTTCAGCTGGTGAGCTTGAACCACCGGCCATGCGGTTCAAACTGACTTTGCAGTCCAGTGCCACACCTTTGCCCACAGAATCCTTCCATACTACAAGTCAAGGTTTGGGGTTTTTTCTTCGGTTCTCTTAGTTTGAGAAATGCTAAGCATGTTCTTCCATTTTGATGTTCCAGTTCCAGACCTGCACATTTCATTATAATACTTGACTTTGTCTTCTCAAACTTCCCTTTGAAATTTTTTGTTCAACTCTTGCTTCCTCATTTCTTCCATTTGTTTTAGACTCACTCGTGGGAGTTTCAGTGTCTTTTCTAACATCTATTTTGGTCTTTTTTTTTTTTTTTTTTTTTACTTTTTAATGACCTTTTGCTTTCTTCCTGTACGATGTTCATGATGTCATCCCACAACTCCTCTAGTCTTGGGTCATTAGTGTCAATGTATGAAATCTGTCCTTGAGATGGTCTCTAAATTCAGGTGGAATATGTTCAAGCTCATATTTTGGCTCTTGTGGACTTGTTCTAATTTTCTTCAGCTTCTGTCTGAACTTCCATATGAACAATTGATGGTTTGTTCAACAGTCAGCCCCTGGCCTTATTTTGGCTGATGATATTGAACTTCTCAATTGTGTCATCTTCCCACAGATGTAGTGGGAAAGAATCTTTTAGATTCCTGTGTCTTCTATATGATGAAGTCCATGTGTATTGTCACCTTTTATGATATTTAAAAAGGTATTTGCAATGAATAACTCATTGGTTTTACAAATTCTCTCACATGATCTCCAGTATCATATCGATCACCAAGGCCATATTTTCCAAATCCTTCCTCTTTGTTTCAATCTTTGCATTCCAACCACCAGGAATTATTAATACATCTTGATTGCTTGTTTGATCATTTTCAGACTTAAGAAGCTGGTAGAATTATTCAATTTCATTATCACTTGCTTTACTTGTTGGAGGTTAAATTGACTAACAGCGGTATTAACTGGTCTTCCATGTAGGCATATGGTTGTTATCTTCTTGCAGACTTCCTTTAATTTAAAGACTGATCTTTAAATGTTCTTTTTGATGATGAATGGAACACCATTCCTCTTGAATTTGTTGTTCCTGACATAGTAAACTATATGATTGTCAGATGCAAAATGGCCAATACCAGTTCATTTCATTTCACTAATGCCTAGGATATCAATCTTTATACATTCCACTTCATTTTTTACAACTTCCAATTTTCCTAGATTCATACTTCATACATTCTGCGTTACAATTATTTATGGATGTCTGCAGCTGTTTCTCATCATAATTGAACTGTGCCCTACCAGCAAATGAAAGTCCTGTAAACTGAACTCTTTTCTCATCATCATGTTTCACTCTACTTTGAGGAGGCAACTCTTTCCTAGTTGTATTTTGAGAGCCATCCAACCTGAGGATCTTATCTTCTGGCAGTATATATGATAATGCATTGCTGCTATTCATAATGTTTTCCTCACTGGAAGATGTACTAGAGGATGAAAACATTAGGAAAAATAAAGATAAGTATATGAAATAAGATATTCCATCCAGATTTGCATGTGTCTATAGGCCACCTATTAGCCTGAACTCTTCTCAATCTGGTTTGCAATGGCTGATTTTTCACAAGTAGATAAGCAGACTTTTCTTTGGAGGTTCCTCTAACTTGAACTTCCAAACTTTTGTTTACCATCTAAGCAAATTAACTGTTTTCATCCCCAGGGACTCCAGCATTGATTCAGTGACAACTGGTTGTGGTTTTTTGTTTGTTTGTTTATTTTTGGTATTAGCCTGAAAATTATAGTTTGAAAGGATTACAGTAAATCACTGCAAAGTCCAAGATTGCTCAATTTGCGTCTTCTTCGCCAAATGTATCAAACAGTCCCTGAAGTCTGAGATCATTCAACTCTGATGCCAAAAGTACAGCGGATAATAAATCCCACACCGCACACTCAGCTGCTTTCTGTATAAACCTGAGCTTCTATTCCCTGGTCAGTCCAGATCTCATCCAGCACAACGCTTTCTCTTTTATCTCTATTCACCCAAGGCTAGATCATCCTGTAACAATCCCTTCCCAATTTCTTAAATGACTCACAAACACTGTGAAAAGGGCTATCTTTAATGTATCAGAAAATGATACAAGTATAGGATAAGGTCTGGGAAGGGTGCTGATGGTCAGAGTTTCCATTTCCTCAGAGAATGCCCTTACCCTTTCCAGAGTGAACATTCATTCTAAACATCCAAGCAACTCCAATGATACTGCATGCTTCAATGCCTTTATTGGCCTCAATCATGCCAATATTGGCTGTGATAGATTACATCATGCCTCTTGAGGCTTAATGTGCATCTGGTCCCTAGGTAGCCACTCTTTGTCAGGCTGACCCCTACTAATTGGTATGGTTCAGCTTATAGAACCAGACCAAAAGCCGAATTGTTTACTGCAAGGGATTCCACACCTCCCAATCATACTACTAACAACCCAAATGAATCCATTTTCTCAGGATCTGACTGACCTGAATACCTCTTCTACTATATCCAGTGCCCCAATTCAAAAGGTCATTCTTTATCCCAATGCTAAAGTGGAGATGAGATGTATTCATCAAAGGTGGCTCTTAGGATCTGTTACAGCAATGGACTCATCAAATGATAGAAATTGCTAAGAAATCAAAGCAGGCTTTCTAAATTCTCAACTACTTTTATTAGTGTGTCATAGAAAACTCTAGAAAATGGCAAGTGTTTTCTATTCTACTCACCCACTATTACTTTGCAGTTGATCAAAATAACCTTTAACTAACAATAGAAACGAGGAAACAACCATATCTGCAATGGTCCCATCTATCACTCAGACACTTTTGGTGTAATAAAGTTAAAAGTGAATTTTCTTCTTTTATTTTCAAGTTTTGCATCTGGCAAAATGTCATTAGAGCACAGTGACTTATGAAAAATTGGGACAGATTGAGAGTTCCTGATAAAAGCCTATGTTTATCTCACTGAAGGGTTCTACTCTATTGAGGGAAAGAAGCCGAAATCATTTTTAATAATGTGTTGTCTTATCAATGATCCACTGAAAAATGTAATTAAACATCTAAAGATAACATTATAAAAGTATATTGTAAAAGCACAAATATGATCCTGGAAGACACTTAAAAATCTTGAGAAACCACTCCTGGTTTTGTTTGTTTTTGCGACGAAAGGGGAGTGCATCTGAGAAACAAACTCTGAAAGCTCGCTGTATTGTCTGTAATATCAGCCAAAGAAACACCTGCTCTGACATTCTATCACATGATCACGCACTTCAATTTTAGACCCTAGTGTCTTGTATTGTGTGTGAGAAAAAGACTATCTGAGGAAGCAGGAAATAAATATGAAAAGTGAAACTTTTGCAGGTTACCTTAAGGATAATATCTAAACACGATCGTTTTAGAATCTGCTTTCATTGTAAATGTTTTTGTGTTCACGTGTGAGTTGTGTTGTCCATCTTATTGAATCCTTGGTTCCCCATGAAATTCGGATTTCATCAGTAAAAGGTCTTTAAGTAAAAATATTGATGTCAAACATTGTCCAGTCAGTTCCTACTCATTGTGACCCTGTCTGTATAGGGTTTCTGAGGCTGTAAATCATTGCGGGAGCAGAAAGACTCATCTTTCTCCCAAGCAGCAACTGGTAGGTTCGAACCAATGACCTTCTGGTTCACAGTCCAGTGCTTATCCTCAAGAGGCATTGCTATTCATTGTTTTATGCACTGGGGATACTGAAGTAAACTCAACAGATAAAAAATCTCTGCTTTCATGTATCTTACCTTCTAAAGTAAGGGGCAACAATGAACAAGTATCAACAGGATACGGCATGATTAACCATATACATTTTATATGTAAATGAATGCTAAGAAGAAAAATAATAAAGTAGAAAAGGGAGGTGTAAAATGTCACAGCAGTTGACTTTTAAGTAGGGTAGCCATAGTGGTTACGAGTCGTGCTGCTAATTTCAAGGTTTACGGGAAAGAGATGAGGCTTTCTGCTCCTGTAAAGATTTACAGCCACGGAAACCCTATATGAGGTTGCTATGAGTCAAAACCGACTCCATGGCACGCCACCACCACTACCAGCCCAAGAAAGCTATTCTGTGTAGATAACTTCTGAAAAATTATTGAAGCTAATGAGGAACAAAACATGCAGATAGTTGAGTAACAGCATTCTAATCAAGAGAGTGCCTGGCATATTTGAAGAGCAACAAGGAGGACAATTAGATTGGATAAAAATAAAAGAGGAAGAGATGGTGGAAGATGAGGTCAGAAAAGCAGATAATGTAGGATTTTATTCAGTAAGAGGCAAGTCAGTGGAGGATTTTGAGCAAAGGAGTGTCATGATTGATCTTACAGTTTTATAAGATCATACAGGCTGCCATGTTGAGAGGGAACTTGGGAGATGACACATGGGCTTGGCATGAATTGCATAAATAGGGAGAATTTAGCAAGTTATTCCAATAATCTAGGAAAGAGAGGAGCGAATGGAGTCCTTTGTCTATTTGGAGAGTTTGACCTTGACTGACACCATGAGGAGCATGAGTAATGAAAGAGAAGGTGTGGATATGTAGGCAAATGTGGTAATGAGACCATGTACAATTTCTCCTTTGATGATCTATGAAATAGTAGGTATGTTTGATTGCATCAATATAGGGATGGAATGGATGCCTGGCTAAATTTAATGAGGGTTGTGCTTCTGCCAGAAAACTTTCCCAAAGCAGCTAGGAAACTACATTAGAATGTAGTTTAAGCTAGGAAAGGAGGAGCATGAAGCTGTCACAAGTGTGAGGTCCTGATGGGCCCTAAGAATTATAGAAGTTGCTGTGTTAGAGTATGCAGGAATGATAAGAGATGGTGATCAGAAAATAGAATATTTGAAATTGAGGTGTTGCAGGGCCTTCAGTTCTTAGTAACGACAAAGTCAAGGGGATAGTTTTGGAAGTCAGTGGCTCAACACGATCTTTGGAAAAGAGCAAGTGCAGAAACTGAGAGAACAGAATAATGAGAGATCGTCGTATTGCATCCTAACTAAAATGAGAAGGAACTGTGATAGTGTGGTGTTTATGAGTCCAGTTGCTAGCCTCAAGGTTAGTAGTTCAAAACTACCAGCCATTCCATGGGAAAACGATGAGGCTTTCTGCTCCCATAAAGATTTACAGTCTCGGAAATTCTATGCAGGGTCGCCATGAGTCGGAACCAACTCCACAGCACACTACCGTCAGTGTTAGAGAGGATGTTCCTGAGCCCAGCATTACAGTCTCCAAAGAATGAGGTGGAATACACTGAGAATTGGTGGAGGAAGAATCAAGAGGGTTGTGGTTGTTATAAAATGCCATCAAGTTGATTTGGATTCTTAGTTCCACCATGTAACAGAGCAGAGCTGCCCTATGTGGTTTTCTAGGCTGTGAACTTTACAGGTGCAGATCATTAAGACTCCTTATCGAGTGGGCTCTGGTAGCATAGTGGTTACAAATTGGGCTGTGAACCTTAAAATCAGTAGTTCGAAACCACCAGCTGCTCCACAGAAGAAAGATGAGGCTTTCTGCTCCTGTAAAGATTTACAGCCTCGGAAACTCTGTACAGGGTCGCTATGGGTTGGAACCGACTCGACGGCACTTAACAACAACAACAACATCAAGTGGGTATGAGTGTTGTAAGGGAAGGAGGACCGTAAGCAATAATGAAGATCAAAGAGGATACCCTCCATATTTTCAGGCTTCTGGGTAAGAGGGATATAGGAGGGGAAAATTTACCCCTTTAAAATAGTTTCAGTGGACTCAGTGTTATAAGGGGAAAGCCAGGTCTCAATTAGTACAAAGAAGGTGACGAAGTTGAAGATGAAGGGAATTTACTGATATTGTTCTAAAGTTCCAGAGGGTTCAAAGAAAGGGTTTTAGGAGGTAGAGTGCTGGGACAAGAGCATGCAGTGGGCAGAGTCATGTAGTGAGCTAGTGTGGTGACTGACATCAAGATGCATAGGGACTGCTGTCCCACTGGACCTGGGCAGATTGTGGCGGTACAGGGAATGCGTGTTGAGGGACAGTATGTACAAAGGGGAGGAGACAGGAACTGTGAGGTGGATCTTGCCAAACACATGGGGCATTCTGAGGTTCCCTGTGATTGTTTCTGACTAGACAGTTGTTTTTTGGAGGAGTGAATTGACTCAGAATACACAGATGCTCGCCTGCTGAGCAAATCACTGGTCAGACCAGAGTGCTTAAGGCTGGCTGCAAAGGCTGGCTCTTTTTGATTGCATTTTTACAGAACCTAGTAGTTCATCTTTAAACAGAGGACCCCTTCGACTTGGTTCATCAGAAGAACATTGTACTGCATGGCCTCTCAGATGCAGATCCAATTATGGAAAAGAAGGGCATACTGAATGTTTTTAAATCAGGAAAGGTATGCACCAAGGCTGTATTCTTTCACCATACTTATTCAATCTGTAGGCTGAGCAAATAATCAAAGATGCTGGATTATATGAAGAGGACCATGGCATCAGGATTGGAAGAAGACTCATTAACAACTTGTGATATGAAGAGGATACTACCTTGCTTGCTGAAAGCAACAAGGTCTTAAAATACTTACTGATGAAGATCAAAGACCACAGCCTTCAGTATGACTTGCAACTCAATGTAAGAAAAACAAAAGTCCTCACCACTGGACCAATAAATAACATCATGTTAAATAAATGGAGCAAATACTGACATTTTCAAAGATGTCATTTTGCTTGTACCCACAATCAACACTCATACAAGCAACAGCCAAGAAATCAAATGACATATTGCATTAGGCAAACCTGCTGCATAAGACCTCCAAAGTATTCAAGAGCAAAGATATGTTTGAGGACTAAGGTGTGCCTGACTCAAGCCATGATATTTTCGACAGCCTCATATGCATGTGAAAGTTGGATAATGAATAAGGAAGACCGTAGAAGAATTGATGCCTTGAGTTGTGGTGTTGCAGAAGAATGGTGATGATATCATGGACTACCAGAAGAACAAACAGATCTGTGTTAGAAGAAGTACAGCTGGAGTGCTCCTTAGAAGCCAGGAGGGTGAGACTTTGTCTCTTCTACTATGGACATGTCATCAGGAAGGAAAAGGTTCTAGAGAAGGACATCATGTTTGGTAAAGTGGATGGTCAGTGAGAGAGGAAGACCCCCAGTGAGCTGGATTGACACAGTATAACAATTATCAGGTGCAGGACTGAGCAGTGTTTTATTCTGTTGTGCATAGGTTCTACTATGAGTCAGAAACAACATGACGGTACATAACAACAACAACATTGTTGATATACGTGGTATTCTTTTGCAACCTCCACCCCAATTCTCTAAGGGAAATCTGCTTGGGATCTTATCCTCCCTGTCTCCCCACCCCCATTTTTCTCCTCAGACCTCTTCCATTCCTTGATTTGGTGAGTATACAAATAACTGTCCATGCGACCGTGTCCGTGTCCTCACTTCCCTCTTGAAGTACTGGCTTCTCTAATTCTGTATATTTTCTGTAATACTGGTTGTCCACAGTTTTACTCATCTTTGATATCATTCTGTCTAAACTGGAGGAAGATTTGTGCTCTGCATGTTCTAGTCACTCTTCTTTGTGGGCCTTTGCTGAGCTGACTAGAGAATAGCAGCTGAGTCCTAAATCACTATTTACTTTTTATCTTTCCATTTAAGACACTTCTCTAAACAACATTGTTTTAGGAGGAATGGTAATAATCACAGAGTTTTTGGAGACACTATTTATAGGGTCACTATGGAGTCCTGGTGTGGCACTGTGGGTTAATACGCCAGACTGCAAAGCCATTTGAACTGCAAGGTTGGCGGTTCAAGCTCAACAGTTGCTCCTCGGAAACTCTATACAGGATCACTATAGGTCAGAATCGACTCGACAGCACTTAATAACAACAATAGGGTCCTAGTGTGGTGTTGTGGGTTAATGCGCCAGACAGAAAAGCTGCTTGAACTGCAAGGATGGTGGTTCAAGCTCACCAGCTGCTCATTGGAAACCCTATACAGGGTCGCTATGGGTTGGAACTGACTCAATGACACTTAACAATAACAACATGGTGGAGTAGTGGTTACGAATTGGGCTGCTAACCTCAGAGGTCAGCAGTTCGAAACTACCAGCTATTCCTCAGGAGAAAGATGAGGCTTTCTGCTCCCGTAAAGGTTTACAGCCTCGGAAACCCTGTACAGGGTTGCTATGAGTCCCACTCCATGGCACACCGCCACCACCACCACCATGGGTTGGTATCAACTTGACAGTAATAGGTATCTCTATTCAGTTACTCCATAGGCCTAAAATGCAAGTTGTAATTAAATTTAGAGCTTCAAGACCAGAATTTCTGACAAGTAAAGCTGTTTTCTGTTTGGGGCCTTTGTGACAGTTATCCAGCTCTTTGAAAAAATGAAATGTATACGTATACGAAAGATAAGAATAGAATTGGGATTACAATTAATAACACAGGCTATCGGTACCATCAGACCTTTTTATGAGTCATGGAATCACTATTTGTCTTCTTCTCTGACAAAGTAATGATATTGCAAGGATTTTAGAATGTAAAATTTTTGTACTTTTTATAGGAAGTGGATTCTATAAGTCATTTAAGAGCACATGATTTAGATGAATGGACTTTTCTTAAGAGTTAGAATTATTCATTATTCATTCTCACTTGTACCATTGGTTATTTTTCTATTCCCACTCCAAGACAAGATTTAATCTTCATGTTATATTCCTCAATCTCCTTTAATATGGCTCCTCCATCACCTGAGGCTGTGTGATATAGAGCTAAGAATATGGGATGTGGCATCAAACACTGGGATTTGAATTCTGGCTTTGCTACTTAAGAGCTGTATAATGTTGAGGAAGTTTTTTAAGTACCATTATTCTCTGTTTTCTTGTCACAGAGTTGCTATATTAACTGCCCTAGTGTATTTGAAAGTGCTCAGCACACTGCTTATGAACCAACCGTAGGTGCTCAACAAATACTCATTAATATATTTTTTTTTAATCAACTGCTCCTTGGTTTGAGCATCAGATCCTGGGCTAGTTTTTCTGTTTCTTGAGTTCATCAACTGGTTACTGCATTTTTGTGATCAAGCATGTTTTGCCTTCACTTTCCTCTAGTGAGTGTAAGTCATTATTAGTTTATCTTTGTGAGTAGGAAGGGGTGATTCTAGGAGTGTCTCTGTTAGATAAAATGTCTGAAGGGAAAGTGCTAATGACATGCATGCATGCTAATGGAGTAGAGGAGAAAGATGAGATAATGGGAATCAGATTATGAGCTGATACTCTGTATATAGATGAGCATAGGTCAGCATTCACACAAACCAAACCTCATGCAATTTCTTTGGTATGTAGGACTACCAAGACTTGAAAATAGGCCAAACTGCATTTGACTCTACCATAATCCATAAATCAGCCAACTTAATACAATATAATTCTATAGTCACATAATTATAGATATGTAATTTTAAGTCACATGTAATTGTGTTTCTTCTTTTGCACATAGATATAGCACAGAACTAGGAAGATTGTTAAAGAACATTCAAGAGCTGGAACACCTAGTAGTGCTCAGTGAGCAGCAAAGACTCAGTACCATAATGTTGAGGGATCAAATTCTTTTATATGCTTGCTTTGCAAGATGAAGGTAGTGCAAATGGTTAAGTACTTGCCTACTAACTGAAAAGAGGTCCTTCAGAAGAAAGACTTGGTGATCTATTTCTGGAAAACCAGCTATTGAAAACTCCTGTGGAATACAGTTCTAATCTGACATAGATGGGGTCACTATGAGTCTGAGTGTACCAGACAACAATTGATTTGGGGTTTTATAGTTTAAGGCAATGAAAAGCAAACAAGTGATTTGAAATGAATACCTTACTATTTGACTAATTTTTTTTATTTTCTTCACTCTGTATTGTTAGAATCTTCAATTGCTATCAGAATAAAACAAAAACAAAACCTAATCATCTTCAAGCTTTAGTGATGAAATATGTACAATGAAGCACCAAACAAAAGAGATGGTTGAAACAGATATGTTCTATGGAGTATTCCATGTCATGAAAATAGCAGAGAGAAAAGGAGATTCTGTTCCACCTGATTCTGTCTCTTTGGTCATCTTTTCACACTCCATTAGAGGCTTTATCCAACTTCTGTACCGAGTTTATTGTATAGTTCTTGTGCTGGAAGGAACTTCAATGAGGACATGATGAATGTCCATATTAAATTGGTTCTCCTTCCCCTTTTTAATTAAGTTCATTTAAATTTAATTTTGTAATTTTACTTCAGTAAACCATGTGACTCCAGATGTTGGATGCACTTTCTCTTATTTCTGTTGCCACATAATTGTACCTGTAAAAGATTTATAGCTGCAGGAGACATTTTGTAACCTGCTAGAGCATTTTCAGCATATGTTTCATGGATGACTGGTAACATGAGCAATTAACATCCTAAAATGTTATTCTGCTCCCTAGAATATTTTTAACGGGATAAGTTACTTTTATTAGCTTGAACTTTAAACAAATAATCATCTTAGAGGAGACATTATCATCAAAATAACTCAGTTGAAACGGAAGGCCAGCCCTCAAAGGAAATTGGTAAGAGTAAAAAGAAAAGACCTTAGGGCTAAAAGAGCCCTTAACAAAGATGTTTCAAGGAAAGGTGAGAATTGGACTTACTATAAAATAAGAACTGTAAGTAGACTTCCCGTTCCTTCTGACTGAGTCTGAGTCGCTTGTGACGCATGTGCAGTGCTGAATGCATTATAGAATGATGGGTCACACCTCATATGCTTGGGGAACACACCACTCTGGCTTTCAGTGATAGAACACTCAGCTGAACGAAAGCCTCCCCAAAGGCATCTGCTTTTCAGGAGACTAGAGATGAAGGTAGGTTCGTCTAACAAGTGTGCTGTATGTTTAAGAAACACACTGCTGCCTCAGGGCCTAGAACTAAGACCTATGCTATTTAAAAACGATTTTTAAGAACATCGCCCATCAGGAATTCTTAACAGCAACTGAAAACATTACTAGTAAAATGTCCTTCTTATTAGAAAAAAAAAAAAAAATTTCAGCGCTTGAAAATCATTCTCAATCTCCCTCCTTGCATTCTTAGTCAAAGCATTATCTCATAACATACTTGATAGCTCACCTGGGACCTGGTCTAATGAAACTCCTGGTCCTCATCAAAGAAACATATATACTACAATTAAGCCGTTAGATGACATGCTAAAGAAAAACAGCAACTACAAATCTGCTGGAAAAAGGAATCAATTCTTTCCCCTCAAGTGAGAAATTATGCTTCATGTTTTTGATATACTATAATGTATGTGTCTTGATGTATGTGAAAGATTCACCAATAAATCAGAGTATAGAGTTTCCCCCAGACTTAAGAATCTAGTAAGCAAACCCTACTGTTATTCTTTTAGTCTTGCTTTTCCAGCATAGGTATGTGTGTGTGTATGTGTGTGTGTGTATGTGTGTGTGTGTATGCGTGTGTGTGTGTGTGTGTGTGTGTGTGTGTGTGTGATATATGGGATGGGATTTATCTAAAAACTACTGCCATGTTTGATATTACTATTACCAAGAGCTCATTTAACTTTGAGAACTAAATAAAGCTAAAATAGTTTTTAAATAACACCAACCATTAAGACCCAGCAAATGTTGTTTGTTTATAATTAACAAACAAGAAATTCAGTCTCCATTCATTTGTAGTGTAACAAAACATACTGGTAAAATGAGTTGGTGACTCAGAATTTTGTAACTTTACTGCATTTTAACTAGGAAACTAGTGAACGTGTACAGAGGAAAACAACATCTGAAGCAAGAAATGACACACGGTATGTACCTCACTGCCATCAAGGCAATTCTGTCTCATAACGACCCTGAGACAGAGTAGAACTGCTCTTTAGAGCTTCCAATACCGTAAACCTTCATGAGAGCAGACAGCCTTATCCTTTTCCAGTGAAGTGGCTGGTGGGTTTGAACTGTCAACTTTGTGGGTAGCAGCTTCATGTTTAACCCACTGTACCACCAGGAATTCTTACATCTGTATTATTGTTACTATTGTTATGTGCCATCAAGTTGGTTCTGACTCAAAGTGACACTGTATAGGGCTTCTGAGAAGCGGCTGGTGGGTTTGAACTGCCAACCTTGTGGTTCAAACTGATCTTGCGGTCCAGTGCATTATCCTGTAGTGCGGCATAGGAGAAAGATGAGGCTTTCTGCCCCACAAAGTTTTCATTCTCAGAAATCCTAAACAAGGTAGCTAGGAGTCAAAACAGATTTGGCGGCACTTAATAACAACAAATACATTGAGAAATATGTCAATTTAATAATACTATACGTAAGTTTGAATTGGAATCCTGGTGTGGCACTATGGGATGATGCACTGGACCTCATCATTGATTTGAACTACAAGGTCAGAGGTTCAAATTTACCAGT
>NW_006408522.1:27728614-27729341 GCF_000296735.1 Chrysochloris asiatica | reverse complement strand
AAGTACAGCTAATTTTGAATTTTAAAAATGCATTATATTTTCAATTGTGTAATTCATAATAAAGTAAAACTTTTTTAATGAAGTCAATATTTCATTTACTATAACACATGGTCAAATTGTTATTATTGTTGCTAGATGCCATTGAGTTGGTTCCGACTCATAGCAACCCTATGTACTAAAACAAACAAACAAACAAAAAAAGCACAGCCTGGTTCTCCTCCATCCTCATAATTGTACATTTGAATCCACTGCTGCTGACACTATGTCCATCCTTCTTGTAGAGGCTCTTTCTCTTTCTCTATTACACTTCACTTTTCCGGACATGAAATCCTCCAGGAACTGGTCCCTCCTGACTACATATCCAGTAAATGAAGTCTCAGCATCCTTGCTTCTAAGGAGCATTCTGGCTATACTTCTTCCAAGATAGAGTTGTTTGTTCTAATGGAAGTCCAGGGTATTTTCAATATTCTTTACCAACACCATAATTCAAATTCATTAATTCTTCTTTGGTCTTCTTTATTCATTGTCCAACTTTCACATGTGTATAAGGTAATTGGAGTCCTGATGTGGCACGTGGAATAATGTACTTGACTGCAAGGTTGGTTTGGACCACAAGGTCATTGGTTTGAACTTACCAGATTACACCTCAGAAACCCCATACAGGGTTGATATGACTTGGAACTGACTTGACGGCACTTACAACAACAACATAAAGTAATGGAAAATA
>NW_006408522.1:27706838-27724875 GCF_000296735.1 Chrysochloris asiatica | reverse complement strand
GCTTCCCTTTAGTTTTTGTAACTCCAAGTCTTTGCATATTTCATTATAATATGTGGCTTTGCCTTCTCTAGTTGCCCATTAACTTTTTCTCTTCAGCTTTTACTTCATCATTTCTTCCAGTTACTTTAGTTTCTCTATGTTCATGAACAAGTTTCAGAGTCTTTTCTGATACCCATTTGTTTTTTGTTTTTTTTCTTTCTTTCATTTGTTTTTGATGATTTGTTCTCTTGTATGATTTTCTTGATGTCATCCCCCAAATTTTCTGGTCTTCAGTCATTAGTGTCTAATACATCAAATCTGTACTTGAGATGGCCTCTAAATTCAGATGGGATATACCAGAGTCAATCTCTGTTAGAAGAATTACAGCCAGAATGATCCTTAGAAGCCATGGTAACAAACCTATGACTCATAATTTGGGCATATTATCAGGAGGGAACTGTCCCTGGAAAAGGATATCATGATTGTCAGCTAACAAGCTTAACAACAATTGTGAGGATGGCGCAGGGCCAGGCAGTGTTTTGTTCTGTTGTTTGCTATACATTGAAAACAGATTTGACAGCAACTAACAACAACAGCATCCCAAAGTCATATTTTGGCTCTCATGGACTTGCTTTAATTTTCTTTAGGTTTATCCTGAACTTGCTTATGTGCAATTGATGGCCTGTTCCACAGGTGGCCCCTGGCCTTGTTTTGATAATATTGAGCATCTCCATCTTCTCTTCCCATGGAGTCCTGGGTGGCACTGTGGGCTAATGCATCAGACTGTAAAGTCATTTGAACTGCAAGGTCGGTGGTTCAAGCTCACCAGCTGCTCCTTGGAAACCCTATACAGGGTTGTTATGGGTCAGAATCGACTCAACTTAACAACAATAACAATCTTCTCTTCCCATGTATATAGTCAATTTGATTCTTGTTCATTCCATCTGGTTAGGTCCAGGTGTATATTGCTGCTATTGTTGTTAAATGCAATCACATCAGTTCTGACTAATAATAACCCTGAGGTCTAGTAGCATAGTCGTTAAGAATCGGGCTGTGAAATGCAAGGTCAGAAGTTCAAAACTACCAGCTGTTCCGCAGGGGAAAGTTGAGTCTTTCTGCTCCCATAAAGATTTACAGCCTCGGAAACCCTGTACAGGGTCACTATGGGTCGAAACCGACTTGGCGGCATGTAACCACCCCCACCATAGGGTTTCTGAGGAGTGTTTGGTGGGTTTGAATTGCCAAACTTGTGGTTAGCAGTCCTACAGTGCCATATTAGGACTTTGAAGTCCAGGTGGATGTTCACTGTTCATGTTGCTGAAAAAGTATTTGCAATGAAGAAGTCATTAATCTTGCAATATTTTATCATGCATTGCCAGCATCCTTTCTATCTCCAAGGCCATATTTTCCAATTACTGATCCAACATTCACAATACAGTCACCGTTAATTATCAGTGCATCTTGAATGCATGTTTGATCAATTTCAGACTGAAAAAGTTTGTAGAATTCATTTTCATCATCACTGGCTTTAGAGGTTGGTATGTAAATTTGAATAATAGTGGTATTAATGGTCTTCCTTATAGGCTTATGTATGTTATCATATCACAGAAAGTGTTGTACTTCAAGATAGATCTTGAAATGCTTTTTATTTTACAATGAATGAGACAACATTCTGCTTCAGTTTGTCATTCTTGACATAGTAAATCATATAATTATTTGATTCAAAATGGCCAATACCAATCCATTTGGGTTCACTAATCCCTAGGAGAAGTCCTGGTGTAGTGCCATATGGAAAGTAGTGGAAAGGCTGGTGGTTCAAATCCACCAGCTATTCCTCCAAAATCCTATACCGGCTCCCTATGAGTCAGAAAGAACTTTATGGCACTTAACCACAATGTCTGGAATACTTATTTTTATACATTCCATTTAATTTTTGATGACCTCCAATTTTTCTAGATTCATACTGTGTATAATCCAGGTTCCAATTATTAATGGATGTTTGTACCTGTTTCATCTCATTTTGAGTTGTGCTTTGTCAGTAAATGAATGGCCTGGAATCTTTCCTCCTTTCATTATATCAGACAACGCTTTGCTGCTATTCATAGGTTTGCATTGGAGAGCCATTTTGAAATGATCAGCCTCTCCTACTTCCTATTCTGTCTTAGTCTGGAGCCTCTGCTTGTGCCCATCATGGTAGATCCTGCTCATATTTAAAGTACTGGTGGCATAGCTTCCAGCATCACAGCAACACACAAGCTACCACAGTATGACAAAATGACAGATGAGTGATGATTGGTCAAATAAGAGCCTTCCAATTTATAATTACTTTGGAAATTTCTTCAGAGTTAATGTCTGAGATGCTATTTTTATCCCTAGCTTGCTTATTTTTTAATTACTTAATCTTTTCATTCATACATCAACCACATAGTAAGTTCTTCATGGGTCCAAGGCAAGTGATGGAGCTTGGAAAATGTGAAATGAAATTCAGAGCTGGATCCTGCACCTAAGGAGTATTGAATGACATTCAATTGAAAGAGAGAGGAGAGTCAAGATCATTATCCAATGAATAAAGTGCTAATTCTCATCAAAGAGGTCAAGATTAAGTGTTAGTCCTTTATTCTTATTTGAACCAATTTTTTTTGTTAACTTTTTATTGTGAATTTGGTGAAGATGTACAAAGCACATCTTCAGTTTTACATTCAACAAATTATATATTCATCTTTTCATCGTACTGAATGCAACCCCCTCAGAGTAGCATCACTTTACCCCACTTCCTCCCTGTGTTTCTTACTTCTATTCCTCTTTTGCCCCCAATTCTACTTGAACTTTGTCCTTGGGTAAATGTTGTTCTTTTTATCACTAACAGTTAACCATGCTATGGTGGGCATACCATACAGACCCATCTATTGCTTCTCTGAAAACTGAATTACAGGGTGAGTTCTGTTCCAGACCTGAAGGGTGACCAAAGATCATAGTCTCTGGGTTCCATCAGTTTCTATCCTACCAGTAAGCCTTTCTTTTTTTATTTTGACTTTCATTCCACATTTACTCCCACTTTATCCAGGGCCTTCTAATGTGCTCCTTTAGAGCAGTTGATAGTGGTAGCCAAGGACATCTTCTGGTCCAAAGGTCATGGAGACTGATGTTCATGTGGTCCTTAGGTCATTGACTGATTATTTCCTTGTGTTTTCAATTTTCATCACTCTTCTTTCTCCAGATAGGAAGAGACCTTAGATAATTGCTCATGAACTTTTAAGATCCCAGTAGCTACTCCCCAAAGTAGAATGTAGAATATTGTCATTATAGACTATGCTCATGAACTTTTAAGATCCTAGTCGCTACTCACCAAAGTAGAATGTAGAATACTGTCATTATAGACTATCCTCATGAACTTTTAAGATCCCAGTTGCTACTCACCAAAGTAGAATGTATAATATTGTCATTATAGCTTATGCTCATGAACTTTTAAGATCCCAGTCACTACTCACCAAAGTAGAACGTAGAATATTGTCATTATAGACTAGGTTTTACCAATTGACCGTAGTGTCCCCTGAAACCTGAGCCTCCAACTTAGGACAAAGTTATAACTAAAAAGTTTATCCACCTATAAGGATTACTCACAAAAAGTATTGGTTAATGTCAACCTTTTCATACTTTGGGAAATTGATACTAGACTCAAAATGATGTGGATAGATTAAATCTGAATGAGATGTATCAAGCCTAATTTTCGCTCACATGTTAGCCTATTAGGCTAATGGACTAATCGAGGGTGCCCTCAAAAGGAATGTTAATTCATCATGCTGTGCTTTGTCTCATTTACCCCTTGGAATAGTACTGGTGTAATCTGATATCTAGCACCTTCTATTGAATGCAAGTGGAATTTGTTTCACTAGACTTGAATGGTAAAGGGAACTTTCCCTCTATGCCAAGTTTTCACAGAATACCAGGGGTACTTCTGGGATAGAGAATGGAGTTCTGCTGTTGAATGTATAATCTAAGTATTCCTTCTAATTTCCCAGCCCAGTTAATACCTGTTCTCATTACTTTCAATCATTCTCTGCTGGAGATTGTTGTGGCAGATGTTTCACAATAATATGAGCTACCTTAGTGTGTATTGTTGTTGTGACATGCCGGGAGTTGATTCTGGCTCATAGTGACCCCTGTATAGCTTTTCAGAGGAGTGACTGGTGGGTTTGAACCACAAACCTTGAGGTTAGAAGTCCAGTGCTTATTCTATAGTACTATACCAGAACTCCATTTATTTGGAGTGCATACTAATAAATGCTACTTAGACTCATCCCTTGTAAGCCTTTCTGCAATTGTTTTCCATGTCCCTAAATTCCAGAAAAATACACACATGGGTTTCTATAAATATACACATATTAACTGGGAAATGAGTTAACGCAGTGCTTTTTTTTTTTTTTTTGGTATTGCTGTCTAATTGTATTATGAGAACATGTTGATCATCATCATTTGATCCTGTTGCTTTGTTCTGTTTTGCTTGGTATTGTTGCATCATTGTATCATGAGAAACTCCAGAGGTTCTGATGCTTCTAATGCAGAGCAAGACACAGTACATTCAGCTTTTGATAATCAGTATGCTGCATGACAGTATGTGAGTTAATTGAACCATCTCTGTTCTGGTACTGTCAAAGGAGGCACATGAGGACACATCTTTATATGGAAGACGAGAGGACCTTCAAACCATTGCTGATAAAAATCTTTCTTCCTGAATTTACAGTTAAAAAGCATGGAAAGACAGAAAGAAATATTTGAAGAGAGATTTTGGTCTTTTATGAACTTTTTTTTTACTATAAAAGCACATCGCTGATGTGTACTTTCTACAGGGTATAGAAACTCAAATTCTCCTTTTCACACCTATGCATAATATAAAATTTTTCCCCCAAGTGGAATCCAGTGCTAGCAAGGACTAGTTTTGTGTTTGTTTTATAGTTTGTTGTCCTAGGAGCTGCTGTGACTTTTATTCTTGTTACCTTTGTGGTAATGAACAGTATAATGACATAGTTTTTCTCTGCCAGATGCAAGCCATAAATCTGAAGAGAATATTTTCTTTTAAATAGACATAACGATCATTTTACTGATAAAGCTTAAATGGTTAGAAATCACATGTTTCTTTATATGGGTTAAACTATTGTGAAAAAAAAAAAGAATTAGTAAGTCAGGTATGAAATGCAATTTCAAATACCAGTAGGGTGTAATAAGACATATTTTCATTTTCTTTCATGATCTTCTTGAAGTAAGCTCCATTTGTAGTGACAGCATCATTTCATTTCATTTAAAGACACGACATTGCAAGTATCTGTGCAATATGCACCACTTTAATAGGTAGGAAAGAGGAATCCTGATGGAGATCAGTATTTCCCAAAGTGTGTTTCCTGGAACACAGATGTCTGGTCAACGTAATGGCCCTTGGTCACGTAAGTTTGAAAAGCCCTGCGTCCTCTCTGGTATGTACTGCATTCTGGAAATGCTGCACCTTTGTGGGGTATCACAACATGCAAGGGGAAATTAAACACTCAGAGAAACACAGTGGCCTAATATTTTTTTAACTATTTCGAAAACTTTTTGAATTTCTCTTCTTTCTGACACATTTTATATCATATAATGGAAAACCTGTGTCTCAGTAATATTACACTTTACATATGATGTTGGTGCTGTGTTGTTAAGTGCTGTTGAGTTGGTCCCAACCCATAGCGACTCTGTATAGGGTTTCTGAGGAGTGGCTGGTGAGCTCGATGCACAGACCTTGCAGATCAAACCGATTGTGCAGTCCAACACATTAACGTACAGCGTTACACAGAATTCCTTACATATGATAGATGAATTTATTTCAGAAAGAGGAGAAATATGCACATGGGAAAGAATTCTGGACTTGCCATCAGAAGACCTATTGTAGATTTCTGCTTGCCCTTTGGTCAATACATGACCTTGGGGACATCCTTTCACTTGCTATAAATGGGAATGCTGTTATTTTCTCTAACTTATGGAGGACATTTTGGATCCAAATTCTGAAAGAGACAGTATTTTGTAAGCATTTTATAATCATTAAACACTAACTTATGGTATTATTACTTATTATTTTGTATTCTAAGTGAAGAGAACCAAATTCTAGCAGTCCATGAAGTAGTGAAGACATTATTAGAGTCTTTTCTAATTTCTCAGACTTTCTTCCCAACACTTTCTGAGGATGTTGAGAGAATTTGTACAGTAGTTTTAGTAACCCAGGTGGTGCAGTGGGTTAATTGTTGGGCTGCTAACTGCAAAGCTGGTGGTTCAAACCCACCAGCTGCTCCGTGGGAGAAGGATGAGCCTGTCTGCTCCTGTACAAGTTTACAGCCTGGTAAACGCTAAGGAATAGTTCAACTCCTCTATCCTGTAGGATTGTTATGAGTTAGAGTCAACTCCATCGCAGTGGCTTGGGAATGGTTTGGTTTTGTGAAAAGGAGAAATGGAACAAAGTGTATGAAATAACTAATTGTTTGAAAAAACTAAATGAATTGTTTTCAGATACATTACTTTAAAATAGCCTTCCAAAAGAAATCCAAATTCAAGGTTTTTATTTGTTTGTTTGTTTTCAAGTTATACATGTTGTTGTTGTTGTAATGTGCTGTCACGTTGGTTCTGACCCATAGTGACCCTGGTGAGCCTGAACAGCTGGTGAGCTTGAACTGCTGACTTTGCAGTTCAAATGGCTTTGCAGTCTGGCTCATTAACACACAGCTCCACACCAGGTTATGCATGATACCCTTAAAATAGTAGAAAATAGAAAGGAGCTTTGCACTTTTAATAACCACAATAAATGGATAGACTTAGGTTTTAGATGTAAAATGGTCCATTTCCATACCATATTGCAATACAGACAAAGAGAACACTAGTAAGTCAACCACTGAGAATTTTGATAATCAGTACACAGAGATGTTCATTTCTACAGTGATTCAATGTATTATATGCCTAGCACCATAGGAAATATAGAGGATAGCATGTTATGTATATGTTGATTAAAGATCTTAAAACCTTACTTTAGAGCTAAAATGAACACATGGTGCAAAAGAAAATCAATCAAGTCTTAGCTCTTCAGGAGCCTAAAGTATTTCTAATTAGGACTGAAAACTGCAGTTGTAAGAGCAAAGGAGTTCTAAGAATGGAGAAGTAGAAAAGTCTCCCGGTGCATGTTTGAGATTGAATTGGCCCTTAAAATTGGTTGAGATGAGTGTTTTGTGATTTTGTCTCCCCAGTACTTGATATTTCTGCGCATTGTATATTGTAGCTACTCAATATATTTGCTTTATGTAATTGGATAAGGGTGAGAGAATGTATGGATGAATGGATGTAAAGAAAGGAGGAATGAAGGAACGAAGAAAGAAAAAAGAAAGAAGGAAGGAGGAGCAGTAAAGGGAGGAAGAGAAAGAAGGAAGAAAAGATGGAGAATAGTTCCAGTAAAATAGGGCAGTCTTCAAAGTAGCAGTGTGTACTGCAGAAAGTATGTAAGCCAAAGCCTTTCTCAGCTCTCAGAAAAAGACAGTTTGGAGTTAGCAGTGATACAGAGCAAAGCGTACCAAAGTTATCAGAAGATGAAAACAGGTTTAGACCAGGTCTCAACTCCATCACTCATTACTTATTATGTGTGACCTTGTAAGTCTCTTAAATTCCCTATTTTTTTCTTATACCATGATGTGCTTTCTTCATATGGTTCATGTAAGGATTACATTGTTCCCACCACTCATTTGTCAGTCTGTCATTCTGTCATGACTTGTTAGTTGCTGTGATGCTGGAAGATATGTCATTAGCATGTTAAATACCAGCAGGGTCACCTATGGTGAGTAGGTTTTAGTACAACTTCCAGACTAAGACAAGGAAGAGGGAGAAGCAGACAACTTCTGAAGGTTTAGCCACTGAAAACCTTTTAATAGCAGTGGAACATCGTCAAATATAGTATCTGAAAGTGAGCCACTCAGACTGGAACACACTCAAAATAAGACAGGAGAAGGCTGCCTCCTAAGATAGAGTTGACCATAGTGACATAAATAACACAGAGCTTTTGGGATGCTTATTTGCTCACAAGTCACAATTCAAAATGAAATTAAATTCATTAATAATCAGACCATGGACTGTATGAAGTAAGAATTTAGGAAAATAGGAATCATTTTCCTAAATCATCAAAAAATTAAATGGAATTCATAAAAAGCAAAGTTCTAGGAGTTAATGAGAAGTTATAAACTGGTGTTGGCCATTTTGAATCAGATAATCGTATGATTTACTATTCTGGGAATGACAAATTGAAGAGGAATGATGTTACATTCATCATCAAAAAGAGTATTTCAAAATTTATCTGGAAGTACAATGTTGTGTGTAATAGGATGATATCTATACACCTACAAGAAACACCAGTTAATACCATTGTTATTCAAATTTAAGCACCAAGCATTAAAGCCAGTGATGATGAACTTGAAGACTTCTGTCAACTTCTTCAGTCTGAAATTTATGGAACATGAAGTCAAGATGCATTGACAATTACTGGTGATTGGAATGCAATTGTTAGAAACAAAGAAGTAGGATCAATAGTTAGATAACATGGCTTTGGTGAGAGAAACAACGCTGGAGATCACATGATAGAATTTTGCAAGATCAATTTTTATTTCAACAACATAAAAGGACATCAGCAGATGGAATATACAGGAATCAAATGACTACATCTATGGTAAGATACAATGAAGAAGTCTAACATCATCAGCTAACACAAGGTCAGGCATGGACTGTGGAACAGACCACCAATTACTTCAAGTCCAGGCTTAAGATGGAAAAAAAAAAAAAAAAAATTGAAACAAGTCTACCAGTGCCAAAATAGCACATTGGCTTGAAATGGGGACCATTTCAAGAACCAATTTTGTGCATTAAACACTAATAACCAAAAACCAGAAAAATTGTGGGATGACATAAATAATATCATCTATGAATAAAGCAGAAAGTTGTTGAAAAGACAGGAAAGAAAGAAAAGATGGATGTCGGAAGAGACTCTGAAACTTGCTCTTGAGCACAGGGAAGTTAAAGCAGCTGAAAGAAATGAGGAAGTAAAAAAGTTGAACAGAACATTTCAAAGGGCAGCTTGAGAAGACAAAAGACAAGTATTATAACGAAATTTGCAAGGACCTGGAGTTAGAAAACAGAAAGGGAAGAACACATATTCTTCCATAAACTGAAGAACTAAAGAAGCCATTCTCAATTTGCAATATTGAAGAATTCTATGGACAAAAATGGAGTGATGCAAGAAGTATTAAAAGAAAATGGATGGGATACAAGATGCACCGTCACTGTACAAAAACTAATTGGATAATGTTAGTACATTTCCAGACGTTGCATGTAATTCCAAGCTGCATTGAATGCATTAGTGAAAAAACAGGCTCCAGAAATTGATGGAATACAAATTAAAATGGTTCAACAAACTGTTTTAACATGGAGGTATTCACAGTTTTCCTTCACTACCATTGGTTCCCAATCATATGTTGGACATACTCACTCATCTATGCCAAGAAATTTGGAAGACAGATACCTGGCCAACCTATTGGAAGAGATCCATATTTGTGCCTTTTCCAAAGAAAGGTGACCCAACAGAACGCCAAAATCATCAAACAATAGTATTAATGACTCATATAAGTAAAATTTTGTTAAAGATAATTCAAAAACTATTGCAGCAGTTGAGTCTATCAACAGAGAACTACCGAAATTCAAGCAGGATTCAGAAAAGGACATCAGAGAATACCAGAAAGATGCTTCCTTGTGCTTTATTGACTATGCAAACACATTCAACTGTGTGGATCCTAGGAAACTACAGATAACATTATAAGGAGTGGGAAATCCAGAACACTTCATTGTGCTAATAAAGAACCTGTACACAGACCAAGACACAATCATTCGAACAGAACAAAGGGAATACTAAATGGCTTAAAATCAGGGAAGGTGTGCACCAGTGTTACATCTTTTTACCATACTTATTCAATCTGTATGCTGAGCAAACAATATGAGAAACTGAATGAATATGAAGAAGAATGTGGCATCAAGACTGGAAGAAGCCTCATTAACAACCTGTGATATGCCGATGACACAACTTTGCTTGCTGGAAATGAAGAGGACTTAAAATACTTCTTAATGAAGATCAGGCTACAGCCTTCAGTATGTTTTGTACCTCAGTGTAAAGAAAACAAAAGTCTTCACAATTGGATCAAAAAATAATATTGTGATAGATGGAGAAAAGATTGAAGTTGTCGAACATTTCATGTTTTCATCATCAATCATGGACGCACCAGTAAAGAAATCAAAGGATGCAATGCATTAGGCAAATCTGCTGCAAAAGACCAAAGAACAAAGATGTCACTTTGAGGACTAAGTGTGCCTGACTGAACCTTGTTGTTAAGTGCCAAGGAATCAGTTCCAACTCATAGTGGCCCTGTATAGGGTTTCTGAGGAACGGCTACTGAGTTTGAACCATCAAACTTTCAGGTTCAAACCAATCTTAACTTACAGTGCCACACCAGGACTCTGCGCCTGAGCATAGTCATAGTATTTTTAATCACCTCATGTACATGTGAAAGTTAAACAATGAATAAGGAAGAACATAAATAAATCAGTACATTGGAATTACTGTGTTGGAAAATAATATTAAAAGTACCATGGGCTGCTAGAAGTAAAAAATGAATCTATCTTGAAAAAGGAACAGCCAGAATGCGTCTCAGAAGCCTAGATTGTGAGACTTTGTCTCATTCTTTAGACATGTTGTCACGAGGGCTCAGTCCCTGGAGAAAGATATCATGCTTGGTAAAGTGGGGGGGTCAGCAAAAAAGAGGAAGACCTTCAACAGGGTGGATTGATGTAGGAGCAGCAATGATGAGCTCAAACAGCAGCAATTGTGAGGCTTGCTCAGAATCAAACACTGGCAGTGTTTGGTTCTGCTGCACTTAGGGTTGCTATTAGAATAGCATGAGCTCTTACAATGGATGAGCTCCTAACATCTGGTAGCACAGAGATTACGAATCGGGCTGTGAACCGCAAGGTCAGCAGTTCAAAACTTCCACAGGAGAAAGTTTCTGCTCCCAAAAAGATTTACAGCCTTGGAAACCCCTTTCAGGGTCGCTATGGGTTGGAACCTACTCGATGGCATTTAACAACGACAACAACAACAGCCATGGACATTCTTTAGTCGAATTTTAGAGATAGTTGTAAGTTAGAATACAAGTGGATGAAGCTCCAAAAGGTCATGAATATCCAATCTAATTCGTCCTTCAGAAATCTGGTATGAACTGCTAAACGACATTTTATTTGACTTAGATTTGCAATATATGTGAACATATTGTGCCAATGTTATTCAACTGTGTGTTACATGGACAGTAATTGAAAACTAATGAAATTGTGCATTGACCATAAGCATTTGACAATATAGGGAAAAAACTGCCTAGGAAGGGAGTACAATGAGGCAGATGGTACTTTTCTGAAACAATTTTTATTCTATTGTACGGTCAAGGCCACTAAGCTCTGTCTTGTCAAAGTCTATCAATGCCTAAAATGGCTAAAGATGCTTTTAAGAGAATTCTTTTTAAAGAGGGTGCTTATTCTTGTCCCTGGGAGTTTTGAAGTGCTCAGATATTTGTTACCAACCTAGTTGACCTTCCCCTCTGACTAGAAAATTACAAACAACCACTTGAGGACTGAGTGGAAACGGAGTGATCAGCTGTGAAGGGTTTCTCCTACTTTTTGCATCTTAAATGATGCCATACAGCCCAAGTATCTTTTGTGGACTTGGAGCTCATCCTCTGTAAGACCTCATGCAGCTATGTCTGAGGTGGGACGTTCCTATGGCACACTAGTATGCTTTCAGACATGGGTTAACAAGCCTTCCCTAAGTGCCCTGAAGTGGCCAGAACTTTCTCAGAGGGGAGAGGACTAAGAATGGTTGATGTGACAGTTCTTCCTTGATTTCTGCATTAAATCCTTGATTCTCCTTCTTTTTCACTTTACTCATTCTCCAAAGAATCTGTTTTATTGTAGCCCAAATATTCCCCTTGCTGCAGGGAGAGAGAGAGAGAAAAAAAGAGAATTTATTTTTGCCAATGCAAGAACTCACAGCAAGAGGAAGGGAACATGCACCCTTTGCCTAGGGGCCCATTTGTACTTGCATGGTTCCTGCAACCCTCTCTCACTTTCTTGACGTGTATGTGTGTTTGCTATTTTTTGTGGGATTATATACAAAAGAGTTTTTCTTTTTTGGGGGGTGTCTCATCATACTACGAGTAGTCTAGGCAAAACAAGTTAGTTGTGCCTCTTCTAACCTAAAACATGTATGTATTTTAATGAGGTCAATGGAAGGGCAGAAACATTGGGCAGAGACAAGTGCATGTGATCTGGGTCTGCCACGTGGCAGATCAAACTGCCCAGGTTCTGTGCCTGAAATACTAAAGCTAGAGTAGAGGGACACGAAGAAAATTGGCAGAATGCTACCAAATAAAGAACAGGTGTTTCCCATCAAGGTTACAACTGATACTTTGCCCCAGTTCCCACGCCTGCCCTGCCCAGGCCTGTGGTAGTATCTAAACACCCAGGTGACAATGGTATGATATTGGAAGTAGCTACATATTTTCTGAAGCATAAGTACAGATTCTATTTGTTGGCTGCCTGTAACAATACGTAAGTTTTCAGATGGAAAGAATATGAGTGTGTGGCATCTCACGGAGAGGCTACCAACTCCGTGTCCAGTGCTCTCACCCCTCCCTATTGTCTCCCATCTCTCAGCCATTTAAGTCATGTGGACTCTTTGATGATGTGGGCTGGGATACTGGATTGCAAGAGCTGACAGCCTTGTCTGAGATGCTGATGTCAGCTGATCGGGAGCCACAGCTAAGGTGCCCTCTTATGCCTGATGTCATACTGGCCAGTCCTCTGGCTCACCAAGCTAGACATTTCTATAGCTATTCAATACCCAGTGACCTCTAGACAGATTAGACTGTTTTGTGCTTAAAATATGATTTTCTCTTATCTTGGTCAGAACAAATTTTACTTTTTTTTTTTTTTTTCATTTTTGAATAATACAGATGAAACTTGTTGAGTTTATGGTGTGAACACTAGATAATAGCAGTCTGTGGCACTGTAGGATAAGCACTTGACTGCAATGTCGGGTTGAACTGCAAGGTTGGTGGTTCAAACCCACCAGCTGTTCCTCAGAAACCCTATACAGGATTATTATGAGTTAGAACCAACTCCATGGCACATAATAACAATGACAACAACCCTATACAGGGGAGCACAGTTGTCTCTGTAGAGTAAGCACTGGACTTTGAGCCACAAGCTCAGTGGTTTGATCCCACTACATGCTCCACAGTAGAAATATGAGGCTGTCTGCTTCTGGCAAGATATACAGACTTGGGAATGCTATACAGGGTCACCAGGAGTCAGAACCAACTAGTCTGACAGCACTTAACAACAACTATGTAGGGAGTCTGAACTGACTTGATGGCACTTAACAACAAATTCTGAAGAGAAAGTAGCTTAACTGACACTGTGGGCTAAGATTTTCTCTGCAAACCTCAAGGTTGGTAGTTCAAACCCCACTAGCAACTTCAAAGGAGACAGAAGAGACTGTCTTTACCATCTTGGAAACCTTTAGGAACAGTTCTACCCTGTCCTATTTAGGGTTGCTATGAGTCAGAGAAAACTCGATGAGAGTGGGTTTGGTTTATTCTGAAGAAATAAACTGCCTGGGTAGAATAAATGGTTAATTACTCATCTACTAACCGTGCCATTAGCCAAAAGATGGGTGGTTCATCTTTATCCAGAGTTGCCTCAGAAGAAAGATTTGGCAATCTACTTTTTAAAAAGCAACCACTGAAAACCCAATGAACGTCAGCTCTACTCTGACCCAGATGGTATCTCCATGGCAGCTGGAATCGACTCATGGCAACTGGTTTGTTTTTGGTATTCTGAAGAAGTACAAACGGCCTCTAAGATTTTAGCATCACATTCTCCACTACCACATTCTAGGCTTCTTCTAAGAATAACCATTTATATAACACAAGTCTTAATATTCCTCTTTGAGATCTTTGAGTATTATTACCATGCTGATGATTAGTATTGCTATTATTTAACTTAGAAGATGGAAATCCTTTAAATTAGCATTTCAGAACACAGTTTGAGAATAACACCACAATTTAAATATAACTTCCCCACCCCTTCTAACCATAAGGTGGAGCCTATATGGTTCTTATCATACACTCTCAACTCCAGTCTTCACTCCTTGTTCAGGATACTCATTGTGAACATAATTCTCTCTCTCTGTTCCACTGCCCACTGTTCAGCAAAATTACACCCTCCCACAGTGATCCCAAATTACCCATTAACCACATCTTCCTGGTTGGCGTGGAGTTGGGTGACTGGTTGGCAGCCTTGCCACGGTGGACAGCACAGATACTGTTTTGTTATTGCCCCCTGAGGTCCAGCATGTATATATGAATGAATTTTGCTGGTCCCAATTCCAAGGCCACCCACAAAATGTATCCTGTGTGATCTGTTTTGAATGCCTCCTGTTGACTCATATGCACAAAAGAAACAAACCGTTTCAAATTCAGATACAGTACAGTTGAAAATGCCTCTGACATGAAGACATGCCTTATAGAACTAAAAGATATCTTCATGTTTCTGTTTCGAATAAGGACAATACTTATAAATAAGCCTCTTATTTATTTCATAAGTCTTCTGTGTATGCACAAGACTTTGTATTCATTGAGACAACCTTGAAATGTGTTAAAAGTGTCAATGGCTCCTTTTTACTCTTCTAAATATTCAACCCCAACCACCACCAGTGATACGTGGGTGACGTTTCAGGGTATTGAACAATGCATAAGGTCACTGAGCCCTGAAAAATGTTTTCTCCTTTTAGGTGGAGAGCTGTATGTTCACAAAATCATTAATGAACCCAAAAGAGCTAAGAACAACTTCAGACCTGTTAATGTTCTAATTGAAAACAACTACAGACTATCTCACTTCCATTCTATAACACTATGTAGATTTAACTCTTAGACATCCTCTTTTTAACATCGAAATAAGCAGACACAATATACTAAAAAGTGTTTTCCTGAATGCACATGGTTTATATTTATGCCTAAATAAAAACAAGCGAAGAGTGATATATATTTAGACTGGTGATATTCTAGCAGGGAAAAAATAATAAATTTCCTTATCAAAGGCTGACAGTTTTCTGATCCATTGTCTCTCCTTTTTCCTCTCTCTCTCTCTCTCTCTCTCTCTCTCTCTCTCTCTCTGTATGTATGTGTCTGTTTGTATCTGTAAACTATGTAAATGACGAGTAAGAAAGAAAAGTAAAATGCTTTGACATTGTCTGAAAAGCATAATAGGCAAATGTGCCAAACCAAGGCTACTTTTAAGATAAAAATGTGACTCTAAGCAAACTACTTCAGATTCTAAATTGTTCTGGAGGTCGCTGGGAAGAACTACTATTTGTTTGTTTGTTTCCCAAATTAAAATACTCACAATATGAATGATCAGATTTAAGTCCTTTTTGCTCTGGTGGGAGGAAATGTGAATTTCAAGATGTAAAAACTTATTTTTGAAATCAGAGTAAAATAAATTAGTCCATCAGTAATTCATGAAAACTTACTATACTTGTTCTTAAGAACAGATTAAAATAATTCACTAATTATCAATGAATAGATCCTTACACTCTGTAATTCTTTCAGTTTGTTATACTGTTGTTGTTGTTGTTATGTGCCATAGAGTCGGTTCTGAGTCATAGCAACCCTGTACAGGGTTTCTAAGGCTGTAAATCTTTATAGGAGCAGAAAGCCTCATCTTTCTCCCATGGAACAGCTGGTAGTTTCGAACTGCTGACCCTGCAGTTTGCAGCCCGATTCATAACCACTATGCTACCAGAGTCACACTGTGGTGGCTTATATATTGCTGGGGTAATGGAAGCTATGCCACTGGTGTTTCAAATACCAACAGGGTCGGTTACCCATGGTAGACAAGTTTCAACAGTTTCCAGACTAAAAAAAGACTCAGAAGAATGAATAGGCAATCATCTTCTGAGGGATTAGTCCCTAAAACCTTGTGAATAACATTGAAGCATTGTTTGATCTAGAACAGGAAGATGAACTTCTCATGTTGGAAGACACTCAAAATATGACTGAGGAAAAACTGCTTTCTCAAAGTAGCATTGACCTTAATGCAGCAAACCTTTTGGGACTTTTATTTACTGATAGGGCAGGTCTCAAAATGAGAAGAAACGACTGCAAACATTCATTAATAATTGAGACAATCAATGTATGAAGTATGAGTCTTGAAAAATTGGAAACTGTCAAAAATGAACTGGAAGGAAGAAAGATCAATATCCTAGGCATTTGTTGTTTTTAAGTGCCATCAAGTTGGTTTTGAATGTGTAGGGTTCTGAGATTTTAAAACTTCATGGGATCAGAAAGTCTCATCCTTCTTCTGCAGAGCATTTGGTGGGCTCAAACCATGGACCTTGAGGTTCACAGTCCAGTGATTATCATAAGGAGCCACCATGCTTCCATCCTAGGCATTAATGAACTGAAATAAACAAGCATTGGCTATTTTAAATCTGGCAATCATATGGTTTACTATGACAAGAATGTAGAGGAATCGTGTCATATTCATTGTCAAAAAGAACACTTCAAGATATGTATTGAAATACAATGCTGTCTGTGATAGGACAATGTATATTTTTTTCTTTTAAAGTTTTCATTGTGAATTGAGTGATAGTTTACATGGGAGAACATATGGTTTACACTCATCTCTTCATTGCAATGAAGGACAATATTTATATACCTCCAGAGAAGAGGAGTCCTGGTCTGGTACTGTAGGATAAGCACTTAACCACAAGGTCAGCTTGAACCACAAGTGGTGATTCAAACCCACCAGTCACTCCTTGGAAACCCTATACTAGGTTGCTATGAGTCAGAACAACAACAAAAACAACACGAGGAAAAAGATCAGTTAATACAACTATTATTCAAATCTAAGCACCAACCACCAAAACCACTGAAGAAATTGAAGAACTCTACTAACTTATTCAGGCTGATAAATTGATCTAACATGCAATCAAGGTACATTGATAATTACTGATGATTGGAATGTGAAAGTTGGAAACCAAAAAGAGAGATTGGTATTTAGAAAATATGGCCTTTATGATAGAAATCATGCTGGAGATTGCATGATAGCATTTTGCAAGACCAAGGACTTCTTGCAAAAAAGACGTAAAGATTTATGGACTTGGAAACCCTAAGGAGCAGTTTTAATCTGTACTATGGGATTTTATTAGTCAGAATTAACTTCTTGGTTGCAAATGCCTCTTTTCAGTATAAACAGCAACTATATACTTGGGCATCACCAAATGGAATGTACAAGAGTCAAAGTTACTACATCTGTGAGAAGAGACCATAGAGAAGCTCAATATCATCAGCCCAAACAAGGCAATTGGCTGACTCTGGATCAGACCATCAATTGCTCATATGAAAATTCAGGCTGAAGCTAAACAAAATTAAATTCACAGAAGCCAAAATACAAACTTGAGTATAGTCCACTGGAATTTAGAGACCATCTCAAGGACAGATTTGATGAATTGAACACTAATGACCAAAGACCAGAGGAGTTGTGGGATGACATCAGAACATCATGCATGCAGAAAGCAAAAGGTTATTAAAAATTTAAAAGTAGATGTATCAGGTGATACTCTGAAACCTGCTCTTGAATGTAGAGTAGCTAAGCGAATGGAAGAAATGATGAAATAAAAGAACTGAACAGGAAATGTCAAAGGACACTTGGGAAAGCAAAGTAATGAAAATTTAAAATGACAGCTCAAAAAAAAAAACCAAAGTAAAGTATTATAATGTAATATGCAAAGACCTGGAGTTAGAAAACCAGAAGTAACATGCTTAGCATTTCTCAAGCTGAAAGAACTAGAGAGAAAATTCAAGCCTTGAGTTGTAATATTGAAGGATCCTATTGGCAAAATGGAGTCCTG
>NW_006408522.1:27700594-27705525 GCF_000296735.1 Chrysochloris asiatica | reverse complement strand
ATGCCAAAGAACAAAGCTGTTGCTTTGAGGACTAAGGTGTGCCTGACCCAAGGCATGATCATTTCAATTGCTTCATATGTGTATGAAAGATGAAAAATGAATAAGAAAGACTAGAAGACTTGACGCATTTGAATTATTGAATTGGCAAAGAATACTGTAAGTACCATGGACTACCTGAAGAGCAAACAAATCTGTCTTAGAAGTACAGCTAAAATGCTCCTTAGAAGAAAAGATGGTAAGACTTCCTCTAATGTACATTGGACATGTTATCAAGAGGAACTTCTATATTCTATCTGGTAGGGACGTGTATAGTCATGGTTTAGGTTGTTGAAAAAGGTATTTATAATGAATAAGTCATATTCATTCCAAAATTCTATCATGTAATCTCCAGCATCATTTCTATCTCTAAAGTCATATTCTCCAACTACTGATTCTCTTGTTTCCAACTTTCACACTCCTATCACCAGTATTTATCAGAGCATCTTGATTATATGTTTGTTCAAGTTCAGACTTAAAATGTTCTTTAATTTCATCATCACTGGCGTTAGTGTGGTTGGTACATGAATTTGAATAATAGTGGTATTAAATGGTCTTCCTTGTAAACATATGAATATTATTTTAAGACAGTAATGTACTTTAAGGATGATCTTGAAATGCTGTTTTAGGTGATGAATGTAACACCATTCCTCTTCAATTTGTCATTCCCAGCATAGTGAACCATACAATTATCCTATTCAAAATGATAAATACCAGTCCATTTCAGCTCACAAATGCCTAGGATATCAGTCTTTATGCATTCCATTTTATTTTTGGCCACTTCCAATTTTCCTAGATTTATGTTTTGTAAATTCAACATTCTTATTACTAATTGATTTTGCAGCTGTTTCTTCTCATTTTGGGTTGTGCCCTATCAGCAAATGAAAGTCCTAAAACTGTACTCCATCCGTATCATTAAGACCAACTCCAAATCAGTATTGGTTGCATCTCAATGTAAATAATCCAAAAATCCTCACCACTGAATCAATAACTAACATCATGATAAATGGAGAAAAGATTTCATTTTGCTTGGGTTCACCATCAATCCTCATGGAAGCAGCAGTCAAGAAATCCAATGACATATTGCATTAGGCAAATCTGCTGCACAAAACCTCTTTAAAGTGTTCAAGAGCACAGCTATCTTTTTGAGGACTAAGATGCCCTTGATCCTGACCCAAGCCTTGGTATGTCCAGTAACCTCATATGCATGTGAAAGTTGGACAATGAATAAGGAAGACCCTAGAAGAGTTGATACATTTGAGTTATGGTGTTGGAGAGAAGAGTATTAAAAGTGCTGTGGACTGCCAGAAGAATGTACAAAGATTGTGTTGGAAGAAGTAGTCAGAATGGTCCTTAGAAGCCAAGATCACCAGATTTAGTCTCTCATACTTTGGATTTATTAAGAGGAGAGTCCAGTCTGTAGAGAAAGACATCATGCTTAGTAAAGTGGAGGGTTTGCTAACAAGAGGGAGACTTCCAATGAGATGGATTGGCATAGTGACAGCAGCAATGGGCCCAAGTATAACAATGTGAGACTGTGCAGACCAGGCAGTGTTTTGGTCTTTTGTGCATAAAGTTGCTTTGAGTTAGAATCAACTCTTTAGCACCTAAAAACAACAACTACTTTGAGGAAGCAGCTGTTCCCAAGTCATATTTGGGTCATTTTCAACCTGAGGGGCTGATCCTCCAGCACCGTATCTGACGATGACCCCTGCTATTCATAACATTTTCAGTGGCTAACCCTTCAGAAGTGGTCTACCTCTCCTTCTTCCTAGTCAGTCTTAGTCTGGAAGTTCTGCTGAAACCTAGTCACAATGGTTGACCCTGGCAGTGGTGGTGGTTACGTACCGTGGAGTCAGTTCTGACTCATAGCAACCCTGTACAGGGTTTCTGAGGCTGGAAATCTTTACAGGAGCAGAAAGCCTCGTCTTTCTCCTGCAGAACAGCTGATAGTTTCGAACTGCTGATCTTGAGGTTTGCAGCCCGATTTGTAACCACTACGCTACCAGTGACTCTACTGGTATTTAAACTACTGATGGCACAACTACCAGCATCATAGCAACGTCATACATCACGTCATACATATGTGAAAGTTGGACAGTGAATAAGGACAAGCGAAGAAGAATCAATTCATTTGAATTACAGTGTTGGAGAAGAGTATTGAAAATACCATGGACTGCTAGAGAAACATATAAATTTCTCTTGGAAGAAGTACAGCCAGAATGTTCCTTAGGAGTGATGATAATGATACTTCATCTCTCATTCTTTGGACATGTTGTCAGGAAGGATTGATCCTTGGAGAAGGACATCATGCTTAGTAAAATGGAGCGTCACTTAAAAAGAGGAAGTCCACCAGTGTGACAGCAACCGTTGGTTCTGTTGGGGGTTAGGCCCAGAAGGGAAAAGCCGTTTGCATACATAGGTGCTGAGAGACTGAAAAAATGAGCAGAACTTACTTTTGGAAACATTAGTTTATTACAGAAAAACCAAAAAAAAAAGTGATGGTTTACTGATAGGAGAATTTACCTACAAAGGGTGAAACACAGCAGTGTCCAGTGACAGATGGCCAGATAGTGACGTTTTGCCCCACCAGGGCCTTTTTATGTCATGGGTATACAAGCTTCACACATGTCAGGGCAGCTAAGGGTGGCATTCATAACTAGGAGAGCTAGGAAAACCACAAGGTGCAGGACTGCCTGCCCTCTTCCTAGAAAGCAGAGTTTTGATCTGCACCATGGAGGGCAGGGACTGTGAGCTCCTTCCTAGCACATGCATAACTAAAGCATGAGAACAAGACATTTCCGTGTACATAGCAGAAGAAGGGGGTTCTCTGCTTCTTCCTAGATAGCTGGAGTCGAGGGAAAGAATAGGAGATATATGGTTTGAGGTAACATTAGCATGGCCTTTTTGAAGCATTAAATTTGGACCCCTCCAGACTCAAACATAACAATTGCAAAGATTATACAGGACTGAGCAGTTTCGGTCTAGCATGCATGGGATCTGTAAGTTGGATCCTAACAACAGTAACATAAGGAGAGACCAATCCTTGGAAAGGAACATCATGCTTGGTAAAGTAGAGGATCAGCAAAATAAAGAAAGACCCTCAGTTAGAAAGACTGATGAGTAGCTGAGTCAATAGGCTCAAACACAACAGTTGTGAGACTAGTACAGAACCAGGCAATAGTTTGTTCTCATAGCCTGGGGCTGCTATGAGTGAGAGCCGACTTGATAGCATTTAGTAACAACACAGATGCTTTCAAAGTTTCAGGTGACTCAAAAAACTAAACTAAACCCACAGGTATTTATTAAGCCTCTGTGCCAGGCATTGTGTTAAGTGGTAGAAACAGTGATAAACCACAGTTTATGGTTTATAATCTGTAATTACCATTTGTGATCAATCCTATTGGCTCGTTTGCAATTTAAACATTGTTGTTCCCTTCTTATTTATATTTTGATTTCTTTGGCTAATAAGGTTCGCAGCCCGATTCGTAACCACTACGCTACCAGAGCTCCTCTTTTTATGGTTAGATTATATAAATGTAGGTGTTAATTAATACCCTTAAGTTATATGAGTTACTGAAATACTAATAAAATATTTTACTACGTTTCTTGATCCTTGACATATGTTTATGTAGCTTGCATTATAAAATTTTTCTTCTAAACAACAGTTTCTTATGCAGAATAACAGTAAAAATGAGCTTGTAAATTATCATGAATTTTAATTGATACGTAGGCTTCTCCAGCTAAAAAATAAGACTTTTCTTACCCCCCAAATACCAAGGTTTATATTTTAATTAAAATTAACCATGGCATGTTGTTGTTGTTGTTAAGTGCCGGCTGTAAATCTTTATAGGAGCAGAAAGCCTCATCTTTCTCCCGCGGAGCGGCTGGTAGTTTCGAACTGCTGACCTTAAGGTTCGCAGCCCGATTCGTAACCACTATGCTACCAGAGATGCTTGTAAAATTGATACACTTGATGTATCTTTTCCTTTATGTTACTAGAATCTTTTCCTGTCAAACTCTATGATTCAGTACTTTTGGGAGTGGATTTAGTTGAAGATATGATAAATTAGAAAAAGAATTTACTGAAGGTGAAATTTACAGGTAGTGCTTGTGATACACAGAAGAAAACACACCGCCATACTTTGGCATTTGTAGGTTGCCCTTATTCTATTTCTAAAATCTTATGTAGTAACATAAAATAGGACCTAGGAATTGGTATCTATTCAATGATAAGATGTTGTTGTTGTTGGTAGGTATTGTCTAGTTGTTCTGACTCATAGTGACCCTCTATGCAACAGAACAAAACACTGCCCAGTTCTGTACTAGCCTCACAATTGTTGTGAACTTGAGTCCATTGCTGCTGCCATTGCGCCAATCCATCTCATTGGGGGGTCTTCTTCTTTTTAAGATGGGGAAGAGATTAATAAAAAAAGAGATACTTAGTATTTCCTTTTATTTTGTCCAGAGATCTGCTGTGGTTTAGAAAATGCTAACTAGGAGATAGGCTTTCTTTAATTACAGCAAAATATTGCATGTTATGACTTTTAGCAAGCAGTAAGGTAAATTGTCATTGTCCAACATTTCAACAAAGTCATCTAAAAGTCTAGATTGTGGATTCAAAGTTTGGAGGTAACAGAGTAAAAGGGTAAATACAGGTGTGAAATGGAGTGGTCTAGTATGCAATGTTCACACCTCAATTCAATGGTGGTCCGGACAATGTTGTTGTTGTTAGGTGCTATTGAGTTGGTACTGACCCATAGTGACCCTACGCACAGCAGAACGAAACACTGCCCGATCCTGGGTCAAACTCACAATTGTTGCCACATTTGAGCCATTGATGCTGCCATCTTGCCAATCCATCTCACTGGGGGGGCTTCCTCTTTTTCTCGGAC
>NW_006408522.1:27694888-27699274 GCF_000296735.1 Chrysochloris asiatica | reverse complement strand
TCAATATTTTATTCCATCAATTCTTTGCCAATTCCTTCAATGCACCTTGGACTTCTTCCTTCAGTATCATTGGCTCTTGATCATATGTTACCTCTTGAAATGGTTGAATATCAACCATTTCCTTTTCATACAGTGACTCTGTGTATTCTTTCCATCTTCTTTTGATGCTTTGTACATTATTCAATAATTTGCCCAGAGAATCCTGCAATAAAGAAAGTCGAGGCTTGAATTTTTTCTTCAGTTCCCCCATCTTGAGAAATGCTGAGCGTATTCTTCCCTTTTGGTTTTCTGACTCCAGATCTTTGCATATTTTGTTGTAATATCACGACAATAGAAAGTGAGAAATAGTGTGCACTGAAATTGAGTAGAGTGATTCAATTTGGTGGCAGAAGGAGAAGGGGAAGAATGAGTTGACTCCAGTTTTAAGCCTGGCTATTAATATTGGCCAGATCAACAGAAACAAGAAAGTTTGGATGAAGCAGTTGAGGGACCAAGATTTAGAGCTCTTTTAATGGGGTATACTGGACCATCCAGATTGAAATACACAATATAGTGACAGTAGTGTGGAACTGTGGCAGAAGGAGGAGGGTCTTAGCTATAAAGGAATACAATATCTGTAACAGAGCAGATATTTCTTTTTTCCATTCTCCATTCCCTCTGTCTCTTTTCTTGTTTCATGCCATTCTGACATTTTTATGCTATTTTCCTTTTCTGATTGCCTCCTCAAGCAATGGTATACAAATATAAATATTTTCCTCAGTCTTTAAAAATATGGACTCAGGCAGATGATAGACTACTGGGCTAAAGTTACTTCTTAAGTCAGTTTATGTGTAATCCAACTTTGTATTCTACACAACACTTAAACAATGCCTGGTATATAGAACTCTTTCTACAAATGGATAATGTGTGGTCCCACAGGGCATAGCTCCCGCTGAATCATATGTGAGGGCCCATTGACTAATTCAGAATCAATCCAGGGGCAAGACCTCATGCACAAGAGGAATATGTGTGTTTATATCAGTGTGGTCTTTGTAAGAAATTCACCAGATGGGAAGAAAAGGGGGCCGTCCTTTGACATTTAAAAGGACACAGCTGGTCATTAAAAGCAATACACACACTCACACTCACACACCACAGTTCTTTAACAGCTTTATCTTGATCCTTAAAGGAAAGTAGTAAATGTTAAAAGTCAATAATTTGATTTTAAGTTAGTGGAGACTAGTCAGATTCCATAGTTAAACATGCTAAAACTCTCATGTTGGGTTCATGTTGCAGTCCTTATTCATTCTTCAGAGATTTGGTGGTTAGCAATAGGTGATGGGGAAGCGGGGCTTTTCTTGGAAGCTCTTATTTGAGAAGAGCATTTCCCTGAAAGAAGAAGGAAATAATCCAAACATCAGTCTGAAGTTTGTTTGAAGTTGCTGCAATAGAGGCAGCATTGTATCCCTCCTCTAAGCTCAAATTCTATACCATCAGACTTTATCTCTGATTCCAGAATCTTCTATTTATTACTAACAAAGGGTATACTCTCCCTCTACCTTGTCTTCATCTTACAGGATAACATTTATCATTATGGGATGGTAGAAACTCTTTGTTTCCTTATTTACCTTGCATCTGGACTCTCAGAATTCTACTGACAATGAACTGTATATGGCAAGTCTGGGAGTGTGCAGATCCCTCCTCATTCAGAGCAGATTCATTTTCTTCGGAACACTTTCTAACTCAGTTTAGCTTTTTTCTGATCACTAGACTCTTGGAAATGACAAGATCCATTTTGGATAGAGGAGCTACTGCCAATACAAATTGACCATTTTCTCTGACTTTCAGTAAGTCAAGAGTGTCGTTTTTTTTTTTTTTTTTTTTTTAATAGTGCTCCACTTGCTCTTGTATATATTTTGAAACAGGATCATGTTTTGAGTCAATTAAGACCCTGTCTCCAAATCATACTATGGAATCTTTATTTTTTAAAAAAACGATAAACAAAAGAGACAATATGCTCATCAGATTGGTTCCTATTCATGGTAACCCTTTGTGTGTTAGAGAAGAACTGTGTTCTATAGGGTTTTCTTCAATGGTTCACTTATAGTAGATCACCAGAACTTATTTCAGATGTGCCTCTGGGTAAACTTGAACTGTCAACCTTTTGATTAGCAGTCAAGTGCTTAACTGTTTGTGCCACCCAAGAACTCTTCATGTAGCGTGTTGTTGTTAAGTACCCTCAAGTCGGTTCTGACTCATAGCAACCCTGTATTGGGTTTCTGAGGAGCAGCTGGTAAGCTTGAATCCTTGACCTTGTGGTTCAAACCGACCTTGCAGTCCAGTGCTTTAACCTGCAATGCCATATCAGGACTCTACCATGTAGCTTGTTGTTTGTTGTTAAGTGCCATTAAGTCAGTTCCAACCCATGGAGACCCTGTATAGAGTTTCTGAAGAGCAGCTGGTCAGTATGAACCACCAACCTTCCAGTTTAAACTGACTTTGCAGTCCAGCACATTAACCCATAGCACCATATCAGGACTTCACCATATAGCTTATTGTTGTTGTTAAGAGTCATCGAGTCGATTCCGACCCATAGCAACCCTGTTTAGGGTTTCCAAGTAGGAGCTGGTGAGCTTGAACCTCCAACCTTGCAGTTCAAATGACTTTGCAGTCTGATGCATTAGCCCACAATGCCATACCAGGACTCCATGTAGCTTGGTGATGATGGTATTTATGTGTCGTGGAGTTGGTTCAAGCAGAAAGCTTCATCTTTCTCCCGCAGAACAGCTGGTAGTTTCAAACTGTTAACCCTGAAGTTAGCAGCCCGATTCGTAACCAGTACGCTACCAGAGGGGCGTCAGAGGGGCCAAATGATTAATTTTGGCCTACGGACTATAAAAGGAAGTACCATGCATCACTTTAAGGCTAACGTATTAAAGAGCCCATGTTCAATTTACTACTTCTCATCTCTGGAGGGGACTGTGTATTCCATCTCTGTGGTCTCTGAAGAGGAGAACCTCTTACCAGTCTGTATTGGATATGCAATGCAAACATGTATTTGACTTTTATCTTGTTCAGGCACTGAGGTTTCAGGCTTGTTTGTTGCCCATAGCACTGTCTAGCCTTACCAGACAAATACAGATACAAAAACATCTGTGATGCATTAATAAAGTGATTATTAACATGTAATTTTCATGTTTATCTATAATATATATTTAATTTTTTGAATTCTATCATGTAGAAAAATGGTGTGGAAAAATGATTGTTCAGTAGCAACAACAAAATCGAATGATTGCATTTTCTGTCACCCACTGGCAGTAGAAAGACGATTCTTTTTTTCTCACTGTAAAAGGGAGGCTTCTTTAGAAAATACCTACTGTTTTACGTTGTTGTTATGTGCCGTGGAGTCGGTTCCAGCTCATAGTGACACTGTACAGGGTTTCCAAAGCTGTAAATGTTTACGGGAGCAGAAAGCCTCATCTTTCTGCCATGGAACAGCTGGTAGTTTCGAACTGCTGACTCTGAGGTTCGTAACCACTACTCAATTGTTATGTGCTCATCCAGATTGGTGTAAGGAGCATCTAATATTCTTAAAGGCAAGTCCAGAATCTCAAGGTAAGTGATCATGTCTCATTATGTTTTTACACCTGCTCCCACAACCACTAATACAATCCGCAATCCATAGAAGTCAGAAATAAATGTTTACTGTTAAATGAATGAATGAATGGGCTACAATCATTAGTCATCTACAAGCCTGTTTAAAGAACTTTTGAATACTCAGTTCCAGTCAGACTGAAAATAAATTGTATAAATCCTATTCCTTCATCCCAAATCATTTCCCACCTACAACAGTCTGAATTTAACAACTAAGCAGTATCTAGTTCATAGAAATGTGAAAGAAGTGTGATTGCTCACCTTGGAAACCAACCTCCCTGGCTGGCTCCTAATCTCTTTAATTTCCTCTAACTAAAGGAGCCCCTCCTGCAAGAGACCTGTGGAGCAATTGATTAGTCTGAGTCATAGTCTGGTGCTGATGATTCAGCTAATTTGCTATAATTACAATTTTTCCTTTTTCTAGAGGCGAGATAGAATAAAAAGCTTAAGCTCCATTGTCCCCGTAAACCACGCACTACATTCATTCTCTCTTGCTCTTCTTTATGCTTTAAAAGCACCAAAAATAACTCACTAAAAATCTTTGATTCATTACCCTACTCTGGACGTCTTTTTCTACTTTCTGATTTTGCTGTGCCTTAAGTATGTAGTAGCATGGTTTGTAAAAGCATGTAATGGCCACCAAATTTAGGTATTGTCCTTGCTAAATGCTGTTCTGTCGGTTCCTACTCATACAGACCCTGGATAAAGTTTCTCAAAAGTGGCTGGTAGATTTGAACTGCTACCCTTGTGGCT
>NW_006408522.1:27686979-27692963 GCF_000296735.1 Chrysochloris asiatica | reverse complement strand
AGTGCCTAAAACAGCAGCTGGCACACAGTAGATGTGTAATCCATGTATGGTGAATGAATGCATTTAATATGATGCTTTGTTGTTGTTAAGTGCCGTCGAGTTGATTCCTACCCATAGTGACCTTGTATAGAGTTTCCGAGGAGTGGCTGGTGAGCTTGAACCACTGATCTTGAGGTTCAAACTGACTTTGCCGTCCAGCACATTAACCCACAACACCACACCAGGACTACTACCTCCAAGCAAATATCACCCAATAGTTAGGCAGTAAAGTCACTGGATCCACCATCCAGTTAAACAATTAAACTCTTGCCTATCACCTGAAAGATTGGTGGCTCATATCTACCCACAGGTACCCCAGGAGAAAGGCCTAGTGTTGAGCTTCCTTAAAGACCCTATAGGCACAGTTCTACGTGGCACACATGAGGGCATCATGAGTGAAAGTCAACCGGATAGCAACTTGCTTGGATTTCTTCTTTTAAAGATAACCTGTTGAAACGGGGAAGCCCTATTAAAGAAGAACAGAAGGGGAAAGAACTGGATACATTTGAGTTGATCAGTTTAAAGAGTGAAGCTGCATTGATGCTTTTGAGAATTTAAAATGTAAAATTCCTGGTATCTGTGCAATGACAGAGGAAGGGAGTCGCATTGGAGTCTTTGTCATGTTATCATCATAATACTGGGCAAATCAATTTCAGTGTCTACATGCAGTCCGCAGGTTGCAACTTCCATACAAGCCATAGTTAGGCATGAATCCTATAAAGCCTATTATACTAAAACTTTGAGGTTCATACAATGCTTCCTAATAGCAAACAGGTGCTATTTTGCTACATGCATCAAAGCATTATTATTATGTTAACTATGTTCTTATGTATCTGGACATGCTTCTTTCATGCTTTTTATGTGTAGAACAGTACATAATAGACTACATACCATGACAACATTTGACTGACAATGCATACGAGCCCTACGTAACTGTGCCAACTTAGTTACAAATTCAACTTAATGACTGATTTAGGAACAACACTAATCCTGGTACTGACTAGCCTCAGGAAGTTATTTAATCAGCAATGTTTTATTTTTATAATCAAACAATAGCTATGTACTAACTAGTGACTACTTTGTGTACTCATATAATAGTGTTTGTGAGTTAGCTCACTTCTATTTTTGGAAAACAAAACTGTATAAATTGAATACTCAGAGGCTCAGTATTTATACAGATCAAGTTCCTAAAAGTCTTTAATTATAAGCTACTCAAGATTCGCTGCTTCTGTTTATATAGTTAACTAGAAACAACTGATAAAATTCAGCTTGAGCTGGTCCAGTACTATAATTTTGAATATACTTTCTTCTTCAGAGGTGTTAACTTCCCTTTACAGAGATCATTTATCGTATGACCTAAGTGATGATATGATCTCTATAGCGTCTTCTTGGCCATGGTGTATCTTTTCATTACAACCTTAACTGTGCGAGATTTCTCATCCACTTTGCAAAGGCAGAGCTAAAAGCAGACAGTACAGTATTGACTAAGTGCCGAAA
Source organism: Chrysochloris asiatica (assembly GCF_000296735.1). NCBI lineage: Eukaryota > Metazoa > Chordata > Mammalia > Afrosoricida > Chrysochloridae > Chrysochloris > Chrysochloris asiatica. Next base: position 27,691,427 of record NW_006408522.1, on the reverse strand, counting down.
CTATTCTCAAAACTGAACATTTCATACCTAATTTCTGCCCTGTGGCTTAGAGGCCAAGTTAAGCAGACAATAAATACCAGATAAAAAGTAACTGTGAGGTCTCAATAAAACAGACCCTACTTAAATCTTTAAAATCTTTACATCTTCAGCAGGATACAACTAAAATTATTCTAGAAGATCACAATTGCCATGAGGAATTTGAATACAAACAGAATGATAATTTCATTTGAAAAAGCATTCAAGGCACTAAGGCAAAAGACAAAAGAAATATAATATATCCCAGATAAGTCTCATGTGACAGGAAGTGTCAGCCTCCAACATTTGTTGAGCAGACACTTTATGATGTGTTTGGGGAGTTACATTAAAGGAAGTTGCTCATATGTGAGGAAGTTGAACTCTGATGAGCAAAAAAATGAAAAAGGGGGAAGAAGGGGTATAGTAGCCAGAGAGAAATGTACTAGGACAGTTGTGAATGTATTAGAGATTGGATGAAGATGATGTTTGTAAAAACAGAGGAAGGAACATGTCTAATATATGTATGAGAGAGAGGAAGATACAGAGACTTGATAGAATGAAGAAATAAAAGAGAATTTAAAACTGCTGTCCCATGAGGTTGAGCTCAAGAAGGCAAGAGATTATCTTCACTATCAATAATGACATAAAAATGGGGTGTTTGCAGCAAATTGGGAATAGAGATTTTATAATGAGCTCAGCTGTGGCTACAGTAAGTTATTGGCAAGACAGCAAGCTATAGTTAGTAAGAATTATCAGGCTAAAGATTTCATTTGGAGTTAAATGCAAGCATGTATTGACCGAGTGGAATCATGGGAGTTGTAAATGTGGAAAGGAACACAGAGCATTGAGCAACTACCACAGCAGTACCAACTAAGCTTCACAAAAGAACCACCATTAATGCTTGAGAAAGACAGAAGAGCCATTGTTTTCAAAATGACTTTTGCAGGCATTGAATTAGAAAGGAAAGCAAGAGTACAATGTTTCTGAAGATAAAGTCAAGATATGGTGTTGACTGATGTCTAAGACAGGAGAGAGGCTGAACTCTAGGGCAGAAAGTAGATAAATAGATCATTGGTGACATTACAGAACTTTTTGTTGATCAGTAAGGGATGGAGCCAAGATGCCTGGCATGAAAACTATTAGTGATGAAGATTTAGAGGAACTTAGAATGCATACATTCGGATAGTATAGTGCAAACAAAGGAGAAAAGGAAAGAAAATTATAACAAATTTTTATGGGACTCACTGAATACATCATACTAGAAATTGCATTTATAATTTTCTTAAACTTTTGGAGATCAAACACTACAACCAAGCTAATCTATTTGTCATCACCTTGTATATATATAACTTTTTCATTTGTCCTTTCACCTTGGAAATGCCACCATCCACCCAATACCTTATTTGACACCATTTTTCCACAGTAGCCCTGTGAGGTTCTTGTTAGTTACCATTGAGTCAGTTTCAATACATGGTGACCCCATGCATGCAGAGTAGAACTGCTCCATAGTGTTTTCAAAGCCACAATCTTTCAGAAGCGTATGACCTGGTCTGCCTTGTGAAACACCTCTGGGTGGTTTTGAACCACCCAACTTTTCAGTTAATTATTGAGTATTCAGTGGTTTGTGCTATCCAAATCTCCTAAGGTTAATCTTAAACAGTGTTTTATTAGTTTTTAGATACTTTGCATAATACTCATTTATATCTATTTATGAGTCATTGTGCTCTTTCTTGTGTGTATATGAGCTATGTCACCAAAATAGACCACTTTTCCTTCAAGATACTTGTCTCCATTTCCTGGAGAAACATACCAAACCCTCAAAATTCTTTACCTTGTAAGTACATTGAATTAAAAAGCAATCACCCAGAAAATAAAAAGTGATAAGTGAAATAGAGAAAGGGAATATCAAGCAAATAAAGTTGGAAAGAAACTAAAGTAGACAAAAAAAAAAGTAAATAGAAATTTGTAATGCAAATAGGGAGTATGGGAATAAGGCATTGTGAGGAATGATCAATGCAAAGACAAAACAGAATGTTCCTGTAACAACAAGTAAGACAAATGATATGTTTATTACTGTAAAGGAATACAGACACAATGCCATTTATATAATAGCTTGATATACCATTTATCTTTTAAATGTTTATGGGCAGGAGTTTCAAAATGCACAGCTGTCCTTTCAACCATAGACGGTGCATGATTTTTGGCAACAGCAGTTCCCAATTGACTGAAACTAACGGGCCTTAGAAGATTCCATATACTGAAATGTTTTATGGAATCATGGCCAATATGCTTTACTCTTAAATAATGTTGATATTGAGTATGTTCCAAATCACAGTATATTATGAATATCTGTTAATAGGAGATCTTTCAACCCAAGTAATAAAGTAGAGACAATATTTGTAGCCTCTGTAGAGCTGATTTGCATCTGGTTCTTTAAGTTGGCATGGGTGCTTGAGGGGGCTGGGAGGTTACTGCAACTCTACACTGACAAACCTGTAACCAAACATGTCTTTGTTTACTACTGATGTTATTGAATCTAAAGGAGAAAATTACCCAGCTTTTAACATGAATTATGAGAATTTTCCAGCAATTTTGCCAAACCTCTCTCATTGTGTACAATTTCTAGCATTATAAAAGCAGCTAAAATTTATCCTGGTTCCATTCAGTACATTATAATTGGAGTAACTAGCAATGAAAGTGATTCTGAATGATTAACAAATATTTTATTCACAATACATTGACAATATTTCCATTGAAGCTTGCTTAAAATAAATTAATAATACTCTTTATATAATGTACATCAACTTTTGGGAATCAGCAACAGTTGCAAGGTATGTAACTATTTGGCAGTCTTAGAGTACACTTAGAGACTCTTGACCTCCCTACCTACCTAGTTCCCCAAAGAGAGTGAGCTATAACTATACAATTCACAATGATTGTCTCCTATGATGTACACAAAGGTGAAATTTTGCTGCCTCCTCTGTGACTCCATTGTTGTTTTTGTTGTTGTTGTTAAGTGTCACTGAGTTGATTCCAACTCATAGTAACCCATATAGGGTTTCCAAGGAGTGGTGAGTGGGTTTGAATCACTGACCTTCTAGTTAGCAGTACAGTGATTATCTAATAGCACCATACCAGACATACTATGTCTCCATATTTAGAAAAATTTACAATACCGAGTAGAAAGGAATTCTAGCCTGTGGTTGGAAGTTCCGAATCATTTCCCCTGCTTTCTAACATTAGCTATCCGTATGACCTATGTTGTTCTCCGTGTGCCTCCCTTGGTAATCTTTCAAATGTGAGAAATGCCTGTCCTAAACCCCTTACCACTGAGTTGCTTTTAACACATACTGGCTTTATAGGATAGATTAGAACTGCCCCATAGGTGTCCCAATATATACAGGTGCTGGGGGTTAATGCGCTGGACTGCAGGGTCAATTTGAACCTCAAGATAGGCAGTTCAGGCCTACCAGCTGCTCCTTGGAAACCCTATATAGGGTTTCTATGAGTTAGAACAAAAACAACGCTATGGCTGAAAACAGAGAATACTGGAAAGATGTTTACCTGTGGTTTATTGACTATGCAAAGTCTTTTGATTGTGTGGATCATGACAAGCTATGCACAACATTGCAGATAATTACTATTTCAGAAGACATAATTGTACTCATGAGGAAGTTGTACATAGAACAAGAGGGAACTGTTGAAACAGAACAAAGACACATTGAGTAGTTTAAAGATGTGTGCCAGGGTTGTATTCTTTCACCGTACTTATTCAATCTGTATGCTGAACAAATAATCTGAGAAGCTGGATTATATGAAGAAAAACGTGGCATCAAGATTGGAGAAAGTTTTGTTAATAATCTGTGATATGCTGATGATACAACCTTGCTTGCTGAAAGTGAAGAGGACTTAAAATATTTACTGATGAAGATCAAAGACCGTAGCCTTCAGTATCAGTTGTACATCAATGTAAAGAAGACAAAAATCCTCATCACTTGAATAATAAAGATTATCAAGATAAATGGAGAAAAGACTGAAGTTGTCAAACACTTCATTTTGCTCGGATCAACCATCAACACTTATGGAAGCAGCAGTCAAGAAATCAAACAACATATTGCATTGGACAAATCTGCTGTACAAGACCTATTTAAAGTGTTGAAGAGCAAAGATGTCAGTTTGAGGACTAAAATCCACGCTCCTGGATAATATTGTGAAAATGTCAATACTGTCCAAAGCAATTTATACATATAATGGAATTCCAATCCAGATTCCAATGACATTCTGCAAAGAGATGGAAAAAACATCTTTTTATGGAAAGGAAAGAGACCCAGGATAAGCAAAGCACTGCTTAAGAAGAAGAACAAGGTTGGAAGCCTCTCACTCCCTGATTTCAAATTTTACTACATGGCTACAGTGGTCAAAATAGCTTGGTA
>NW_006408522.1:27684339-27685955 GCF_000296735.1 Chrysochloris asiatica | reverse complement strand
CAAACTTTGGTACAGACATATAATGGAATATTATGCTACCTTGAAAAATAACAGGAAGCTATAAGCCACTGCATAACATGGATGAACCTTGAGGACATTATGCTGAGTGAAATTAGTCAGTCACAAAAAGAGAAATACTTCATAGGACCATTATTGTAGAAGCTTAAGAAAAAATACCCACACTAAAAAATAAAAATAAAAATAAAAACTATTTTTTGGTTACTGGGATATAGGGCGTGGGTGAGAGGAGGGAGGGGAAGTTAGAGCATAGGGTAGGGAATATGCCCATAATAGTTTGGGTGTTTCGGGGGAGGCAATGCACAAGAAGGGGGATGGGAATGGAATAACAAGGCAGATGGGAGAACATTTAGGCAGGTATGCATAGCCTAAGTGGGACAGAGGTAAATAGTGATGTATGCTTAACCTTGGAACAACAGGGCTCTGGAATACAGGGATTGAGGCATGGTTTGAATTGGGTAAAAGGGGGGAAATAATGTTAAGATGCTTGGCTGTCTTTTGCATCTTGGTTTCCCTTATCTATATTGTAAAATAGACATTTGAGGGGGAGAGAAAGAAAAAGCCAGAAACATCACCATAGAAAGCTTTTAAATCCATCTTCAGCCTATAACTGATTGGAATACTTAAAATGGGGCTAGAACTTGCCATGAAAGAGCCTTTGCATTGCATAAGATCCTAGGCGGAATCCTGATCTCCATCCAGAATTCTCTGAGGTGGGACATTTCCACTTGAAAAGACAAGCATACCAACCTGGAGCAGCTAGAGGAAAAGAAGATACTTCTTGAAAGAAAGGCCAGCAGGAAAAATCAAAAACAATAATGGCAGTCTGACTGACTACTACAATAGCAATCAAGTTATTTCCAGGGGAGCCATCAATGTAAGCAATTAAGTCCCCCCAGGGCAAACTCCCTTCCAAGACTGAAACTCAAAGGGAATTCACAACCAGGCATGTAATGAAGTGGAGGGAAAACAGCAATGAAGCTGTGGGCTAAATCTGACCACATTCAATAGACTCCTGTCAACCTGGATTGCAACCTGGTTGGCCAGCAGTATAGTGAGGCCATTGACTACTGAACCCATGGACAGGGACATAGCCACAGAGGACTAGAGTGGAGAGTGAAGTATCCAGCTGTTATGAAGTAAGGAGAGATGCACAAGAACACCTATACTTGCAGATAGTACCCATTTGACCTAGCTTCAATTGATAGATGATCAGAACTCAACTAGAGGAAGAAAGAAAAGGAAAAAAAAGTGTAATTCGCTACAATTTGATAAACTTGACCTATTCTAATGGATGTAGTAGCTTAAAAGAGGGAACGAATCTGTACAGCAAAGATCATTCCCACCCCCTCTGCACACAGGGTTGACAGGGATGGGCAACTTAGACATTGGCTACCTAAAATGAGGATGGGGGCGAGGTTTACAAAGTCATGAAGTGACTGGCTTACAAGTTTTAAGTGGGAGCTTAAGTTTCAGAGAGTGTGGGGGAAGGTAGAATCTCCACTAAGTGATTTCCAACCTGCCTAGATGTGGCTGGTGAAAGGAGGTGTGGATAAGACTTTTGTGGTTCAATAGTGAATAATTGCCATCAGGACTGA
>NW_006408522.1:27656080-27683989 GCF_000296735.1 Chrysochloris asiatica | reverse complement strand
TTGAATGATGATGCATGGAGGGGATTGTAATCATTGCAATGAAACAAAATACATTAGGATGAATTTAAAACTGATGTTCTGCCATGTAAACTATCACCCAATTCACAATAAAAATTAAAAAAAAAAAAAAAATCTATTCTCTCATTGTTAAAGAGGTTAGGAGTCTGAAATCAAGATGTCAGCAGGTCCATGCTCTTTCTGAACACTCTAGAGGAGGATATTTCCTTGCCTCTTCCAGTTTCAGGCATTCCTTGGTTTGTAGCAATATAAGTATGGCCTCTGCCTCTTTCTTCACATGGCCATTTTCCCTGTGTTTCTCCATGCCTCATCTCCTCTTCTTATAAGGACACCAGGCATGAAGAGATGAGGGCCTACTCTAATGACCTCACCTTAACTGATTACATATACAATAACCCTATTCCAAATAGGGCCATATTTACAAATACCAGGGCTGACTGCTTGAGCATATCATTTTTTAGGAAACGTTTCCAATTTTTATTCATAATATTGGTAAACCAAATTGCAAATGAAGTCTGCTGCCTTCGATGTTATTGCTTCTTAATGTTAAGAAAGTGAAAATCCTCAAAAATGGACCAATAAATAATATGATAAGTGGAGAAAAAATTGAAGTTGTCAAAGTCTTCATTTTGCTTGGATCCACACACAATCAATTCATGGAAGCAGCAGTCAAGAAATCAAAGACATAGTATGTTAGGCGAATCTGCTGTAAAAGACCTCTTAGAAGTGTTAAAGAGCAAAGATGTCACTTTGAGGACTAAGGTGTGCCTGACCCATGATGTGGTATTTTCAGCTGCCTCAATTGAAAATTTAAGCCCTTAGAAGAATCGATGCATATGAATTATGCTACTGGAGAAGAATATTGAAAGTACTATGGACTGCCAGGAGAACAAACATTCTGTCTTGGAAGAAATGCAATCAGAGTTCATCTTAGAAGTAAGGATGGCTAGGAGGCTTCTTCTCTAGTTCTTGGGACATGTTGTAAGGAGAGACCTGTCCCTAAAAGAAAATATCATGCTTGGTAAAATGGAGGGTCAATGGAAAAGAGGAATACACCCCACCAATGAATTGACACAGTGGCAGCAACAATGGGCTTAAACATCACACTTTTGAGGATTGTGCAGGACTGGATAGTATTTCATTCTGTTCTGCATAGGGTTGCTATGAGTCAGAGCGGACTTGAAGGAACCTAACAAAAAACTCTGGAAACTACTTGTGATATTTAAGGTTTTGCATCAATTTGACAGCCAGGATTCACAGCGGCTTAGCAGTTGAGATGTACTTAATCCCCCATGATGAGATCTAATATAATGTAGTAAACTCAGTGATGAGGTCTGCTGTTAGCTGTTATTCAATTGAAAGGAAGTTTCCTTGGGGGTGTGGTATGCTTCCAATATATTGGACACTCAGGCAAAGCTTACTTGCTCTGCTTGGCCTGGGTCTCACATCTGATTTGTCCTCTGAAATCTAATTCTTTGGGCTGAGCCAGTGGCTTGCTCTGTTATCTCTGTTACAATCATGTGAGTCATCAGCAGCCTGACATCTAACCTACAGACTTGGGACTGACCATCTCTACAACCATGTGAGCCTTGATGTAAATCTCTCTGTATATATAGAAGTTTCACTGGCTTTACTTCTCTAGAGAACCCAACCTAAGGCAATTGTCTTCTTGTGACATCTAGGAACATTACCCTGCACTAATAAGCCAATCTACTACATTAAAGTATGTGCAAAGAGAATAGGTGAGAACACTAAGCAAATGGTTGATCTAGAAGATGATTACGTTGTCTTTGGAATCATTCACTTTGGGGAGACAAGAGCTGGGGAAATGCTCAGTGATAGCTGCAAGTCATTGGTAATGGTTTTAGTTCTTTTTTTAATTTATCAAATTATATGTATCAAATTAAAATTAGATTAAAGCAATTCATGTAGAGACTGATGTTGTTATGTGCCGTCGAGTCGGTTCCGACCCATAGCAACCCTGTACAGGGTTTCCAAGGCTGTAAATCTTTATGGGAGCAGAAAGCCTCATCTTTCTTCTGTGGAACAGCTGGTAGTTTCGAACTGCTGACCTTAAGGTTCGCAGCCCGATTTGTAACCACTATGCTACCAGAGCTCCAATACCGTATAAATACAGACAGGGATTGATCTAACTATTATGTGCACCTGAGAATACACATACACGGAGGACAGAGGAAAATGCCTTACCTGTGACACAAGTTACATCAACCACATGCTGGCAACACAGCCCAGATTAGGAGGTAAGAGATCATCCAGAAAGTAGCTCATCCTCACTATAGATGCACAGTGATCAGTTCCCTCCTTCCTATCCCTGAAGGGAAATGTGTAATCTTTGTGCAAAAGAAACTATATAATGGTTCACAACTGCTTTTTTTCTATACATAAATGTGCTCTATTCATCCCTACCCTCTGTTCTTCGTATCCCACATCTTCCTGTGGATGACTGGCCTTGCTCTCTCATTCCACCCCTGTCAGGTGAAGCAGGGAGACACTAATTCCTTCCAGAAGAGGGATACCTCTCCTTCAGCTACTGTGAAGGTGAATTTGGGAGCAAGGGTCAGTAACCTTGCAGGATGCTATCTATATTATTAGGGGTGTGCATGGGATTGGCTGTTTTTTGCCCAGATCCAAAGATCAACGTGCATATTTGTCTTACTGTACATATTCTTAGGTTCTATATTTGCATTAAGTAAAATATGTACATTCTAAAGAGAAATTATGTACATATTCTAAGTCTTCACATACCAAAATGGATATTTAGACTTACACTCTGTGCTATAAATATGTTGTTGTTGTGGTCTATTGGGTAGGGTCCTACTCACACACAGCAGCCCTTTATAGGATTTTCATGAGCAGCTGGTGGGTTTGAACCATCAAGCTTGTGGTTAGCAGTCCAGTGCTTAGCTACAGTGCCACATTAGAATGCATAAATACATTGATATGTTTAAAACAGTGGTGGTCACCCAGTGTCATATCTCTTTGCCACATAACTATCTGGGGGACAGCACGTATTTAGTTATTAATAGTAATTCACTCAGGAGCCTCACACATGGTATACTTTTTCAATAGTATCTTTATAATAAATTCACCCTCGTTGTTTGAAAACTGACAAGCTTTCTTGAGAAAGAGAGAGAAGGCAAAAGAGTTACAGCTAGGGTGCTGGAAATTAAATACAACACTGCCTACCTGATTTATAACAGTGTTTCAATGGGAACATGCTACAGATACGAATATCATATGTCATGTGTGTTTTAATGAATTTGAGAACTCTAGTTTTGAAATCATCAACAAAGTGATAAAGACTTCAACTGGCCCAAAGTAATAAATTTGAGAACTCTAGTTTTCAAATCATCAACAAAGTGATAAGGACTTCAACCAGTCCAGTCTAAAATAAATTGCCCATCTTTGAAATATTCAATAATTCCCACTTACATACAAAATAAAACCCAGAAATTTTAGGAAGATCCGTTCTTTTCCTTGCCTTTGTGCCCATCCTCTTTTTTTCAACCATATACCTATGTACACCCCATGCTACAACCATACTCTATTACATACAGTTCTTCATTCATGTATTGGCTATGAGGTTTCCTCTTGGGGAACATCTCACGCCTTTAGCATGCTGGCATTGCCACCCATTGTTCAAGACCTTCTGCAGGTCTGTCATCATCTTCTTTTATGAAGCTTTCCCAGAGTCACCAGGAACAATGGATCTCCTTTTCACATCTGCCTATATTATACATGGCACACATCTGCTATAGAGTTTGCCTTTCTATTTCTATCAATTCAGACTGGTGGCTGTTGTGTCTCCCACACCCTTATTGTCCATTTATTTCACCAAAAATGATGTCTTCATTTAGCAAGTGATTGGTTCTGATGATGTGTCCAAAGCAAGTGAGTTGGATAATGTTCTGTTGTGATCCATCAGCTTGTCATTGGCTAGTTTTTGGCAGGAGATCACCAGACTTCAGAGTTTCTCTTGTGATTGCTACATACTCCTTATAGCAGAGCCTGGGCCTTGTTTACCCCTGGGTCCTGGTATGGGTCATAGTCCAGGGAAAGTCTTTAATAGTGTTTAATAAATTAATAACCTGACAACTTGACTGGTATATATTTTTTGGAAAAATTTTATTGTGAATTGAGTGAAGGTTTAAAGAACAGGTCATCAGTTTTACATTCAACAAATCACACACTTTATATTTCATCTCAATGATCGAAATCCTCTCCATGTAACAACAGTTACCGACTTCCTTCCTGTGGTTTTTATTTCCATTCAACCCTCATCCCCAACCCTTCTGAACTTTGTCTTAGACAAATGTTGCCCCTTTGATCTTGAATATCTGACTGCTTATTAGTGAGCATACATTATTAATGTTGTTGTCCCTGCTATAAACCTAGGCACCATTTGGTTGAACATTGTGCCATGAAGGTGAGTTCTGTTCTAGACTTTGATTGCTGAGGGCTATAGTCTCAGGTTCCTCCAGTCTCTTTCTAACCAGTAAGACTGGTCTTTTTATTTAAATGTAATTTTGAATTTTATTCCACAGTGTCTACCACCCTATCTGAGGCCTTCTAATGTGATCCTTTTCAGAGAAGTTGGTAGAGTAGTTGGACACCATCTGATTCTTCTGGTCTCAGAGTATAAGAGATTGATGTTCATGAGTTCCATTATTCCATTGCACTAATTGGTTCCAAGCATCTTCAGTTTTCATTACTTTGCTTTCTTCTGCACATGGACTTAGCTGGCATCTTAAAGTCCACTTAGCAGGTATAATGACTTACTTAGTCCATACCCACACACCCCCACCATCATTTCCAAACTTCATGGGACAGCTCTTCCTACAAAAGAATGTGACCAAACATCTTTTGGGGTTAGGGGTAAAATTATCAGGCACTTTCAGAGAAGCAGGCATGCTCCTGGTTTTTAATGGCCACAGCTGGCATACATGATGGTAGAGTTGCTGCCATGAGCTCCATACAAGTGTTACCATCCTGCTTTTGCTCTCATTTTGCCCTGCTCCTATGATTCTGCCCTCCTTTCTAAACAGTTTTCTACTCATCAATGCAGGCACAAATACTAGGATATTAGGAGCCCTGGACCATGTTCTTTGGTTATATCTGTGTGACATCTTAGTGGAGAAAAAGTACCTATTTTTCATAAAAAAAAATAATCCAAGTGTTCTCTGAATTCAGCTAATGGACCAGACCTTAGGTAGTGGCTAAGCTGGGAGACTTTTGTGCTATGTGACGTGACTTCAGTAGTGCTTGAAAGGTCTATCTAGTTAATTGGTACCTAAGCCATTAGTACTGATACCTATATTTAAGCAGATAATCCTTGGAGGAGTAAAAGCTGATCAATCACTTGTTTCTAAGTCAGGCACATTGTTGAGAAAGTGAGTCCCTTTTTCTGCTAAAAAGGCCCCTTTGGAATGAGGACAAAGATATGAGAACTCTGAAGACCATTTATTAGCTCAGTGTTATAACTAGAGAAGGGGTAAGGCACAGGAGGAACAACAGAACTGAAATGTGTCTTGCTATAAAGTTTTGCAGTGTTCACAAGAGTATGCTTACTGTGAAGGGACCTGCTCTACCTATAGAAACCACAGTAGAGACACCCTCCTCCATGAAAAGGACAGGGTTAGCCAATTGTACTTTGGGACAACCCATGCCAGTGCCTCCACCAGGGGGCTATGGGAAATCCTCTTCATCCTTCCACTCTGTCCAGGCTCTGGGTCCATGTGCTTTTTCATCCAGGTTCACATTCTTGCAATCAGATGAAAACTTGCCCTCTCCCCAATTCAGCAGAGTTTCTTTTGTGACCCTAAAACATCATTGATGATGTGTGCCTGTATGGCTTCAGGTATTAGCTCCCTTCTCTTCAAGACTATGGTGGACTAAGAAGTGTCAGAGACTGGTCACATGAGTGAACATATTGCCTCTCTGGGTATCATTTCTCCAATACCAGCAGCCTCCGAGATTATTAAGGAGTTGGGGAAAATGTTAGCACTTGTAATCATATTGTATATTACAAATAAAATTAAACAATGCTGATATTCAATATATCCACATATATCTGTTTGTTTTACTTGAGTGGCTTACATATTGCTGTGATGCTGGAAGCTACGACACTAGTGTTTCTAAAACCAGCAGGGTCACCTTTGATGGACAAGTTTCAGTGGAGCTTCCAGACTCACACAGACTAGAAAGAAAGGCCTGGTGATCAACTTCCAAAAATTAGCCAGTGGTAACCTTATGAATCATAATTGGACATTGTCCAACTCACTTACTATGGACATTTCACCAGGAGAAATTAATTTCTAAATGAAATATCAGTTTTGGTGAAATAAAGGGTTAGTGAGGGTACAGGAGACCCTCAATAAGACGGATTGACACAGTAGACACAGTGATGGACTCAAATATACTGGCAGTTGTGAGGATGATGCAGAACTGGGCAATGTTTGGTTTTGCTGTTACCATAAGTCAGAGTTGATTCCATGACAACCAACAACAACAATATTCAATGCATAGTTTAAGAGTTTATAAACATATATTGGAAATTTGTTTTAAAAAATAGTTTACTGATAGAGTTCAGAATCAAAAAACATTGGTGTCCATTAGTGTAAATAATTATAAGGTATATATATGCTCTAAGCCAAGAGAAGGGATGTTTCAGGCTTCTATGTATACATTCACTTCATTATGCTACCACATCTAAAGGCATGAGCCATCTCCCACCTAGAATTGTGGGAAGACTTTCTCTTGCAGAGCACTTTGAACTTGGATGACCCAGTTCACGTTGATTGTGTTTGCCCATTTATGGGGCTGACATGTGAGCAGTTACACTGCATTATTTGTGAGGGAAAACATGCACACACAAAGTATTCTAAAGCTCCTCACCACATACCTTGTCCTTATGAAAACTAATGCTCCACGTCATATGTGGAATTTGAGATTCTCCACGCCTCACTGACAGTATCTTATTACCATCTCTTATCAGACATCCTGGTCTACCAGGAAAATAACATGCATTTTTTAAGAGGCTGAATGCATATAATGCAATAGACCACAATTCTTCCAAAGGAGTTGTTATAAAGCTTTTTATTCCTTGTAACAAAATCCCTAAATACATATTTATAATATGTATTAGAAGTCTCTAATGCATATTTAGATGATAAGTTATGTGTTTAGCTGCCACACAGTACTTATTTTAAAATGCTACAAAGAATTAGGGAAAGTCCCTGAGAAACATCATAATATCCATGACTATGAAAACAGTGAGAGCTGTTTCAAGAAGTGACTGACCTCTTATACATAGGGGACTGTCTGGAACCATTCTAATTGTCTTTTAAAATATCATAAGTGAAGCAAATAGAAGTAATTTACTATCCATTGCACACACACACAAAAAAACCTCATGAGGATGGTTTACTTAAAATGCTTGTTTAATAAAACAGATAATTCCAGTAAAAATAAACCAAAAAAGCTTACATTTTCATCCTCTATTTTTCCTTTTGTGAGTGGTGGTGGTTGTGTGCTGTGGAGTCGGTTCTGACTCGTAGCTAACCTATGTCTGTGTAGGGTTTCTGAGGCTGTAAATCTTTATGGGAGCAGACAGTCTCACCTTTCTCCCATGGAGTGGCTAGTACATTCGAACTGCTGACCTTGCTGTTAGAAGCCCAGCTTGTAACCCACTGTGCTACCAGCTGTGTAACAGTATCTGTGTGATTTGGGCAAGTTATTCTCTGAGTTCCATTTTATGTCTTTAAATGGGAGAATAAGAAAATACTGTCTTAGCTACCATTTCAGGAGGGGTGTTTTAGTAGTATGCGTTAAGCAAAAGGAGACTTGGTGTAGCGTTGTGGGTTAATGTGCTGGGCTGCAAAGTTGGTTTGAAACACATAGTCAGTGGTTCCAGCTCACCAGTCGCTCCTAGGAAAGCCTATATAGGGTTGCTATGCTTTGGAGCCGACTCAATAGCACTTAACAACAACAACCACATTAAGCATATTAAAACCTTTATTTTAAAATTACTGGCATTTTAAGTAAATCTCAATTATTAAACTTCAACTGAGGAAAAAAAAATTCCTAAAGCTCCTGGAATAATTTTTAATACATGATTATGTGATCAAACATGAAAAAGCATTTTTAGTTATTAATAGAATGTTCCATTTCAACCATTTTTTCCTTTTGCCATATTTTAGAGATCTTTGTGTGGCATTATAAACATTGGGGGAATTTGAATTCAGCCTATTCAACAATTTAAAAAAATAAAGCAAAAATCCCCTTCCACGTATAAGTATTTCAATTTCTATTTGGAAATTTATGTTTATAACACAAACAAGAGTATTCATTAAATAAAACATGACATTTTATATTTAAAAGTAAATAGATTGACAGTTAAAATCTCCCCTATTGGTGATTTTCAATTTATTTAGAATTTCTTTATTTTCTACTTTTATCAGTATGCTTTCATTTGTAAAAAAGTAGAAAGTAAAGTTCATACCAAAGCAGATAAATTTTGAGAATCATTATCGTCCTTTGTTTCAAAGCTGAAATGATTTTTTTAAAACAAAATCTGTGCTTTTTCAGCTTTGTTCGGAATCTATAACAATGTCAATGTTTGCCAGTTGGAAAGTAAAATATTAGGAGAAAATTTAATATCCAAGTTCACAAAAGCTCATGTACAGGCAAATGAGGATGATAAGTGTAATTAATGTATTTTAAATCAAAATGACTTAAGTGCCCTTTAGGAAAAAAGCACCAATCCAGCAAATGTGCTTTAAATGGAAGTGACAATTTCTAATGCTTTAGAAACATATATGAAAAAAAGTAAACCAACAATGCTAAGCCCCAAATGATAATCCACAGTGAGTCTACAGAGGCTATGACATTTGGTGTCCTGAAGGATACAAATCAACTATTAAAATGCCTGAGTTCATTATATGCACAAAAGCTTCAGATCCCACTGACAGGAAAGAGCTGGGAATGGTATGTGGGTTCTATTTGTAATTCACCTTTAGAGGAAATCCAATTTTAAGTACTAACAACAAGTCTGTAAGGTTTTGGTTTTATTCCACGGACTAAAACAAACAACCTCTCTCCACAAAGAGACAGAATCAAATGTCACTGGTTTGATCTATTTCAAAGCATCTTGCTTTATTACAGGAGTCACTTCTATAAACTCTTTAAAAAAAAAAAAAATGCCAGGGGAGAGGAATCAAGAGTCCATGAAAGTGCCATTTCTGTGACTAAACATTATTTCAGATGGATGTCCAAGGTATAGAAATCTCAAACAAATACTTAGAAAAAGAAACCCCTCTCTGATCAGGTGGCATGAAGAGTACAAATCAACTATTAAAATGCTTGAGTTCATTTTATTCACAAAAGCTTCATATCCTACTGACAGGAAAGACCTGGGAACTGTACTCTAGAAAGCTCATAAACCTTACAAAACTCCTTCCCTATTGATATATCTTTGGCCAAGCATATGCAGCTTCTCACTGATTGTGGCAGCCACTGCTTCATAGAATTAGAGAATGAATGGACAAACGCATGCTGTTATCCAATCAGTGTTCTAAATAATGAAGTCAGGTGGTGGAATCAGTGAGAATATACTTAGAACAGTCCATTCTTTTCATATACTCAATGCACATCTATAGGGAGACTGATGGTTACATTCTAGGCTCTATGCTAGTAAATGTAAGTGTAAATCCAAATCAAGCATAGCCCTTATCTTCTTAGATTTTATGTTGTTGGTTTTAAGAGCTGTCGAGTTGGTTTCAACTCATAGCCACGCTATATAGGGTTTCCCAAGGAGTGGCTGATATATTTGAGCCACCGGCTTGTGGTTAGAAGTCCAGGGCTTATCCTACATAGCCAAACAGGTATCCCATGCTGATGATCCTGAGAGTGTTTAATAGTTTATTCTATTGTACATTTCACTAACAACTTGCAATATGCAGATGATACAACCTTGCTTATTGAATGTGAATAGGATTTGGAGCACTCATTGATGAAAAACAAAAGTCAGTCTATAGATTACATCTCAGTGTAAAGAAAGAAAAAGCCTCACAACTGAACCTATAAACAGCATCATGACAAACAGAAAATATTAACATTATCAATTATTTCATGTTGCTTGGATCCACAATCAATGCCCATGGAAGCAGTAGTTAAGAAATCAAAGGAAATATTCCACTGAGCAATTCTGCTGCAAAAGACCTCTTTAAAGTGTTAAAAAGCAAAGATGTTATTTTAAGGACTAAACTGTGCCTAACCTAAACTATTGGTATTTTCCATTGCCTCATATCCATTTGGGTTATGGTGTTAAGAATATTGAGTATACTATGAGCTGCCAAAAACTTGAAAAAAATTTCTTTTGGAAGAAGTCCAGTCAGAATGTTCATTAGAAGCAAGTGGCAAGACTTATGTACTTTGGAAATGTACTTTGGACATGTTGTCAGGAGAGACCAGTCCCTGGGAAGGACATCATACTTGGTGAAGTAATTGCTGTTGTTGTTGTTAAATGTCATCAAGTTGGTTCCGTTAAGTACCTTCAAATTGGTTATAACTCACAGCAACCATGTATAGGATTTTCAAAGAGTGGTTGGTAGTTTGAACTCTAGTATTGTGGTTAATGGAACAGTGTTGATCCTGCAGCGCTACACCAAGACTCAAAAATGAGAAAGACCGTCAATGTGATGTGTTGACACATGTATATAAAAATGGTCTCAAACTTAGGAAAAATTGTGAGACTGGCATAGGACTGGGCGGTGTTCTGTTCTGTTGTTCTCTCTGCAAGTTGGATGAGTGTACCTGACAACAATGTGAACTTACTGTGTGTTAAGCACCTATTCCAGTGGAAAGTACTTTAACTAGGATCCTCTTGAATTCTATTATCCCATGTCTCTTTTAGTGCCTCACTAATAATGAGATTAAGGATCTCTGGTAGAGTAGTGGTTACGAATCGCGCTGTGAACCTCAGGGTCAGTAGTTCAAAACTACTAGCTGTTCTGCAGGAGAAAGATGAGGCATCCTGCTCCCGTAAAGATTTATAGCCTCGGAAACCCTGTATAGGGTTGCTATGAGTTGGAACCAACTCCACGGCACATAACAACAACAACAATAATGAGATTAAAGAACCAGCAGCAAACCTGAAAATCCAAGGTCTTGAAAGCAACAAATTCTGTGAAGAATGACTTACTCCAAAGATCAAAAAAACAGGAGTTCCTCTATGACAATATTCCTTATCATGAGATACTGACCTTCATGATGTCCATTGAAAATTGAGGGGGTGGGGCATGAACTTAAATAAGACAAAAATTCCTCCTTATTTTCATTAATCTCATTAAGTAAAGTAAATTAGCTTTACTTCAATTCTAAACGTAGGATTCAAACCTCAGTAAATTAGCAGTTCTTGTGATTTTATCACCTATGGAAATTGCAAATATTTTCATATCACATACAGTTGCTGCAGATATCTGAAAATACTGTGTGTATCCATTGATGCATCAAATTTTGGTAATTAATAGACCAGCTAATAGAATTTGTTATTTAATTTAATAATAAAAAGAAACACATTCCACAACAATTTTGTAAATGTTTTGATAAATGTAGTTCAATAAATTCGTTTGTCATTGTGTTTTATTTATCTTTTTAAAGTAGACAAGCAAAACCAGACCCACTACCACTGAATTGATTCTGACTTATAGTGATCTCAGGGGATTGAGTAGTACTGCCCCGTTGGGTTTCCAAGGCCTTCAGTCTGTATAGGAGCAGGCAGCCTCATCTTTCTCATGCAGAGCACTGGTGGGTTTGAACTGCTGACCTTGAAGTTAGCAGTCCAATGCTTAGCCCACTGTGCCACCAGGGCTTCTTAAAGTAGGCAGAGGTGGGTTAAAAAGGACAATGCAGATAGAGGAACAAAGATAAGAGTGTGGACTTCTTAATGGAAGTATTGCAAGTCAGAAGTTGGAGAGACATCTTAAAATTTTTGATAAAGCAACATTGTCAACCTAGAATTCCATATCCAGCAGAAGTATCTCTCAAAAACAAAAGCAAAAGAAAGACTTTTTCAGTCAAGCAAAAGCTGAATAAATCAGAATCACCACATGCTTCCACTGCCAGAAAGTATACTGGAAGTCTGCCAGGCAGAATAAAACCAATACAAAATGGAAATCTAAATCTATACAAAGGAGTGACGAGCACAGAAAATGGTAGATACATGGTGTATGGAAACTATTTTTTTTCATGTTTTAAAAATTTCTTTAAATATAATTAAGTGAAAATAATACCATTGCATCTCGGGCTTTATCACAGTTGTAGAAATCCAATGTGTGGCAAGAATAGCAAATGGCTGGGAGAAGGGGAGAAATGGATTATGCTGCTGTAATGGTGTGACATTCTACATGAAGTGGTGTAATATTACTTGAGTTTAGACTTCAGAATACATATACACACACAATCACATATAGATATATGATGTTGTTGTTAAATGCCATTGAGCCTGTTCTGACTCATAGCGACTCTATAGCGTTTTCAAGGAGCAGCTGGTGAGTTTGAACTGCTGACTTTCTGTTATATTTGCATTTAGCAGTCCTATGCTTATTCCACCTGTAGTGCCACATCAGGACCCTATATATGTATGTACACATATGCATATATATATATGTGTGTGTGTGTTAAAGATGTATACCATAAACCTTAAAAAAGCACTATAAAACCAAAGTTAGTGAGCCAATGTTGTTGTTGTTCCTGTTAAATGCCATTGATTCAGTTCTGGCACATGGTGACCCTGTATAGGGTTTCTGAGGAATGGCTGGTGAGCTTGAACTGCTGACCTTGCAGTTCAAACAGACTTTGCAGTTCAACACATTAAATCACAGCACCACACCATATATTCAATTAATTTTCTTAAAAAGGCAGGAAAAAATAGAAAGAGCAGATGGGACATAGAAAAGAAATAGAAAGATAATTGATTTAAACCCAGTGGAATCAATGGCGGTGGTGGTGGTCATGGTTATGTGCCATGGAGTTGATTCCAACTCATAGTGACCCTGTATAGGGTTTCCAAGGCTGTAAATCTTTATGGGAGCAGGAAGCCTTATCTTTTTCCCACAGAACTGCTGGTAGTTTTGAACTGTCATGGTGAGATTAGCAGCCCAACTCGTAACTCCTACAGTACCAGAGCCTCTTATGATACCAAGAATCACATTAAATATAAACAGGCAAATAAAGACAAGAACAAGACCCAAGATATGCTGTCTACAAGATAGATTCAAGATACAAGAAAAGATTCAAGGCATAGAATGTGTATTCCCTAACCAAATTAGGAATTAGTAACAGAAAGCTCTGGTAGCGTAGTGGTTACGAATCGGGCTGCGAACCTTCAGGTCAGCGGTTTGAAACTACCAGATGCTCCGCGGGAGAAAGATGAGGCTTTCTACTCCTGTAAAGATTTACACCCTCGGAAACCCTGTACAGGGTCGCTATGGGTCGGAACCGACTCGATGGCACTTAACAACAACAACAACAGAAAGATATTTGAAAAACTCCTCAAGTATGGAGAAATTAAATAATACCCTTCACTATTAGAAATCCTTCCAGGTAGGGTGTTGGACATTACACAATCTTCCATTTGAAACACATGCAATCGATTCTTTGGTTAGTTTCTTAATTCTTTTGTTATTCACACACATATTCACTAACCACCTACTCTATGCTTTGCACCATATTAGATATTGAATAAATAAATCAGTAAACAAGACATATAAAATCCCTAGTTTTTAAAAACATATTCTAAGGTAAGCAGAATAAATAAACATGAATAAGTATGAAAACAAGTGAAAAAGATAGCTTTAAATTGTGATAAATGCTATGAAGTGTGGTATGATAGCGTGAGAGAGTAGACTGGGAGAGCTAGCTTAGCTTGGGTAGTCAGAGAAGGTCTTGCAACAGGAATGGAAGCATACAGCCATGGAAGGATCAGTTCACGCTGATCCAAAAAGATCAGTGAGTTCCGAATCAGGTGTCTCAACATCGGCAATATTGACATTGTGTTATGGGGAAGCTGTCTTGTGCACTGTAGAATGTTTAGTAATGTACATCTGCCCCCCCAGATGCCAGAAGCACCCCTCAGTTGTGACAATCAAATACTTCTCTAGACATTGCCAAACATCCCCAAAGGGCAAAATAGCTTGAGTACTAAGCTAGATTATAGGGGTAACAAACTATATTAAAAAGAAGAGTAGAGGAATCACAGTTTAATGAATGAGGCATTGAGTTGTCAGAAATAAGGTCAGAGTGATAGACAGTGGGCAGATGTCATAGGATGCATTCTAAGTGGAATGGGAAACCTCTGTAGGTGTTCAAAAAGAATAATGATGCAATCCCATTTCTATGTCAAAAAGATCTCTGGCTGTTGTATGGAGAATGAACTGCAGGAGAGAGGAGTGTGTGCAGAGAGCAGTTAGAGTTTTCTGGGTGAGAGATGATGGTGGCTTCAATTAGTGATGTAGTCCTGGGAAGGAGCGAGGTGAATAGGTGTGGAACATGAGTATTTTGTAGATTAAGTTAACAGGACATGTCTATGGAATAGATATAAGTGATGGTAAAGGTTGGATTGTGAGAAGGAGAATCAGGAATGACCTAGCGACCATCAAAGGACAAGGCCACGAGTGGAACATGGGACCCTATCCAGAGAAGCAGTGACTCCAGAAATGGAGGCAGAGATGACAACATGGAGAGAGAGAGAACAGCTGAGGACTCTAGACTCATGGAAAGAAAAAGGCTATGTGTTGGCAGCCAGGTGTTGCTGGTTGTTTAAATGGTTATATATTCCTGTGTGTTTTTGTGTACATCCTGCCCCCCTCATAAACAAACAGAGGGAATAGAAGCAAATACTGTTGAATGGTGACGCACACACAGGAGATTGTAAGCAGTGCAATGAAACAATGAGTGTAAAACTGATGTTCCCCCATGTAAACTATCATTCAATTCACAATAAAAACTTAAAAAAAAAAGAATGACCTAGCTTGGCACTGGGTGGCTGGTGGCTTACTGAGTGAAAATCAGTGAAGAAGGAACAGATGGGATAAGGAGGGGTGAGGCTGGGAATCAAGATTTCTGTTTGGTCTATACTCAGCTTGAAATTTAAATTGTAGAAACTTTAAAAATAACCCAAAACAAACAGCAGATCTTCTCCCCTCTTCTTGCAGACTTTATTACAAATTCTGATGGAATTTCCATTACATTATATTTTAAAAGATTTCAAATCTGTGGTAATACCAGAGATGACAATCTGGGGGCTGGGAGCATGTAGAGTAATGTGCAGTGTTTAGCATAGACTTTATTTTAGTCCTTCTATTTCAATTTCCTAAATAACCAATGAATTTTATTAAATAAAATCCATTCCTAAAAATCGATTCCACTAACTCTTCCATTGACCTTTTAAGCTCTCTGGATTCCTGTATTCAAATCCCCAAGTCAGGGAGTTTTACAATCTTATCCAGAGACTAAGAAAAATGTCTATTTCCTAGGCTTTTTAAAGCCATAGTTATGTGAGTTTGGTCTTCTAATTAGCCACCCCACAGTTGTGCTTCTTCATTTGCAGGAAACGACACTCTACTAAGAGGAAGAATTCTCCTTCTGTGAATTCCCAGAAATTATTTAGAAATTACTTAGAATCTAATTTTTATAACCAGGAAGCCTAATAAGGAGTCAGACTCATTACTGCTTATCAGAAATTACTTTTTGTCTCAAGTCCTTATTTTACCCTGAAAGACCAATTTTGATAGGAAATGGAGATCTGAGCCATGAGAGAGAGAGAGTCATTGCAAGCTGTGATCAATAAAGCTGGGTTAGCCTGGCTTATTTAATGTTGTCTGAGACACTTTCCTGCTGATGATCAGATCTTACAAAATAATGAGTACTCTCCTCTAAATGTGCTTTTGAAAGACGGAAGGAAAATTCTCTATCTGCTATGAAAACAATGTCTTGATGATGCTGTATGCAGGAAGTCAGGGCATAGGAAGGCACGGAGACAACAAAAAACAGGCAATTTGTTTAAGGGATTGTAGGCTCTTTCAAAATATTTTTTCCCCAAGTGCACAAATTTATAGAATGGGAGGGTGATGGGGAATATTGAAACAGATTGCAAAAATACTGTAATTTTTATTAAATCTAAGAAGGATCATGAAACTGTATAAATAAACAAATTCCACTTGGGTAATTTTCTTTATTCAGTGTTACAAATAAGCATCAAAAAGTTTTATTAGCAATTAGGATCTTAACATGCAACCAAAAAACCCACTGCCCCTGAATTGATTCTGACTTGTAGCAGCCTCATTGAACAGAGTAGAACTGCTTCATAGGGTTCCAAGGCTGAAATCTTTACAGAAGCAGACTGCCACATCTTTCTCCGACAGAGCGGCTGGTAGGTTTGAACCAATGACCTTACAGTTAGCAGCTCAATGCTTAATCCAGAATACCACCATAGTGCCTTACCATTCAATTACTATAATTAGTTATCTAGAAAGTAATTGTAATTATATGGAAATTAATTCAACTAAATTTACCTTAGCCTTCTGAAAGTACTGTCAGTATTTGCCCTAAACAGGTATAATGAGCCCTTTCTATGGCCTATGAGATCCCATGTGACTGGACTCCTGCCTACATCTCTTTCTGCTTGTTTCCAATTGCTCCCGTTCACTCACTCTGTGTCAGCCCCACTTTATTGTCCCTTGAATAAACTCATTTCTTTCTTAGGGCCTTTGTACTTACCTTTCTACCTTGATCTTCATAGCTGCCTTTTTTTAGCTCTTAGGTTAAATGTGATCTCCGAGTGGCCTTTAGTGATGTCAGTAGCTAGAATAACTGCTCCTTCCCCACTCCTAACACTAATTGTCCATCTCATCACTTCATCATGTTTTCTACATAGCAGATACCTCTTAGTCCAAAATCACCTTTATTAACTGAGCCACATGTTTATTATCTGACTGTTCCCAGCTCTCACACCATACCACACACACATATACACATGTTTGAATGTAAGCCCCATGAAGGTCCAGGCCTGCTACTGTTACTTTTTAACCACTATAATTGCAGTGAAATCCTGGTATAATGCTGCAGGACACTGCACTGGACTGAAAGGCAGGTTTGAACCACAAGATCTGCTGTTCAAACCCACCAGCTGCACCTCAGAATCCCTAGACTGAGTTGGAACTGACTCGGTGGCACTTAACAACAACAACAATTGCGGTAGAAGTGCTTGTGGTTCTGTAGCATAAGTACTAGACTGCTAACCACAAGGTCAACAGTTCAAACCCGTGGGAGAAAGATGAGGCTTTCTACATCTGTAAAGATTTCCAGCCTCAGAAACGCTATACAGGGTTGCTATGAGTTCAGAACCAACAGCGTAGCACCTAACAACAATCTGCAGTACCTGAAATGTCTTCTGTTGTAAAGCAAATACTCAACATTTAAACAAATGATTAAATTGGATCAGTAAATCTAAGAATCAGAGATTTGTCTTTCACATCTACTGAAGGTATTAAGCACAGCATGGAACCAGAATCTCTCCATCATTAAAATTGTTATTATAGTAATAACGACTGTAAATAAGTACTTACTGATTAAGTGAGGTATACAGGATGTTAGAAAGAAAGTTCCTTTCCGAAACCTTGTTTTATGATTTTGGAAGAGTCATTCTGTTTGGAATGGAAAACACTTTCTTCACATGTCGATTTAAAGGAGAGTGATCTGGATGAACTAAGGTCAATACAAAAACACAAACAGTCCTACAGAGATGAATCCTGAAGATTAGAATTTGTACTTAGAAGACATATTTTTTAAATTTACATGTTTCTGTTTGCATACTCACTAACATCCTTTAATGGAAGAAAAATGCTACAGATGTGCACTGATTCAATTCAATGCATAGTTGATTTGGTTCTTGAGTATATGTCCTTGTATTACCAGAGCACATTGAAAAGTTCATAAAAGCACCATCTGATTATTCTCCATAATGATTTTGTTGTTGATGTTGCTTTACTTCCATCTAGCATGATTCATTTTAAATCTCTACTGCCCAGGACCTTTCCCAGGCTTCTTCAGTATATATATATATTTCCCATTTCTCTGACATCCTGAAGCAATTATTGATAATTAAGTATATCCTGCCTTGTGCTATTTTTGTTGTCTTGAACTCTTATTTGGGATTCTTTTTGTTTTGATTGTTTGGGGCTCATATTTCAAATCTAAGGCATATGTCTCATTTAATAAACTAGATTTTTAGGACATAGATTATGCTTTAAACTTTTGTTTTGTGGGGTGGGTAATTCCCAAAGCCACTGGCATTGTACCTTTCATAGCCCCCAAATAAGTCATCATTGACTGACCAGTGTTTCTGGAGAGTAAATGCCCCATTACTGAAGGTTGAGTCACCCAACTTAGCCCCCCACTTCTCAGGTGGGAAATCTATAGGTGTTTTCGAGAACACTGAAGCACTTTGTTACAGTCTCTATGAATATTGATCTGGAGCTATGCTCATGTTACCGTGGACACACAAACATATTTCTTACTTCTTTGGCATCCAAGATTAAATCATTAACTGTAATGAACTAGAGTTAAAACTACCAAGTTCTTCAGGTTCTCAGATAAAATGAAAAACACATTAGTTGTGGTGGCGTGTTGTTTTTTGTTGTGGTGATTCTGCTTGTTCTATCCTGTTTCTATGAGCCATAGCAATTGTGATTGCTCTCTGTACAATAAACAGATAAAAGACCTTCTCTTTCATTATTGAGGTTAGGCAAAGGTGCAGGTAATTTTATCTCTTGTAAAGATACTTCATTTACCTTTGGTGGTAAACGGGGGAAGGGCTGAAGTTAAGTTAAAACCTGTTCTTCAATAACCCAGCCTTTGTGGCCTTGCATGTTCGTGGTCTGGCTTGTAATTCATGAAATCCCTTAGCAAAACAGATGGCATTTAAAGAGACACGTGGATAGAAAGAGAATGCCTGACCACAAAGAAATGTTACTACAAAACCAATTCAGTAATGAGCTTGTGAGCTTGGACTGACTATAGGAAGTATTCTTTTAAAAAAAATAATAAAGTGGGACAGGATCTTTAGTAAGTAAATAAGAATACCTCCGATTTCAAAAATTCACTTTAGCAATAAAGTATCAGGATCTAAAAAATCTAATTAGTTTCTCATTTTAGTATAATATTTCTAATTGCAACCTGTGTTATACAGTATACTCTGCATGGGGCTTGTATTTTCCACCTGGAAATATTGTTGAATCTTTTCACCTTCAGAGAGTCCAAAATGTCCTATCCAGCTTCTCAGTTATCCAGATGCCCACATCTTTTCCCTTGCTGTTCAAATTGTTTGTTTCTGTAACCTATTTCCTGGTCATCCCCTGTTCATAATGAGGTGTCTATGCCCAACACCTATAGCCCTTATTGCAAATATGTGTCATTTACATTTCAGTAGGTCAGCAGTTCGAAACTACCAGCCACTCCTCTGGAGAAAGATGAGGCTTTCTGCTCCCGTAAAGATTTACAGCCTCAGAAAGCCTGTATAGGGTTGCTATGGGTCGGAACCGACTCGACGGCACTCAACAACAATAACAACTTCAGTAGTTAAGGGAAATCTTTTGAAACAGAAAAGTTCCTCAGACCTCTTCAGTGTATTTCCAGATAGAAGATGGTGGTGACTATGCAGAGGGTAAAGATCTTGTCACAATTCAGAGCTGTGAGGCCATGGCATATATTGATGCTATGTGGATGGTTTCCCAGTAGGGCTATAGGAATGACATGAAGGCCTCAGCTGACCTCCTCTGTCTTCACAATGGAGAAGGAGGAAAATCACCAGCAGCATCAGCCCAAGGCCAATGCCTGTGATGCAAAGGTTAAATAGGTCTCCATCCTCTAACCTCTTTAACCAATTCGGACACTAGCCAGCCCTCCCACAGCACTCTACTTACCAGCTGGATATGATAATCCATTGCAATGGCCACAAAGAATTCACAGTCGATACTCACTTTATGGGGGTAACTAGGGAAGTTGACAGGTTATAAATGCAGTCAGAAGTGCTCAGATCACAGCTGTTTGGTCAGGACAGCTTCTTGTCAGTAGTGCCCTCATACATGTGCACCTCTCTCTGGTTCTCAGTGCTTCAACTAGGCAGCCCCGCGGTCTCTTCCCTGCTCTGGCAATGTTACAAAGGTCTTCCGGCACTGCTGATAAATGCCCGAATGGCACTCCATTCAACATAAGTCTCAGTCCAAAGGCACAGGGCAGCAAACCTAGCTTTCCTGATTAAGTCTCTGGAGGCATCCCATTCCACAAGCAAGCCTCCTGCCTGAAGGTACTCAGCTGTGTGTGCTCTGTGGCCTAGGCAATCTGCCACTCCATCTTACTTTCTGGCTTTTGGGTCTGCTGCTGGAGCTCCTCCCTCACTTCTTTGCTGAAACAGCTCTCTGTCTCTGGTTTGAGGAAGTTTGAGGCACAGTGGTCTCAGGGTAACTGTGGGCCTCTCTTTCTCGATACTAGTGAGATTTCCCAACCTGTTTCTGAGATGGCTATTTTAAAACCCAACAGGATGACAAAACTGACCAATCCTCTCATTAGACTCCCAAGTTTTTACAATCATAATTAATCCTATTATTTATCATATAATTCTTTCAGCATCTTCTCCTACTTCTTCTTACTCAGACACATAAGAAAAGAGGAAATATACCAAATCTGCAAGTTATTTAATGGGAGTTACAAAGACCAAGGTTAGAAGAGCCTTATTAAACAATTCACTGTACCACAAGGACCCAAACAGCACAGATTTTAAAGTCTGGAAAACCTGCACTTGAAACTTGTCTCCTCCTCTTACTGATTTTGTTCCTTGTATATACTGTAACACATTGCCACAAACTGGTCACCTTAAGACAATAGAAATGCATTATTTTATAGTTCTGGAAGCTAGACGTGTAAAGTAAGTATCAGTGCACTAAATTCAAGCTGTTGGCAGAACTATGTTCTCTTTGAAGGTTGTAGAGGAGACGCTGTTCCTTCCCTCTTCCAGTTTGCTGCTGCCTCCAGGTGTACCTTGACTAGTGACCACATCACTGCAATGCCTTCTCCTCTTCTGTGTGTCAGTCAACAACTCCTTCTGCCTCTCTTTTATAAGGTCTCACACAGCTTCACTGAGGTTCTCTTGAATAATCCAAGATAAACTTCTCTTGTCAAGATTCTTTACTCAAGCCCATCTTTTGCCATGAAACATAATATTCACCCTTTTGCTACACAAAGTAATAGCATATAAGTTCTGAGGATTTTGGACCCCACCATACAGCTCGTTACAGTGAGTTTGGCAAGAGAGTTTAATTGTTTCAGCTACAATTCTTCATCAGTGATATGAAGACAGTAACATTTGATTATTTGTCTGTGGGAAGAAACAGAGTGATATGTATTTCCTATGTAAAACGTATTTTCCAGGATCATGCAAATGGTCAAAAGTTCTCTGCATGTAGCATCCTCTGGGATGGCCAGTCATTCAGCTGTGCAACAGCCTGCCTCTAGAGACATCTCATATGTGCCTATTAAGAAATGCACGCAGTTATCTCATATTTTGTTAAGTGCCATCGAGTCAGTTCTGACCCATAGCGACCCTGTATAGACTTTCCGAGGCAGTAAATCTTTACAGGATCACAAAGCCTCATCTTTCTCCTGTGGAACTGCTGGTAGCTTTGAACTGCTGACCTTAAGGTTGGCAGCGCAACTCGTAACCACGATGCTACCAAAGCTGCTGGCAGTTATCATGTATCTGTCCCTTTATCCAACTTCATGTGGCTTTGGGGACACCTATCATCTCTCCTTCACAGTAGGTCACTGTCATGCCAGGTCCATGCCAAGGGCATTCTGTCCTGGTACTCCTCGACCAGCCAGCATTGTATTCTACAGCCAGGTCTGCTTTTCACTGTCCTGGAAGAACTGCTAGTATGCTACCTCCAGGTACACAGTCTTATTGTGTCCTTTGCAGTTCTTCGTATTTACAAACTGCCTTGTAGCCATTCTAAAGTGTAGACAAGGTCTCTTTCTCTCCTTTATTTTAAATACCTCTTTCATAGACAAGTACCATACACAAGAGGGCCTCAAAAATTTGTGGAAAATTTGAATGAAAAATTGAAGTTTTCATAAACTTTTAGAAGCCTCCTTGTCTTAGACTGGGTGTTCTAAAGATGCAAAACTATTGAAGCTTAAATAGGTATTATAAAAATAATTTCCTATCAAGGAAACACCTCACACAGTTGTAGAGATAGGCGCATCCCAAGCCTATGGGCCAGCTAAACCAAGATCGGCAGGTCAGGCAAGTAAGATGGCGTGCTGCTGATGGCTCCCAGGATGGGCAGAAAATAGAGCAGGCCACTGGACTCAAGTCCAAAGAACCAGAGGTTGGATGATGAGGCAGATACAGGAATCAGACCCAGCAGAAATCAAGCAAGCGTTCGCCAAAGGTCCAGTGTAGTGGAAGCAGACCTCACCCCCAAATAAATTTCCTTTCAATTGATTGGCTACTCACAGTGGTGGTAATGTGACGTGATGTAGATTCTTACTCATAGAGACCCTGTATAGGATTTCCGAGACTGTAAATCTTAATGGGAGCAGAAAGCCTCATTTTTCTCCCATGGAACCACTGGTAGTTTTGAACTGCTGACCATGAGTTTAACAAACTGATTTGTAACTACTGTGATACCAGAGCACCTCTACTCACAGTAGACCTCATCGTGTAGTTAACTGCATTATATTAGATCTCATCAATCGTGGGGGATTACTACATCTTAACTGCCAAACCACTGAGAATCCTAGCCCGGTCGACTTGACACAAAACCTTAACTATTCCACTATGAGTGATGGTTGTGAGTCCGTGCCTTATTAGGTCAGAACACAAATCAAACTAATTGTCCTACCCACTGAGAAAGCACATATGGCCATGAACCAAGAGATCTGTCTGAACTTTTACCCTCTTAAACGGATCTTAAATCTTAATTCCCAGATGCAAATAGATAAATCTATAAGTTTTTGAGATATACATGAATTCAAGTGATAAGTAGAGTTGAAATTCAGACGAGAATACACCATTCCTTTTATTATACAATCTCTTCCCTCCTTGATCTCCTACTCACACACTAACAAACAAGTAACCATGCCTGTACAGCACTTGAAATACAATAGGTGCTCAAGAAACTTAAGATCTCCTACATTGTACCCTAATTTTGAACAGATTGTTGTTGTTGTTAGGTGCCATCAAGTCGGAACCGACTCGTAGCGACCCCATGCACAGCAGAATGAAACAATGTCCAATCCTGGGCCAACCTCACTACTGTTGCCACACTTGAGTCCATCAATGCTGGCACCTGGCCAATCCATCTCATTGAGGGTCTTCCTCTTTTTCTCTGACCCTCCATCTTATCAAGCATGATATCCTGCTCTAGCAACTATTCCCTCCTGACAATATGTCCCAAGTATGAGAGATGAAGTTTGGCCATCTTGGCCTCTAAGGAGCACTCTGGCTGCACTTCATCCAAAACAGATCTATTGGTTCTTTTGGCAGCCCATCGCACTTTTAGTATTCTCCTCCAACACCATAATTCAAAGGCATCAATTCTTCTATGATCTTCCTTATTCACTGTCCAGCTTTTGCATGCATATGAGGTTATTGAAAATACTATGACTTGGGCCAGGTGCACCTTAGTCCTCAAGCTGACATCTTTGCTCTTCAACACTTTAAAAAGTTCCTGTGCAGCAGAATTGCCTCATGCAATACGTTGTCTGAGCTCTTGACTGCTGCTTCCGCTAGTGTTGATAGTTGATCCAAGAAGAACGAAGTCCTTGACAACTTCAATCTTTTTTTCCATTGATTAGAATGTTGTTTATTGGTCCAGTGGTGAGGATTTTTGTTTTCTTGACATTGAGACGTAATGCATACCAAAGGCTGTGCTCTTGATCTTCATCAGTAAATGTTTTAAGTCCTCTTCACTTTCAGCAAGCAAGGTTGTATCATCTGCATATTGCAGGTTGTTAATGAGTCTTCCTCCAATCCTGATGCCATGTTTTTTTTTTCATAGAACCCAGCTTCTTGGATTATTTGCTCAGCATACAGATTGAAAGAATACAACCTTGTCGCACACCTTTCTTAATTTTAAAACATTCAGTGTTCCCATGCTCTTTTCGAACAACTGCTTCTTGAACAGATTTAGGTGGTTAATAAATATTCCAACTGATGACTCTATGGATTTCTATTATACTAGAAGAATGGAAATCTCCTTTACAAAATTTCAATCACTTAAGTTTTGCTTACATCTCTAACCATCTACCAATGCTAATTGTCTGGTTATTAACAGTAAATCCTTACATATAGACCTCTGTACACATATACGTGTGTAAATAGGAGTTTCACTTGTCAATGAAAAAAGTTAATTCATAGACACTTGTTTTGCAACCTTGCCAGCTGTGTTAAATTTTTTTTTAACCTATTAAAAAGAGGTCCCTGACATTATGTTCTAAAACCAGTCAAGTGTCTGTCTAAGTCCTACAATAATATTTACCTGGTGGTTATCTCCAGAGAGATTCACAAGCTTTTTGGGTGCCAAAAATATCCAAATTTTTAACTTTTCATGGAGAAGTTATGGAATTTCTACTCTGATAGCATGGTGGTTACAAGTCAGGCTGCTGACCTTAAGGTCATCAGTTTGAAACTACCAGTGGTTCCATGGGAGAAAAATGAGGCTTTCTGCTCCCATAAAGATTTATAGTCTCGGAAACCCTATATAGGATCACTGTGAGTCAGAACTGACTCCATGGCACATAACCATCGCCATCAACCACCCTTATTTTATAAGACAGAACCTGAAAACCTAGGAAATTGTCACCCACATCTATATAAAATGTCGTGTGCCCTTCCTGCTGCAAAGTTGGTTCCTCTCTCTTTGTTCACTTCTCTTTCCTTGTATTTCTGTGAGCTAAAAGATGTTTCGGGTCAGAACCCTGGGAAACTTCCTTGTATTGGATCAGGGTTATGATGGGATTAAGTGCATTACATTCCATGCCTAACCTTCTTATTGCTTTTTGACATCAGATCACAAAATGGGGAATAATCACGTAATGGCCACATTATGTCATTGCATCATTACTTCTCACTGCCAAAGCCCTGGAGAGTCATGGACCAGCCGAATTTACCCACATTTTATTTTTTTTAATGTTTTATTGTGAATTATGTGATAAATGTTGAAAAATGATGTATTTGTGTTTTTTTTGTAAAAGTCGATTAAAATAAATTCTTCAGCCAGAATGCGGGTAATTTTTGACTCACCCGCATATTATAGAATAACAAACAAATCTGTCTTGGGAGAAGCACAGCCAGAAGTGAGACTGGTGAGATGTGGTCTCACGTACTTGGGACATGTTATCAGAAGAGACCAGTCCCTGAGAAAGACCTCATGCTTAGTAAAATAGAGGGTCAGCATAAAGAGGAAGACAGTCAATGAGATGAATAGTGTACTGCGGCTGCAGGAGGCTCATACACCCCCATGACTGTGAGGATGGTGGAGGAACAAACAGGCAGTGTTTCATTCGGTTGTACAGAGTGTGGCTGTAAGTTAGAATCTACCCCAAAGCACCTAACAGCAATGGCATATGTATAAAAATTTTAAAATGTCATAAATATAAATATAAACACAATGGAAACCAAGTCCTGTTATTAAGTTTCAGTTAAATCTTATAACCTGTCAACATGTAAGTTAATTGAGAAGAGAGATTAGCAAGGGTTTAAGACCTACTATATCCAAAATAAAACTCTTTCCTTGAAATAATCACAATCATTGAAAAGGAAATAATGTTCTCAATATGTGCCTTGGTGTTACTTCATTCCCTGTCAGTGTTCCACTTATGATGTACTCACAGTAACACACACTAAGTGTTTCTAAGCCCCTATGTGTGGCTGTGTCTCTGACTGGTGCAAATGGTTAATGTACTGCGCTGCTAACCAACAAGTTGAGGGTTCAAGTCTACCTAGAGACATTTCAGAAGAAAGACTGTGTAATCTTCTTCCAAAGAAATCATCCATTGAAGACCCTATGAAGTAAAGTTCTACTCTGATGTGCATGGGATGGCATTAAGTGGGAATCCAGTTCATGCAACTGCTTTGATATAAAGCAGTATGGAGGTTTACACCTCAGTTGTATGTAAAGAAGTTTTCAGTTGAAGACCTGGAATCTCTTAAACAAGCCAAAATTATGAGAGTAATGCCAATTTATTTTCTGTTTCTTTAATAATCTTTATTAACGCATTCTTACTGCATATTTACCTGCCCGAATTTCATTTGTTAATTTTGTTTTTTGTGTTTTCAAATTGCTGTAGAGTGCAGAGTCCAGGATCACTTGATTGCAGACTGGCAGCGTGGAGCCTTGGGGAAGCCCTGAACTCCTAAAGGTGAGGATCTTTGTAATGGTGTCTCTTCTACATGAAATGATGCCACGATTCAACGTGTGTTTGAACTAGGAAGGTTCCTTCTTTGAAGGAAATAAACATAATATAATCTGAACTTATGTTGGCTTTGTTGTTCTTCTTAAGTGCCATCAAGTCGGTTCCTACTCATAGTGACCCTATATAGCGTTTCCTAATTGTACTGGTGTGGCGCTGTGGGTTGATGTGCTGGATTGCAAAATCATTTGAACTGCAAGTTCAGTGGTTCAAGCTCATCTACTGCTCCTTGGAAACCCTATACAAGGTCGCTATGGGGCAGAACTGACTTTATAGCACTTAACAAAAAACAACAGGAGTGGCTGATGAGATTGAATTGCTGACCTTGAGGTTCAAACCACCCTTGCAGTGAGTGCTTATTATACAGTGCCACACCAGGACACTAGAGGTGACTAACTAAAGGGTCAGGTTAAGTTAGCTTTTCAGATTGGACCCTTGATTTAGTCCATATAAAAATTCAAGTTTGATTGCCTCTTAACCAATTAAAAATAGAGTTCGGGAATAAAGAGAAATGCTAATAGCAAAGCTTTAGGCATACCATTTAAATATCTATCTAGGTCAGTTTGTTGTATGCCATACACTGAAAATCCTTTACAATGCTTTTGTTTTTTTCCCAAATTTTAATCAATGTTATATGCATATATGTGTATAGTGTTGTTGTTGTTGATGTTGTGTGCCGTGGAGTCCGTTCTGACTCATAGCGACCCTGTACAGGGTTTCCGAGGCTGTAACCCATGAAACAGCTGGTAGTTTCAAATTGCTGGCCTTGCGGTTCACAGCCCGATTCATAACCACTACACTACCAGAGCTCCTTATATGAGTATATATGGTTATTGAAAGGATAAAATTTACCTTGATTAAAATTTGGAAACACCATTATAAAGGATGTTCATTCAGTTCATGACATGCAGCACACTGACCCGGATCATTGTTATTCAAATGGTGTGCCTGCAGCCCTGCATGCTTTGTTTGCTCTTGTCCTCCTTTTATTGTGTTTTTAAGTAACTATATAGGTATGCACGTGTGTATGTATATGTGTGTATATATACAAGGGAGTTTCTTAAAAAGGTCATGGAAAAATGGAATTCAAAAATAATGGACTTTGTCCACAGACTTTTTGAAGCCTCCTGAAGTGTGTGTGTGTTATTGAAAGAACACACTGTCAGAAATTCCCACTCCCTTGGTGGCATCGTGGTTAACTGCTTGACAGTTAACTGAAAGGTCTGCAGTTTGAAATCACGAGCAGCGCTGCAGGAAAAAGATGTGACGGTTTGCTGCCATAGAGCCCAGCTTTGGATACCCTCTAGGGAAATTCTCCTGTGTCCTATGGGGTTGCTATGGGTT
>NW_006408522.1:27641439-27655405 GCF_000296735.1 Chrysochloris asiatica | reverse complement strand
TGCGGGAGAAAGATGAGGCTTTCTGCTCTCATAAAGATTTACAGCCTTGGAAACCCTGTACAGGGTCACTATGAGTCGGAATTGAGTATATGGTACTTAACAACAACATTATTGTCTTATTTTCAGTATCTTTATGAATCATACATTGGACAATCTGTGAGTGAATATCTGATGATAAACTCAGCAAATTATGTGCTGTAAAGTTGTATGTAGTATGTGTTATTGATGATGGTTGTTGTTGGTTCTGACTCCTAGCAATCCTGTATAGGGTTTTCAAAGCTATAAATGTTCGCGGGAGCAGAAAGCCTCATATTTCAACTGCGAAGTGGCTGGTGGGCTCCAACTACCTACCTTTTGGTTCATAATTCAGTGCTTATCGTATAGAGCCTCTGCACTCCATTTTTAATGATGATATATTAAAAAATTAAAACATACAGTCAAAGTGGGGCATGTTGTAACTGAAATACCTTGTGGTAGATGCATGATTATGATGAAGCGGTAAGAGAAGAGGCAATCAATTACCAAGGAAAGATGGTTAATTGACTGAGACATGTGACTGTTTGCCTCATGACTATTTGAGAGAACAGAGTTGGGCAGCAAGCCACTCTATTGAGGCCATAAAAGCCATGGTGGCTATAGTGTTGGGTGGCGGAGTAAAGCCTTGGGAACTGTGAGACACTGACATGCTGTGGTAGTCATTGTACTGGAATCATTGCTGTTGTTTTTGTGAAGTGCTGTGGAGTTGGTTCCGACTCATAGTGATACTATATAGGGTTTCTGAGGAGCGGTTGATGGGTTTGAACTGCCAACCTTGTGGTTAACTTTCCAGTAATTAACCTATGTTGTTGTTGTTAAGTGCCATCGAGTCGGTTCCGACCCATAGCGACCCTGTACAGGGTTTCTGAGGGTGTAAGTCTTTACAGGAGTAGAAAGCCTCATCTTTCTCCCACGGAGCGGCTGGTAGTTTCGAACCGCTGACCTTAAGGTTCGCAGCCCGATTCGTAACCACTACGCTACCAGAGCTCCTTCCTATAGCACCACAAAACTCTAGCATTTGAACTACTCCCACTCCCATTCAACACACACACAAATACATACAAGATGGACATTTTGATAAGTCACTTTTTCTTAAATAGTACTTCTTAAAATCAACTAGTTGCTCAAACTTTTAACTCATTTGGAAATTTTCTTGGTACTTTCAGTTTGCATGTCCTAAGCAATTTGTTATTTAGACATGGCCCTTCATAATGTATGTCTACTCCTGGTGTGACGCTGTGGGTTAATGTGCTGTACTGCAAAAGTCAGTTTGAACCGCAAGGTTGGCAGTTCAAGCTCACCAGCCGCTCCTCGGAAACTTTATACAGGGTCGCTATGGGTCGGAACTGACTCAGTGGCACTTAACAATAACAACAACTCCTTAGAAAGTTGACACCAACGGGTAAGTTCATTTGCAGAAAAAGTCTGGATTGCCATGAGGTGGTAGTAGTGAGCAGCCTGGCAGACAGGTCCGCATTACCTGGGAGGGGACAGAGGCTGGGCAGGTGGGTGGTGGAATGTATGCTACTATAAAGCTACTGTTGGTTTCATACTTTGTTTTATTTTTATCTGGAGGTGCCTTCCTGGAGAGAGAATTAGACATGGCTTTTAATGAAACTCTCAGAAGTAACATCTGAGAGGTTGGCAAATGCACATCAGGAGAAAGAGAAAAAGATCCTGAACTATACCTGCTTTCTCTCTCCAACACACACACAAACACACACAGGAGAAAAGGAGGAAGCCCCAGAGATCGAAACTGAACTAGAGAGAATGGGAGAATAGAAGATAAAGGAATACACATATTTTATTATTTGACAACAAGGGTAAGTTAGATCAGTAAGAAGTCAGAAGGTAATTGTGATGAGACTTTATAAGACATAAGATTTAAGGACACATACTTTGGTTTGACCTCTCCCATACTTCGGGGAGGGGGGGGAGGGGGACATAGGGCCATTGGAATAAACTCTTAACACCTGTGACTTTTGATATTCCTTATTGTAATTACATCAGGAAATCAGAAAATGTTAATAAGAGAATTTTCAAAATTGTGTCCCCAAAATGACAAATCTCTTCCAAATTCATATGGTTAACTAGTGGCAGCGTTGGGATTAGAACCCCACTTCAGTGTCCTAAGTATCAAGAAGCTATCTTTTCCAAATCACAAGAGCAATTTGATATTTTCTCTCAAACAGAAAAGATATTTAAAAATATGAAATTCAGTTATTTTCATTTTCCCTAATTAAAATTTTCTTCTAAGGAGCAAACTTCTCTGATAAGTTAACATGACAACCACCTATTATACCACAATATTCCACAGTAAGTGTAGTCTTAGAGGATAACGCAGCAATCTTTTTTGTTGTAACTCTTACTTTTTCCTAATAATAGATGCCAAATGGTATCATTTACTGCTTTACAATCTTTTTATAAAACCCAGTATCTGAAACAGTTAAAGGAAACCTAGAAGAAATTATGGGGATACTATCTATCCCTCACCAGTCAAAATGATCCCAATACTATATTGTTGTCATTGTGGTTAAGTGCTGTGGAGTGGGTTCCGGCTCATGGAGACACTGTATAAAGTTTCTGAGACTTTACATTTTCACAGGAGCAGAAAGTCTCATCTTTATCCCACAGAGCAACCCATGGGCTCCTACCATGCGGACCTTGTGGCTCACAGTCCAGTGCTTATCATATGGAGTCACTGTGCTTCCAGGACTATATTAGAGGCATATATTAGAGGCATATTAATACCTTCTTGGGGTAGAAGGAACAGGGCTTTGTGGCCAACGTAACCTGGAGTCAAATCCAGCCTCCATTTTTATAATCTGTTTGACAGATACTGTTACTTGATTTCTCCTTAGCACTAGCTTCCTTACCTAAACAGGAATAACATTGAAACAATAAAGTTAGACCCAGAATTAAAGTCATGAGAGTTTCCTGGAAAACAGAAATTCAAATCTACTTCCTTAAGGTCAGCCCCTGAGGAAAAAAAAATCCATTTAGCTAATAATGTTGGCAACAACGGGAGTGAGGGCCGGTGTAGAAGAGTGGGCATAAAGCTCTTCATGGAAACGTTCAGTCATTTTATATTGGGCACACAGTGCTGCAGTCATTGTCAATCACTGGACCATTGACCTCAGCCGCTATGGAGGCTGCTTTGGTTCAGTTCAAAACCAAGTCTAGAAAAGATTTGGGATTTGTGGAACCTAGTGAACACTTGTTTATTGTTGTTGTTGTTAAGTTCTGCTAAGCCAATTCTTACACATAGCAACCTTGTATAGTGTTTCCAAGGAGTAACTGATGAGTTTGGAACCGCCAACCTTGTGATTCAAATCAACCTTGTGGACCAGTGCATTATGCTGCAGCACCACACAAGGACTTGGACCGTTGATTGTACCTGGTGAATCAGAAAGTTAGTACCACTCGAGTGAGGGTCTGTGGTTGGGTCAGGGAGGTTCCTGAGCCAAAAGGCATCAAGGCCAATGCTGAAAAAGATGCAAATTACAGGTTGAATGCAATCATCCTGACTGAGTCCCCTAGTGCACATGAATGTATTCTGAAAGTCTCTAATTGCTTCTCAACAAGATCTAGGAAGTCTATAAGTGCAAGAGAGATCTGGCACCAACATTTACACCTCCTTATAAAACATCAACTTAAAATTTCTATGCATTGGAGAACTGGGGGTTTGCTCTAAAGGAAAGCTTCTCATAAAAGAAAACTAGAGAAATGTGGCTCTGAACAGATTTCAGAAACATGTCTTTCATCCTGCTTGGGGTCTTCTGGAAGGAAAGGGCTAAACTCTGATAATCACCGGAGTATGGAAAACCATGGCAGCATTGCTGTTTTCTTTCTTTTTCTTTGACCTAGACACATTTTCTTTCCCTTTTCCCTCTTAAAACCTCTATTAGTGACAATTTGGTGACAGTGCCTTTGTACTTTCCCAATTCTGGCTGTTAAATTGGGGGTGGTGGTGGAGTGGAGGTTTGTTGGCACCCTCACAGGCCTTGCCTTTCCCAGCAGGCTAGGAGAGCCGGAAGCCTGGGAAGGCTGTCCACAGACTGTCTGGCTAGTGTGAAGGAAGAGAGGGGGAGGTGGCAGCTAATTCCTAACTAGCTGGACCTCAGAAGGTGGCCTCTTTTCCCTTTGGCTTATGAGGCAGTGCTGAAGGCCAAGAATTCAAGCCTAGTTCCTGTGAGGTTGTCACTTTGATTATGGGTTCAGAAGAAGTTACAGAGCTGCCTGAGAAAGGTTTACCACTCAGCCATGAGGAAAAAAAGGCCCTCTCAGTTGGCAGTGGGGCTAAGGGCTCGCCTTTCCATTTAGAAGAAGGGTGAGGGGTAAATGTCCTAATTAGTTGTGGAATGTTTGCCCAATACTTTGGGGATCTTGTCTATGTTCCCATTAAATTATTCTACCCATAAACTATAAACACCACCCCCCTAAGTATTATAAGCCTTATTGTGGCCCTAGAGGGGTACATGACATTAAATCTTAAACTTATGAATATATATATATATATATATATTTGTTTTTGCAACAAATGTTACATGACTTCAAAAAGCCATCTTAAAATATGATTCTCTTCAGAATCTTTTGTGAGCTCAATGGAATGCTCACTTATCTATAACTACATCACTGTAGTCGGTATTGGCTTTATTAAAGCCATTTAACACCAATGTGTCCTCCTACCTGTAAGAAGGCACCAAGTCTCTATCATGTATGTTTCCCCAGAGCTTAACATTTAGGCAAGGACAGCAACATTAAGCAAATGTACCCATTGTTTTCTTATATTCTCAGGCTCTTTTGTATTTGGGCAGGGCACAGCGACCAGTTTTGATCAATGAAATGTAAGTGGAAGTACTGTGTGTATCACTTTTGGACTGAGCCCATGAGAGCCCACATGCATTGTTTTTTAAATTGTTTTCTAGTCTGATTTCACAACAATCAGTAGGCGCAGCAGCAGGAGGATGGAGTAACCATCAACTTGGATCTCTGAGTGACACTGTGGAGCAGTTCCTCCTGAACCCAGGGTGGACATAATGTGGGAGCAAGAATAAACTTTTGGTTATTCATATTTAATAAATTACTGAGATTTAGAGATCAATTTGTAGCTGTTGCACAATGGAAATTTTCTCGACTAATAAAAGTTCCAAGCAGGAAGTATGCCCTCAGTTCATATTTGTTAAACTCTCATATACCCAAGCATAAAAAACAAATGGCCTAAATCATAATCATGCTGTAGTTGACAGATCTGAACCTTTTCTGTGTGTCAGGAACTTTTCTATGTGCTAAGCCATTAACATGTATCATCTCATTTATGTTACGTAACAATCTTATGACATAGTATGCCCATTTTTCAGATGAAGAAAACAAGGCTACAAGCTGCTGAGTCTTGTCACACAGAGTGCTTTGACAACTCTATTCAACTGCAAGCACTCTGACTCTAGAATCTATTACAGCATATCTGACTTTCATTTTTGCATATCATATATCCTTAACCTCTTCCTTTGTTGGCATGTTGTATGTTTGTGTAGGCAACCTGAAGTCTAGCTGGAAAGCCCCCAAGCAAGCTTTATTCTTAAACCAACAAGCAGTATAAAAGAGCTTTCAATTCCTCCTTAAGAAGAGGATTGTAAGAAAAAGTTCATGTGGGGTTGGTGAGTTGGGGTGAGGGATGGAGGCTGAAAGAGGAAAATTAATAACTTCTCAGCTTATTCTGAGTAAAATCTTTATTACAGAACTTATGTGGTTAGAAATTAAGTCTGATAACATTATATTAAATCAGTGTTTCTCTGGGGGAAAAAAAAATACTATCTCCAGAGTTTGGATTATAAATTGCATTGGATTGTGCTTACTTCCCCTCTCCCCCTTTTAACAATGGCTGTATCTTCTTTTATGTGCTGCGTATTTATTAAACTGGTCCCAAGACTCAGGATGAACACATGAGCACTCCCCTCTAGTTGCTCCGAATGGCTGTGCTAAATGCTGGAGTGGTAGTGGGAGTTTATACAGAGTGCAGTGAGAATGCAGAGGGCTGTTGGGGAGGCCAGTATCCTACCAGAGGTGTCGTTCATCCCGGATCTTGAAGAAGATGTGGGCATAGATGCAGGTGGTAGGGAAGGCATAGTAGGCAAAGTCAGGGGGACAGGCAAGTGCTCCATATTTGGGCTGTTCAAGCACTTCATTCATTCAGTTCTGTGCTATCTAGTGATTAGTTGTAGCATAGATTTCATGGGAGTATAGGGAGATAAATGAGCTGCCAAGATCATTTAGGATCAGGTTGGAAGGTGCTTTGTTTGTCTTCTCAGTTTCACTTAAGGAGAATCCTAAATCACCTTTCCAGTTGCCAACAAGTTGTTTCCAACTCACAGTGACGCAATAGGACAGAGTGAATGGCACCATAGTGTTTCTAAGGTTGTCGTCTATTACAGAAATGACCGACTCACCTTCCTCCCACTGAGCAGCTGATGGCTATGAAATGCGGACCTTTAGGGTAGCTGCTGAGTGCTGAACTGTCGTGACACAAGGGCTCTGTAAACAATCCTTACAAACATGAATATGGTGGAGCTCCACAGAGTTGGTGGAAAAATTCCATTATCTTTTCATTCCATTTTTCCGTAAATTTTTGGAACACTTTTGTATAATCCTGTATTTGATGAGAGAAGATGGGCTAATTAATATACCCACTTTATGTATGTGAAAAATCTGAGAACATACACATTTTCAGGTTTAGTCAAATGCAAAT
Organism: Chrysochloris asiatica; assembly: GCF_000296735.1. Classification (NCBI taxonomy): domain Eukaryota; kingdom Metazoa; phylum Chordata; class Mammalia; order Afrosoricida; family Chrysochloridae; genus Chrysochloris; species Chrysochloris asiatica. The sequence goes on along the minus strand of NW_006408522.1, from coordinate 27,648,624 downwards.
TAATGAAACTTAAAAACAGCTTAGAATTGTATGCTATTTCTGCCATCTATTGATCCCCTTTGCCCAATCCACAACCTCTCCTATGTTTCTCTCTCTTCAAAAACAGACCCCCAACCCTGAAGTCATTTAAGAAACAAATTCTGGGAATGAGGCTGGGGCAGAACCTTGGAGACAGAAAGTAGCTAACACGCCCCAAACAAGATGTTGGACTTTATTCAATCAGCAAAATAATTGTGTTTTCTTCCCACTGACCCATTTCTGAGATGGAACTCCTGCTGCCTTTTAATGTTTTTCCTCTGACTGCAGTCCAGTCACTTGCTTAGCATACTCTTACTTTCTTCCTTTCCATTGAGGCCTTGGGCAAGCCACACCTTTATATTAAAATCTACCTTTTATCCAAAAATCTGCCTCCCTTTAGAGAAAGAGGAGATAATAATGCTTAGATAATAATGCAGAAAAGCCACAATTCCTGGTTTTTAAAAGTCCATGTTGTGAGAACAATGTTGATGAATCAGAAAACTAACATCTCATAGTGTGCAATGTAATTTTTCCCTGAAATATTCACTTATTCATCAGCACTTTATTGAGCAGATTCACCCCATTTCTCAAAAATATGTCCTTTCTCTGGCATACATTAATATGTTGTATTAAGGAGCTCTGGTAGCATAGTGGTTACGAATTGGGCTGCGAGCCACAAGGTCAGCAGTTCAAAACTACCAGCAGTTCCGCGGGAGAAAGATGAGGCGATCTGCTCCCGTAAAGATTTACAGCCTCGGAAACCCTGTGTAGGTTCTCTATGAGTCGGAACCGACTCCACGGCACATAACAACAACAACAAACATTATTATTATTAGGAAAAGATAAGTGTTTTCATAATGGTACATAAACTCTTATGAGGAGCTACATGCAAATTCTGGTATCAGTCCCCCTCTTATTAACTTGGGTAGGTATACAGTGAGGAACACCTGGTGCTAAGAACTCCAGTTTCTTGGGTTTACCTGGAAGCAGGTGTTTATTTTGGATACACTTAAACTGCCTTTCCAAAACATCAGACAACCCACCTTTTAAAAGTTGCCATTAGTTTATGGCTTGGAAAGATCAAAGATGACTTGGCATAAACTATATTCACTGTATGAAGAACTCAACAAATTCAAATAATTAGGGATTAATATCATTTTATATTTGGAAAAGAGCCTACTGTTGTTAAAGATCATTTTGGTATGTTTACTATTTGAGTAAACTAAAACATCATGCTTGAAGTCTCTAAACTGCCACCGAATTTGACATTGTTGCCAGTGGAAATTTTTTTGTTAAGTGAGCTGCTCAGTTAGGAGCATCTAACTGACCATTCTGTATACGATTCATTTGATCAAATTTGCTATTGATTTCATTGATCAAACTGACAAAAAAGACAAAACGGCATAAATTGTTTTGTATAAGTTATTGCTATGTAATCCAGCAAACTGTGACAGAGAGAATATTGCTTTGGTCTTCTCATAGCTCAACTTTTGCTATGTAAATGCCCAATCAGGTGCTCATAAAAACTTAAATTATGACCTTAATTTTCTGTGGCTTGAAGTTGGAGCAAAAGTGTTCCATCAATAAAATCTTCAATGGTGTTTCGATCCACATACTATCACCCAGCAATTCTCGCCTTCAGTTGAGATAATAGCAGCAATTAGGTAGCTTTTATTCTCAACCCCTTTTAACTTTTGCTGTCTTATAAATGAGCACGCTGTGTATATGTGTAACCACCCTAGAGAGAATGCTGGCTAATGTCAGAATCCATGGAAAACAATTAGCCCATTCATGAATTATCCTTTATTTTTTACTTTAGCCTCAAAGGTTAAATGTGTATGTCCTTAGTTTACTCTATTTTCTGTTTTGACACATGTTTGAAAGCTGTGATGGAGTTTTGCAGACTGGTAAAAAAAAAAAAAAAAAAAAAGCAGTAAGATTGTGAAAATCAAGCACACTTGTATTTATTAGTGGTCACTAATGACATGTAATTAAAGTAATTACAGAAAGGCAAACAGACAATTAAGTTGTTGGAAGTGGCAACAAAGGACAGTGACAGTGTAAATTTCTTGTCTCTCTGGTTCATCTTTAAGTCCCACAAATATCATAAAGAAAGGGTAATGCTCATCAGAGGAGGTAGTTTAATACAAGACTTTTGTGAAAAAATCATGGAGTCTATGAGGTATAAACTAGGAGCCAAGGCCAGTGTGTTAGGTGAAGGACTGGAACAGGCACCAAAATAAGACTTCATGAAGATTGGTGGCTTAATCAGAGAGTCTTGTGAAGGATGATTAGAACAGATGGAAATGAAAAAATGGTAAACATGGCAATTCTCTTCATATCAAACGTCATCCTCTTCACTTCAGAATCTGAGCTGCATCCTTCATTCCTGACTGATGTTGGTCAAAAGTCACTCTGTACATATACTAATATTGTATTAATAATCGTGTTCTGGGGGAAATTTTTTATATTGAAATTCTTCCATGCATGTTACCCCAGTTTAATATGGAACTGAGAATCAACCGATGAGTAGGAGCTTGTTTAATTGTTGAACCAGGTTTCTATCCCCAGTCCGTTTCTATATGTTAAGCTTAGTATGAGGCAGGTATGATATAAGTAACTTACCAGAGTTACTGAAATTGATCTTTTATGGAATTATATACAGTTATCAACACAAGGCCTATGCTAATTGCTAATAATACAGCAAAATTTTAAATGCTAGTTTTCTTTTTGGGGGAACTGTAATATTTTAAAAAAGTTTTTCAATTTATTTTATTGTTGTTACTGACAATATACACAGCAAAACAGACATTCTATTCAATAGTTTCGACATGTACACTTCAGTGACATTGATTATATTCTTTGAGTTATATAATCATTCTTACCCTCCTTTTCAAGTTGTTCCTACCTCCATTAACATAAACACATTGCCCCCTAAGGTTTCTATCAAATTGTTTGAATTGGCAAATTGAATTGTCAATTTGATAGTTCTTAGTGAGCCCTACCACCACTCATACTGTGATAGCTTGTATGTTGCTGTGTGTGCTCGAAGCTAAGCCATCAGTATTTTCAATACCAGCAGGGTCACTCATGGTGGAGAGGTTTTGGCCGAGCTTCCAGATGAAGAAAGACTTGGAAGAAGGAGAGGCAAACAACTTCTGAATGCTTAACCACTGAAACCTTATGGATAGTCATGGGACATTGTCTGATTTAGTACAGAAATGAGCCCCTCAGGTTGGAAGGCATTTGAAATATAACTGGATAAGAGGAACCTTCTCAAAGTAGAACTAACCTTAAGTATGTGGATGGAGTAAAGCTTTTAGGACCTTCATGTGCTTTTGGGGCACAACTCGAAATGAGAAGAGACAGCTGCAAGCACCCATTAATAATCAGAATGTGGAATGTATGAAATACGTATCTAGAAAAACTGGAAGTCATCATAAACAAAATGGAATGCATAAAGATTGTTGGCCTAGTCATTAGTGAGCTGAAATAGACTGGTACTGCCCATCTTGAATCATATAGTCATATGGTTTACTATGCTGAGAATGACAAATTGAAGAGGAATGATGTATCTCTCATCATTAAATAGAGTTTTCATGATCCATCTTGAAGTACAATGCTCTTTGTGATAGGCTAATGTCCATATGCCTAGAAAGAAGAACACTTAATACCACTATTATTCAAATTTACGTACCAACCACTGAATCAGTGAGGATGAAACTGAAGAATTCTACTAACTTCTTCAGCCTAAAATTGATCAAGCATGCAAACAAGATACACTGATAATTACTGATGATTGGAATGTAAAAATTGAAAACAAACAAGGGTAATGAGTAGCTGGAAAATATGGTCTTGGCGATAGAAATGATGCTGGAGATCACATGATAGATTTTGCATGACCAATGACTTATTCATTGCAAATACCTTTTTTTCAACAACATCAAATGACAACTGTAAATGTGGGCCTCCCCAGAGAGAACACACAAGAAATAAATTGATTACATCTGTGGGAAGAGAGGATGGAAAAGCTCAATAACATTAGCCAAAATAAGGTCAGGGACAGACTGTGGAAAAGACCAAGAGTTGCTCATAGGCAAGTTTAGGCTGAAGCTGAAGAGAATTAAAACAAGTCCATGAAAGTCAGAATATGGCCTTGAATATATCCCACCTGAATTTAGAGAACACCTCAAGAATAGATTTGATGCAGAAGACACTAATGACTGAAGACCAGAGGAGTTATGGAATGACATCCAAACCATAATACATGAAGAAAACAACAGATCTTTAAAAAGACAGGAAAGAAAGAAAAGACCAAGCTGGAAGTCAGAATAGACTCTGAAACTTGCTCTTGAGTGTACAGAAACTAAAGCAATTAGAAGAAATGATGACATAAAAGAGTTAAACTGAAAAATTTAAAGGGCAACTTGGGAAGATAAAGTAAAGTATTATAATAAAATGTACAAAGACCTAGAGTTCAAAAACCAAAAGTAAAGAACATGTTCAGCATTTTTCAAGCTGAAAGAGCTGAAGAAAATATTCAAGCCTTGGATTGCAATATTGAAGAATGAAATAGGCAAACTATTGAATGACACAGGAAACATCAAAGAAGATGGACTGAGTACATAGAGTCACTGTATTGAAAAGAATTGGTTGAAGTTTAGTCATTTCAAGAGGTTGCAGTATAATCAAGACCTGCTGGTACTGAAGGAAGAAATCCATGCAGCACTGAAAACATTCATGAAAAATAAGGCACTGGGAATTGATGGAATGCAAATCAAATGATTCAACACATTGATACAGTGATCATTTGTCCATGCTAAGAAATTTGGAAGACAGCTACCATGCCAACTGATGGGTTGTTGTTAAGTGCCATTGAGTCGGTTCCAGCTCATAATGACCATGTATAGGGTTTCCAAGGAATAACTGGTGAGTTTGAACCACTGACCTTTTGGTTCAAATTGACCTTGTGGTCCAGTGCTTATCCTACAGCACCATACTAGGACTCTCTAAACTGGCTGATTGGAATAAATCTATATTTGTGCCCATTCCAAAGAAAGGGGACCCAGTAGTATGTAGAGATCATCGAACAATATAATTAATGTCACATGCAAGTAAAATTTTGTTGAAGATAATTTAAAATTATTGCAGTACTACATCAACAGAAAATTACCAGAAATTCAAGATGGATTAAGAATAGAATATGAAACTAGGAATATCATTGCTGATATTAGATGGATCGTGTCTTAAAGCAGAGAATAGCAGAAAGATGTTTACTTACACTTTTTGACTGTGCAAAGGCATTTGACTGTGAATCATAGCAAACTATGGATAATATTGTAAAGAATGAGTATTCCACAACACTTAATTGTGCTCATGAGGAACTGTACATAAAGCAAGAGATAGTTGTTAAACCAGAACAAGAGGATACTGAATGGTTTAATATTAGGAAAAGTGTTGCCAGTATTGTATCCTTTCACTATACTTATTTAATCTGTATGCTGAGCAAATAATCCAAGAATATGGATTATATAAAAATAATGTGGCATCAGGATTGGAAGATATTTATTAACAACTGCGATATGCAGAAGATATAGCCTTGCTTGCTGGAAGTGAAGAGGGTTTGAATAATTTAATGATGAAGATCAAAGACTGTAGCCTTCTTCATGGATTGCACTTCAGTGTAAAGATAATTAAAATCCACACAATTGGACCAATAAATTATGATAAACAGAGTCAAGATTGAAGTTGGCAAAGATTTCATTTTGTTTGATTCCACAATCAATGCTCATGAAAGCAACAGTCAAGAAATCAAATGACAAATTGCATTGGGGAAATCTGCTACAAAGATCTCTTTAAATTGTTAAGAAGGAAAGATGTCAATTTGAGGATTTACATGTGCCTGGCCCAAGCCATGTTATTTTCAAATGCCTCATATGCTCATATGTGAAAGTTGGACAATTAATAAAGAGAAGAGATGTATTTGAATTATGGTATTAGAGAAGAATATTGAAAATACCATGTACTTTCAGAAGAATAAACAAATCTGTTTTGGAAGAAGTACAGCCAAAATGCTCCTTAGAAGCCAGGATGTAGGACATAGACTCTGGGACTTTGGACATGTTAGGAGGGGCCAGTACCTGGAGAAGGACACAATGCTTGGAAAAGTGAATTATAAACATAAAAGAGGAAGACCTTCAATGAGATACAGTGAAACAATAGCAACAACAATGGACTCAAATATAACAAAATTGTGAGGATTGCACAGGATCTGGTGGTTTATCATTCAATTGTGCACAGGGTTGGAACTGACTCAACAGCACCTAACAACAGTGAACCCTGGTAGCACTGGAGGATAAACACTGCACTGCTAACCACAAGACTGGCAGTTCAAACCCAACAACTGCTGTATAGGAGAAAGATAAGGCTTTGTTCTCTCATTACAGATTTATCACCTCAGAAACTCTATTTAGGATTTCTATGAGTCAGAATCAGCTTTAAGGCAGTGTGCTTTGGTAGTTCTTAAAAAAGCATGATGCTCAAGACAGATATTTTATACTAGTTAAGCTACATTGTTTTAAGAAGATTATTTCAGGAAAATAGTTTCAAGTGTTCATTCAGCTTCCAAAGCTCCAGAAAGTTGGGAGTCCATTGGAAGTCGAAATTTTGATTTGTGTTTTCCTCCTGTTAGTCATACTTATTCTATAGAATGTTTGATTGAAATATTCAGTAATGGTAACTGGGCACCATCCAGTTCTGGTCCTATAGAAAAGAACAGTTTTTCATAGAGACAATTAGTCACACATTTCATATCCTGCTATTCCTGATCCCCACATTCATTTGTCTGTTTGTTCTACTGTAGTGGCTTGCATGTTGCTGTGATGCTGGGAGCTATACCACCAGTATTTTAAATACTGGCAGGGTATACCCATGGATAAGTTTCAGCTGTGCTTCCAGAGTAAGCCTAGGAAGAAAGTGAGGAGGACTACTTCTGAATATTTAGTCAGTGAAAATTTTATGAATAGCAGTGCAACACTGTCAGATAGCACCAGAATATTGACTATTGAAACATGATGAATGGCACCAGAATAGTGTCAAATATAGTGCAGGATGATGAGCTGCACAGGTTGGAAAGCACTCAAAATATGATGGGGAAGAGCTGCTTCC
>NW_006408522.1:27638842-27639426 GCF_000296735.1 Chrysochloris asiatica | reverse complement strand
CAATATCATTAATATCCCATGTAAGTAGGAGTTTGCTAAAGGTAATTAAAAAACGGCTGCAACAGTACATTGACAGGTAATTGCCAGAGGTTCAAACTGGATTCAGATGAGTGTGTGGAAAAAAGGAATATCATCAAATGGATCTTACCTGAAAGCAGAGAATACAAGAAATATGTTTACCTGTGTGCTTTATTGGCTATGCAAAGGCTTCTGACTGTGTGGATCATGACAAAATATGGACAACATTGTAGAGAATGAGTATTCTTGTAGACTTAATTGTACTCAAGAGGCACTTGTACATAAACCAAGAGGCAGTCATTTCAACAAAACAAGGGAACACTGAATGGTTTAAAATCAAGGAAGATGTGTGATAGAGTTCTATTCTTTCACCATACTTATTCAGTCTTTATGCTGAGCAAATAATCCCAGAAGTGGGAATATATAAAGAAGAACATGGCATCAGGATTGGAGGAAGACTCATGAAAAACCTGTTGTTGTTGTTGTCAGGTGCCATCGAGTTGGAACCGACTCATAGCGACCCCATGCACAGCAGAATGAAACAATGTCCGATTCTGGGCCAACCT
>NW_006408522.1:27636533-27637547 GCF_000296735.1 Chrysochloris asiatica | reverse complement strand
TCTCTTTGGAATGGGCACAAATATGGATCTCTTCCAATCAGTCGGCCAGATAGTTGTCTTGCAAATTTCTTGGCAGAGACGAGTGAGTGCCTCCTGTGCTGCCACTACTCCCTAAGAGACAACTCCAGAGTTGTCCCCCTACTATAAGAATAAAATGTGTAGTAAACAAATAAACAAAATATGATATATACTAACATTGGACTACTAGTCAGTAGAAGAACTAAAGTCTTGTTATGTGCTACAAACTTGAAAATAATATGCTGAGTTAAATAAATCAATCAGAAAAAGGCAAACATTGTATGATCTCACTTATATAAAAAGCAAGAAAAGGCAAATGTATAGAAACCAAATTTTTTTAGTGGTTACCAAGGGTGGAAGTGAGTGAGAAAGTATGGAATACTGAGTTTCAATATATAGTGAGGAAAAGATGAGCTCCCTCCCTAAAACACAATGTGGAGTCCTGGTGTGATGCTGTAGGATAATCACTGAACTGCTAAGCACACTGTCAGCAGTTCAAATCTACTAGTTCTCCTCAGAAACCCTATACAGGATCACTCTGAAGAAGAACCAACAAAAACACATGTAAGGGGTTTTCAGTTCTATTTATTGTGCACTGATACCTGGTATGGCACTGTAGGATCAACACTGGACTGCAAAGCACAAGGTCAGCAGTTCAAATCCACCACCTGCCCCTCGGAAACCTTATATAGGGTTGCTATGAGTCTGAACCAACTTGATGGGATTAACAACAACTGTTCTTGGAATCATTCTTTTCTTGTCATATTGTCATTATTATTGCTTCTTTCTTGTCTGGAGAAGAGGAAGAATGTCTGGAATAGCTAACCCTATTCCATCTTTCTCTATCTCCATCATATTCGATGTTGTTCTTGTTGTTATTAGCTGTCATCAAGTCAGTACCGGCTCATAGTAACCCTATATCAACAGAACAAAACACTGTCTGGTCCTCGGCCAGTCTCACAGTTGTTGCCATGCTTGAGCCCACTGATGCTGCCA
>NW_006408522.1:27633641-27635678 GCF_000296735.1 Chrysochloris asiatica | reverse complement strand
CTCCTCAGAAACCCTATACAGAATTGCTGTGAGTTGGAATCGACTTGCTGACACTTAACACCAACAGCCACATTTTTTTCAATGCTATAAAATCTTGAGGAGATGAGCTTTGTCCTACTTATCTTTTGGTCAAGGAGCTCTGGTGGCATGGTTATGTGTTGGGCTGCTAACCACAAGGTCAGCAGTTAGAATCCCCTAGCTGAGTGAAAGGTGAGGATATCTGCTCCCTTAGAGATTTACAGCCTCAGAAACCCTGTACAGGACGGACTTTACGGCTCACAACTACCACCAGCTTTCTGTGTGAATAATGAGAGAATAATGTCTTAAATACACACACTTTCCCCAACCTTGCTACCTTCTTTCACCAATAAACTGCTGTGTAAACGTAGAGACCCAGCTCAGATGTCACATCTTCCAGAAATCCCTTCCAGAACTCTCCGACTGCACTAAGTGCACCTTTGTGGAAGGTTTTTCATTGCCCTTGGTTCAGATTTCTATCTTGATACCTATATATTATAATTATCTAATTATCAGACTGTCTCTGCTATTAAACTCAAAATTCTCTCAAGGTACTATCTAGTATTAAACTTCTTGAGGTTTGACTAATGCTTGTCACACGCTCAGTACGTGTTGAGTGACTCCGATCCGTGGCAGCTTTTCTGGAAGAGGTGGAAAGAGTGTATCCAGTTCGTGAGGGCACTTTAGATAAGAATTAGAGTGCTCTTTTTGAGGTGGGCACTTCCAGTTTTCAGGTTCTAAAATTATATTCGGCCTGGGCTTTGTCATCTTGAACTCCACAACCATCCCCATTTCCAGCGGCTACAAAGTAGCTCTGTACCTAAGTGCATGAGAGGATAAGTACCTTTGGCAGACTTGAAAAGAGTTTGGATGGATTTGAGAAAGCAGCAAACATTTTAAACGCTTAAGCTTTTTTAGACACCTGAGCTCCAATTATTTGCAGTGGGTCATTTCTCATGGTTCTTCTTCTCAGACTGGCCTTCACTGAGTGTTTCCAAGAATTTGAGATTGATGGATGCAAGCCTGTTTTAACTCAGGATGCTTGCAGATTCCAAACACCTGGCCTTGAAGTTGGGTCATTGTGTCCTCAGCTCACGAATCCATTCAGTTCTCTTACTGTATGTAGTCTGATCATCAGGGAAAGGCAGTTTTTGTTCATCTACCATCAGTGTGTACTAGTTCCCTCATAAGCTACAACCTGAACCTTGTATTGGAAAGGAGCATATTTGTTGGTTATGTATAGGTCAGTCCTGCCTATTTATGACATAGCTTTATTTCTGTTTACCAAATAATGCAAGTAAGCAGGGTAGAATGGAGGTGTGAACTGTCATGTCTGCTAAAATACAGAGAGCTTCCTAGAAGTCATTTTTCAAAGACAAGAGGGAAAATATTTGACAAGGAAAATGAGGGCAGTCAGTTTAGATACAGAGCGTATAGCAGAGCATAAGGAGACTCGTTAGGGCCAAACAAGTTATGTAAGGGAAAAGAGGCAGATCCTTTGGGCTAGAGCAATGACTCTGGGTAGGAAAATCATAAATAAGGAGGTCTGTGAGAATGTGGAGTCCAGTCACTAATCAGTCTAAAATTTAGACTAAATATATGACTTGATATAATGACAATAGTGACTCATTTTGAATTGTTGAGTGTGGGAAGAAAAGCATGAAAAATATACGTTTGAATAAGATTATTTTAAAGTTTTGCATAAAGGATTGAAGAAGAAAACTAAAGCATGGACACTACGAAGGAGTTTGCTACATTGAAGATATGAACCAATGAGGGTGTCCACCTGGTGGAAGACTTTTTTCTGCCCAAATTTTTAACATCATTCACAGACTGTACAAAACCATCAACTTAAAAATTAACCAACTTAAAAAAAAAAAAAATTAGCCTGCTATATTTGGTCAAACATTTAATTAACTCATTCCTAGTGTGATGGAGTCCTGGTGTGGCTCTGTGGGCTAATGCATCAGACTGTAAAGTCGTTTGAACTGCAAGGTTGGTGGTTCAAGCTCACCAGCT
>NW_006408522.1:27615166-27632511 GCF_000296735.1 Chrysochloris asiatica | reverse complement strand
GCACATAGCAACAATAACAACAACAACATGTGACACACTGGATTGTGAACCACAAGGTCCATGATTCAAACCCACCAGCTGCTCCTCAGACACTCTGTACAGGTTTGTGATGAGTCAAAATTGAGTCTACTGCACTTAACAACAACCACCGTCTTTACAGGAATTGAGTGTTCTCCTGATCTTTCTTTCCTGGAGCTAGTGGGTGGGTTCCAAACCACCAACCTTTTGGTTAGAAGTCAGCTTTAACAATTGTGCCACATAAGTACAATTTAAAAAAGGAAAGAAAACTGTGTAGCAATAATTCATTTAAAAATTATTTTATTTGCTTTCAGAATACTTGTAGGACAACACCATACAATTTTAGAAATACTGTTAACTAATTTTCTTGTCTCTAATCATAGGGAATCACTGGCCATAAACCCTTCAGTCTAAAAAGGTTTGTGCTAGGGCTGTTCAGGAATTCGGAAATCACCCTAAATCTTATTATATTCAGCTTGTTGCTTTCTAGGGAGAAGAAGAATAGTTCAGGTTATACTCAGTGGTTAAATCCAAATGGTTGATTGAACATTTGCCTTTGTGGATTCTTCATGTTGCTTTCTTACACACATTTATACTCTGATGGTTGGTCAGGGCAGTTTGCTTTCTTTTTGCCCCTCCTAGACACCAGGATCATAACTATAATAGACACATTGGCAAGTATAGTCCATTCAAATTTTGATCTATTGTACTACCTGGAAGTTATTTTTAACACAGGACTGTTTGAAGGCCATAGAAGGATCTGTTGAGGGATTAAATATACTTTCTAGGACTATTATATTTTAGTGTTTAGTTACCATGGGGCTACATTTACTATAAGATCCAAACATAACATTCAGTGGAGTTCAATTTTCCAGTAAGGATTTGCTAAATACTATAAACTCTAGCATCTAAGGAGAGTGTCTCTGCTGGTTCACTTTGAACTTTTCGATTTTGTTGTTCCTGTTTCTCGGTGTCTCTTCACTTTGCTACAAATGTCTAGCCTTTTTTCTTCCATACTCAAATGTGAATTTCTGATTTCAGGGCCTTTATCAATAAATTCTTAGACTTGCTTTCTGTAAATATTTGATGTCACTGCACATTGGACTTTTGCAGAGGTTTTTGTTTAGCTCCAATATGCTTACCAAAAGGTTTGCCTGCTTTACTTGTTAGTCTCGAAAATGGCTTTGGTCTAATAGCTTGGCCCTGTAACTCTTCTCACACAGGAGGGTTCCCAACTGTCTTCATTCTTTTTGGCACTGTCAGCATTTGCTCTGCATTTTGAAGCATTCTAAGCATATTCTGGCAGCGGGAAGAGTATTTTAAGTCTCTTTTTGGCAGTAACAGCCATCTCCTGCTTGGGGCCAAGCTGAAAACATTCCCTGTTGAGCAGTGCTTTGGCATTGTCTCAGCAGTAGCAGTGCAGAGTTACTTCCTGTGTAGCACCATTAAATATCCCTGCCCCCTCAACAAGCATTCAGGAACGCTTCCTGTGCAGCACTATCAACATCCCTGTCCCAACAGAAGCAATTCAGGGGTATTTTTGTGGTGCTTCAGGGATAGCTCCTGTGTAGCACCATTAGATATTTTGTTAAGAAGCATCACAACAACTCAGGATCCTGCTCTATTTTATTCTCTGTGTTGATGTGGTTCTTCACAACATACAGACTTACTTTTTTTAATTTAATGTTTTATTGTGAATTATATGGTAGTTTACATGAGAGAACTTTAGTTTTACATTCATTCCATCGTATATCATCTCATTGCCATGGTTACAATCCCCTCCATGCATCATCAGCCAACCGAAGGGTATATCCTACCACCCCCTACACTTCCCCCCTCCCCCCTAGTTTTCAGCCCACAGTCCCTTTCCCTCTCGGATCCAAAGTCCCCAGCCGCTTCATTACTCCATGTCATCGTCTCTGTTTCCATCGCAGGCATCTCTGTTTCTCTGGGTAGGTTCCCACTCTCGGCTCTTCTCCATTGATGGTCCCAGAGACCTCCGCTCCTATCCTGGAGAATTAATCACTCCCTTCCTTGTTACAAAACGTCTACCTTTGCATTTCCAACCCTCATAATCTGTCCTGATAAGCATTATTCACTACAGTATCACGAGTTACCTCTCTGTATTTCCTTTCATCAGCTCCACCCAGACAGATTGAATAGAACCCACTGGAGATTCTGCCTTCCTCCATGCTCCCTAGCACTAGGTTCCCTCTTGAAAGCTTGTAAGCCAGTCACTTCTTGCCTTTGTAGTCCCCTCTTCCCCATTTCAGTATCCAATGTCCAAGTTGCCCATCTCCGTCCACTCTGTGTGTGGAGGGGGTGCGAATGTTTCTTGCTATAAGGATTTGTTCCTTCTTTTGAGTTGCTGCTCCATAGGTATAGGTCAAGTTCATCAGATTGTATCAGCTCACTCTTTTTTTTTTCCCCTCTTCTTTCTTCTCCTGGTGAGCTCTGATCATCCAGTCATCCGGTCTAGGTCACATGGGTATCATCTAGAAGTGTGGGCGCTCCTGTGCACATGCCCTCTCTTTACGTCAGCCGGTAGCTCCACTCTCCTCTCGAGTCCTCCGTGGCCACGCCACTGACTCTGGGCCCAAGAGTCCCCAGGTCTCCTCACACTGCTTGCCAACCAGGTCCCCAACTGGGTCCACAGAAGTCCACTGAACATTCTAGGGCTTAGCTTGCTGCTTCATTGCTGCTTTTACCCCATTTCTCCCCATCGGTGATGTGTGTGGCAACCAATCAGAGCGTGCATTTCCGCTGAGTCTTAGTCTTGGAAGGGGGTTTGTGTTGAGAGGGCCTGGCCACTTGCCTTGATGTTTCCTAGGGAAGCGATTTGTTTGTTCTTGTAGTAACAGTCCATCTGCCTCCATTTTTCCTGCAGATCTTTCTTTCAAGAGGTATCTTTTTTATTCTTCTAGCCGCTCCAGGCTGGTCTGCTCGTCTTTTCAAGTGGAGATTTCTCATCTCTGGAGATCCACACAGACTTACTTTTGATGACGCTGATCTTTTATTCTCCGGTCAGAGTCCATCATGCCAGGCAAAACCAGGTATCAGAATGATGGCATCTGATCAGGTTTAAGACCCCAAGTAACCTCTAAATTTGTAACACTCAAGAAGAAACAAATGCTATCTTATATGTATCCTGCATGCTTTTAATTTGCTTCCTCATTTCTTAGCAATAAACCAACCTGAAAACAAATCATGGCTGTCAGGTTGATTCCAACTCAAGGCAACCCTACAAGACAGAGTAGAATTGTCCCATATGGTGGTTTTAAAGGTTATATATATATATTGAAGTTTAGTTGGAAGTTTATAGCATGAATTAGCTTTCCATTCAACAATGTATGCATATATGTTTTCATGCATGACATTCATTGCAATCCTTTCAATGTAACAGCCCTCTTCCCACTTCCTCCCTAGCTTCCCTATTCCCATTTGCCTTCTTTCTTATTCCTTCCTGACTTCTGAGCTTTGTTTTGGGGCAAATTCTGTACATTAACTCTCATATGGTTAATTGTACCAAGAAGTATGCTCCTCCCTGGTGTTATTCACTTTATAGACCTGCTATTGGAGTCCTGGTGTGGCACTGTGGGTTAATGTGCCAGACTGCAAAGTCATTTGAACTGCCAGGTCAGCAGTTCAAGCTCACCAGCTGCTCCTCGGAAACCCTATACAGGGTTGCTATGGGTCAGAACCGACTCGACAACACTTAACAACAACAATTGTTTGTTCTAAAGTTGATCTCAGTGGAGAACTCAATGTCAAGCTTGAAGAGTGACTAAGGGCCAGAATCTTGAGGGTCCCACCAGTCTGTATAGACCAGTAAGTCTAGTCATTTTTATGATTTTAAATTTTGTTCTGCTTTATTTTTCTTCCTTCCTTCCTTCCTTTCTTTCTCTCTCTCTCTCTCTTTCTTTCTTTTTCTTCCTTCCTTCCTTCCTTCCTTCATTCATTCATTCTTTCTTGCCTTCTTTCTTTCATGAGTTTTGATTGTGATCCTGATCAAAATGTTCAGTAGTGGTAGCCACGCATCAGTGATTTCTTCTGGACTCAGGGTACTGGAAGCTGCATTATGTTAGTCCATTGTTTCCTTGAGTCTTTGATTTTATTTTCACTTTTCTTTGCTCCACATGTGTACGAGACCAAAGTTGCATCTCAAATGGCCACTCAAAAGCTTTTAAGATGACAATAGCTACTCACAAAAGTAAGAGGTAGAAGGCTGTCTTGATGGACTGTTTTATATCAACTGATCTAGATGTCCCCTGACTACGGTACTAAATCCAAAAACCCAGGAATTCATTCCCTCGGTTTGATTATGGATAAAAGGTTATCAGAATTTGTGCAAGGTCAGAAGTTTGAAACTACCAGCTGTTCCGCGGAGAAAGATGAGGCTTTCTGCTCCTGTAAAGATTTACAGCCTCAGAAACCCTGTATGGGGTCTCTATGAGTCGGAACCGACTCCACGGCACATAACAACAACAACAGTACTCTGGCATCGTAGTGGTTACTAATCAGGCTGTGAACCTCAAGGTCAGCAGTTCGAAATTACCAGCTGTTCCTTGGGAGAAAGATGAGGCTTTCTGCTCCTGTAAAGATTTACAGCCTCAGAAGCCCTGTACAAGTTCACTATGAGTCGGAACCGACTCCACGGCACATAACAACAACAACAACATGCTCTCTTTTGGAGTCCTGGTTTGGCCCTGTGAGCTAATGTGTCAGACTGTGAAGTCATTTGAACTACAAGGTCAGTGGTTTCCAAGCTCACCAGATGCTCCTTGGAAACCCTATACAGGGTCGCTATGGGTCAGAATCAACTCAACAGCACTTAACAACACATGCTCTGTTTCGGAGTCCTGATGTGGTGCTGTGGGTTAATGCACTGGACTGCAAAGGCACTTTGAACCACAAGGTCGGTGGTCCAGCTGCTCCTCAGAAACCCTATCCAGGGTCGCTATGGGTCGGAACCGACTCGATGGCACTTAACAACAACAGTAGCTTAGTGGTTACAGGTCAGGCTGCTAGCCTCATTGTCTGCAGTTCAAAACTACCAGCTGTTCCATGGGAGAAAGTTGAGGCTTTCTGCTTCTTTTAAGATTTACAACCTCATAAACCCTACGCAGGGTTGCTATGAGTCAGAACCAACTCCATGGCATATAATAACCACCACCACCACCATTGTGTCGTTCATCATTGCATATATTCTATAAATATGTATGTAGAAATGTTCTCTACAAATCCACATAGAGATGTAGATGTACTCTCGTTTGCTTTCCTACATCTATTCAGCTTGCATGTCCACCTAGATATTTACTCATAGATAGTGTTCATTATTATTATTATTGTAGGATTGTGTATGTTGTGAAAAACATGTTTTAGTTATTTCACCACTGGTCAGTTTGCACTGCCCTACCCTTTATTGTATATTAACTTTCCCTTCACCATGCTAATATGTACCTACTGTCTAGTTAGTGATTTCCCTGCCTGTCCCCTCCCATCATTGGAAAGAATGTTTCCTTCTAAATATAAACATTTTCTTAATTTTTAATAATAGTGGTCTCATATACAGCATTTTCCCCTTTTTGATTGACTTTGTTCTCTCAATGTAATGCCACTTTCAGCAAGCAAGGTTGTATCATCTTTATATCTCAGGGTGTTAATGAACCTTGTTCCAGTCCTGATGCCATGTTCTTCTTCATATAATCCAGTTTCTTGGGTTATTTGCTTAGCACACAGATTGAATAAGTATGGTGGAAGAATACTGAATAAGTATGATGAAAATACAACCCTGATGCACACTATTCCTAATTTTAAACCGTTTAGTATGACCTTGTTCTTTTCAAATGACTGCCTCTTGGTTTATGTACAGGTTCCTTATGAGAACAATAAAGTGTTCTGGAATAACCACTTTTAATAATAGAGGTCTCACATATAATGGAGTCCTGGTGTGGCATTGTGAGTTAATGTGTCAGGCTGCAAAGCTGTTTGAACTGCAAGGTTGGTGATTCAAGCTCACCAGCTGCTCGTAGGCAAACCTATCAGAATCAACTTGACGGCACTTAACAACAACAACAGCACATATGATATATTTTTCTTTTGTGATTGACTTATTTCATTCAGCATAATGTCCTGTAGGTTCATCCATGTTATGAGGTGTTTCATGGATTCTTCATCTTTATTTGTTGTTCTTAAGTACCATTGAGTTAGTTTCAACTCATAGTGACCCTGTACAGACTTTCAGAGGAGCAGCTGGTGGGTTTAAACCATGTCCCATATAGTTAGCAATCCAGTGCTTATCCTACTTCATTATTCTTTAATAGCACATAATATTTCATTAAGGAGCTCTGGTAGCATAGTGATTATGAATCAGGCTGCGAACCGCAAGGTCAGCAGTTCAAAACTACCAGCGGTTCCGCGGGAGAAAGACGAGGCATTCTGCTCCCGTAAAGATTTACAGCCTCGGAAACCCTGTATAGGGGTCGCTATGAGTCGGAACCGACTCCACGGCACATAACAAAAACAACAATATTTCATTGTGTGTATATATTATAGTTTGCTTATCCATTCATTCATTGATGGACACTAAGGTTGTTTCCAATTTTTTTGATGATGTAAATAATGCTATCATGAACATGGGTGTTCATATATCTATCTGTTCATGTCATAGCACTTATTTCTCTAGGATCTGTACTTAGTAGTGGCATTACTTGATCATATGGTATTTCTGTTTCCAACTTGTTAAGGAGGCTCCATACTGTTTTTCACAGTGGTTGTACCATTTTACAGTATCACCAGCTGTGAATCTTTACTGCAGCAGATTGCCATATATATCTCCCACGGAGATGCTGGAGGGTTCAAACTGACAAGCTTTCAGTTATTAGCCACGACTTAACCATTGCACCACCAGGGTTCCTTAACAATAAACAATACATAAAAATACAGTTTAAACCCCATCACTCTCATGGAAATAGTCAATTCAAAGAGAAGTTTCAAATGGTGCAGTTGTAGGAACAAGAGAAGAGAACGCAGTATGATTTCCTATAGGACAGGTCCCCTGTACAGGATCGCTATGAGTTGGAACTGACTTGAGGATATTTACCAACAATAACAACAAGATCCAGACTGTGGTTGACTGATTTATAAAGTTGTATATTAAGACATTTTTGTGTATTATTAAAAGGCTGCAGAAGAATGGAATGGCATATTACACTGAGCAAACATATCTTACAACTAGTATAATGTAATAATTTACGAATTCTTATGTGTATTCACTCTAAGGCAATTCATATGACTTTCATTCTACAGAAGGTGTAGATTCACAATGCTCTTTGGTTATATAATTCAGTGTCTTTATCATTATCACTAAACTGAATATGGAGTTCTCGTGTGGTGCTGTGGGTTAATGCGCTGGACTGAAAGGTCAGTTTGAACTGTAAGTTCTGGGGTTCAAGCTCACCAGACACACCATGGAAACCCTATACAGGGTCACTAAGAGACAGAACTGACTCAATGGTACTTATCAACAACAACAACAAACTGAATATGGTGAAATATGAGTAGATGGTCAAAATAGAAGTCAATGTGGCCTGTAAGAAGGGCACAAGAGGGATCAATATTTCTAAATCCATATTGAAGCAATAGATTAAAATAAATTAAACCAAATCATATTTTTCAGTCACATCAATATTTGTTAGAAGATTTTAATACCTTGGAAGAAGAAATAAACACACAATGATCACAATTAGGTAGTGATACACCCACCCTAAAAAGAAATGAAGGTCACCAGAAACAAGTACATGACAATGCATTTTGCAGAGAGAGTGAAATATTGTGGTTTCACTGAGTCTATACCAAGAGAGTCAAAAATAATATTTAGTACAGAGTTGTGCCAGGATTAATTATGGTATATATCCCACCTTTCTAGCATGATGTTATTATATTGGGTTATTTGTTGGACCACTGTCCAAATAGATAGATAGATAGATAGATAGATAGATAGATAGATAGATAGATATAGATATAGATATAGATATAGATATAGATATAGATATAGATATCTTGGTTTTATTTGGTAAACCTAGGCAAATAAGTTTTTAAGTATTTCATGTAAGTGACAGATAAGCATAGCACCAGTGGAGTGGCATTGCAGGCCACAACCTTGTTCATATAGCCAAGAGTTGCTGGGCTGCTCTACTCTGCACCCAATTTTCTGAGCTGTTCAGAATAAGACAATATTGGTTTCTAAAAGGAGACATAAAGATCAGTTCACTGGGCTCACACTATTTATTCACTACAAGTCCACATTATTGGACTACATTTGAATAGAGGAAGAAAGAAAGGTAAGTTTGATTTTTTCAAAACTTGTTTGTAGTGAAGTGAATTAGAGAAACGGGATTGCATAGGAGGCTGGTAGTTAAATGAAATGTCCCTCTCACCCTTTCCCCAAAAAACAACCTGTTGCTGTCAAGTTAATTTCCACACATAGGGACCCTATAGGATAGCGTGGAATTGTCCCATAGGGTGTCCAAGGCTGTAAATCTTTACCAAAGCTAATTGCCACATCTTTCTCCAGTAGGATCAAACCACCAACATTTGGGTTAGCAACTGAATGATAGCAGGGCTCCCTAAAGTACCCAATAAAGGCCAAAGTTTGCTGAAGTTCATAGTTAATGACGACTGGAAAAATCAGATTGCAGATACTTTATGACCAGGCATGAGAACTCATTTTTAGTTCAAACATAAAAATGAGTACAAAGCAGAGTTGCAAACAATATCAGACTATGAAAAGAACAGCTGCAGTCAATGTTCCCACTAATATTTTCCATCCATGTGCTGAGTGAATTTGTAATGTGCAACTCGTGTCAAGAGCATGAACAGATGTGCGCCACAAGTAGGAACAACCACAAAAGAACTTACATAGATTTTATGAAGATTACACTTTGATGTTGATTTTGTTGGTAAGAGGACATTGTAAGTAGGGGTCTTGTATTTGAGGAAGGTGCAGATGTTAGTTAGTGCATCCCAACAGAATCCTTTGCGCTCTTTCTGGTGGATCTCTGCCAACTCAGAAACACCCGCTCACCCATTCCAATGATGAGCTCAAGTACAAGGTTTCCAGACAGCTGGACTTTCATCACAATGAAAAAAACAAACCTATCAATCTCATCTGCTCTCTTGACCTCACATGCACCCTGCTGAAACCAACTTCTCCACCTGGCCAAAGACATGGAATTTTTGTTATTATTTTTTTGTGTGTTGATGAATACTTAACCTTACTCCCTTTAACTATAGTTGTAAACTTGTATAGGAGAGAAGAATTTAGACTAGAGATTCATTTAATGTACTTTCTTCCATTAATCTATAGTACTAGTGACTATGAAGTCTATAGTTATTAAGTACCATCAAGTAGGTTCTGACTCATTGTGACCTATAGAGTGTTTTAAAGGAGTGACTGATGGGTTTGAACCACCAACCTTGCTGTTAACAGTCCAGTGCATGCATTAAAAAATCCTTCATAATTTGACCCCTACCTTCTTATCAACTGTATTGACCTGCCATTCCCTAAGCTTCCTAAACTTAAGCCATCTCATTATGACTTGAATCATATATATGATTTTTAGAACACACCATTATTCTTAAATATCTATTTGTTGAACAACTTATATACAGTTCTTACAGTGGTCATTGTCCTCTGGACCAGTGGGAAAAAGCAACTTTAAACAAGTAAATATACAAATACATACTTAAATTTCAGTGTGATGTTTGTATACAAGTCACATATAATACATTATCTTTGTAAAAACAACCAAATATACAAATATGTAGTCAAAATGTAAGTTTCTGGATATGCCAAGACTTCACTTTCAGTCAAGATGGAAGCAAAATCAAATTAAGAATTATTAATTTATTGGTTCTCATAACTGGGAAATTCAGGAATAGGGCAAATCTTGAGATTTAAATAATTAGCTTCTCTCCTTCTACCCCTCTCTGCTCCTCCTCTCTCTTCTCCAATTAATCAACGTATCTTTTTCTCTCACTTTATCAGATTCTCCCTCATTTTCCCTAGGACAGGAAGGTAAGGATTGAGAACACGTCTTCAGACAGCTGAAGATTAATCATGCTACTAGTGGCTTTGTCTCTCAACATTCATTTATGCAATCTCAGGGAAGGATATTGATTGGGTCTGCTTAGGTCTTATACTATCCTTACCAATTTCATGAGAACATATACTGTGATTCATATCCCCATAAATACCTGCAAGAATGGGAGAAGAATAATTCCCTATGGGAAAGTGGGAAAACTATCGTAAATCTGATATTATCTTTAGATATGTCTTTCCAGCCCCTCCTTCCAAGAAGATCACCAATGTAACATTAGTTTTTATTTTTCTAAGTCTTTGTATATACATTTATAATTGACTGCTGCTTCCATGAGTGTTGGTTGATTCGAGCAAAATTAAGTCTTTGACAACATCAATCTTTTCTCCATTTGTAAGGATATTGTTTATTGGTCCAGGGGCGATGATTTTTGTTTTCTTTACATTGCGATGCAACTCATACCAAAGGCTGTTGTCTTTGATCTTGATCAGTAAGTATTTTAAGTCCTCTTCACTTTCAGCAAGCAAGGTTGTATCATCTGTAGATCGCAGGTTGTTGATGAGTCTTCCTCCAAGACATTTTTCTTCATATAATCCAGCTTCTTGGATTATTTGCTCAGCATACAGATTTGAATAAGTATGGTGAAAGAATACAACCCTAGCACACACCTTTCCTAATTTTTAAACCATTCAGTGTTCCCATGTTCTGTTCAAACAGCTGCCTGTTGCTCTATGTTCAGGTTCCTCATAAGCACATTTAAGTGTTCTGGAATACTCATACTTCGCAATGTCATCCATAGCTTGTCTGCTTCCCACACAATCAAAAGCCTTTGCATAGTCAATGAAGGACAAGTAAATATCTTTCTGGGATTCTCTGCTTTCAGCCAAGATCCATCTGATGTCAGCAATGATATCACTTGTTCCACATCCTCTTCTGAAACCAACTTGAACCTCTGGAAGTTCTCTGTCAATATATGTTTGCAACCATTTCTGTATGACCTTTAGTAAAATTTACTCACCTGAGTTGTCAATGATACTGTCCAATGATTTCCGCATTCTGTTGGGTCACTTCTCGTTGGAATGGGTACAAATATGGATCTCTTCCAGTCAGTTGGCCAACTAGTTGTCTTCCAATATAGCATAGAGTGCTTCCAGTGTGGCACCAGTTTTTTTAAAGATTCTGGTTTGTATTCCATCCATTCCCAGTGACTCGTTCTTTGCCAATGCCTTCAAAGCACCTTGGACTTCTTCTTTTAGGATCATTGGCTCTTGATCATATGCTAACTCTTGAAATGGCTGAACATTGACAATTTATTTTTGGTACAGTAACTCTATGTATTCTTTACATCTTCTTTTGATACTTTCTACATAATTCAATAATTTGCCCTGCTTCATAATATGTGAATTTGTCTTTTTGAGTTTACCTTTGACATTTTACTGGTTGGCTCTTGTGCCTCCTCATTTCTTCCATTTGCTTTAGCATCTCTATGCTGGAGAGCAAGTTTCAGAGTCTTTTCTGGCATTAATTTTGGTCTTTTCCTTATTTCTTGTCTTCTTAATGACATTTTGCTTTTTTTCCTACATGATGTTCTTGATGTCATTGCACAACTCTTCTGGTCTTCGGTCTTTAATGTCTAATGCATCAAGTCTGTTCTTGAGATGATTTCTAAATTCAGGTGGGATATACTTAACCTGATATTTTGGTTCTCATGGACTTATTTTCATTTTCTTCAGCTTCAGCTTGAATTTGCATATGAGCAATTGATGGTCTGTTCCACAGTCTGCCCCTGACCTTGTTTTGCTAATGATATGGAGCTTTTCTTCCAATCCCTTTCCACAGATGTAGTCAATTTGATTTCTGTATATTCCTTCTGGTGAGGGCCATGTGTATAGTTGTCTTTTATGTTGTTTAAAAAGCTATTTGCAATGAACAAATCATTAGTCTTGCAAAATTCTATCACACGATCTCCACATCGTTTCTATCACCAAGGTCGTATTTTCCAACCACTGATCCTTCATTTTTGTGTTGAAGTTTCTATTCCAGTCACCAGTAATTATCAATACATCCTTTTTTTTTTTTAATAAAAATAAAGATGCAAATTTATTTCCTCATTTCAGTATACAGATTCCATGAATTCTATACTGGGTTAGGAGCCTTTGGTTTAAGATAAAATGTAGGTTGACAGTAGGAAAACACAAAAAGTGTACAGTTTATGTGAAGTACAGAAATGGATTATCAACTCTTCAGAGTTATAAAGCTCATAATTAAATTTTGTGAGTATTCCAAATCCCAGCCCCTTTCTTTCTCCCCTCTGCCCTCTGTAAACCTCAGTGCTTCATACAAATTGAAGAGATACATCTTGATTGCATGTTTTATCAATTTCACACTGAAGAAGCTTGTAGAATTCTTCAATTTCACCATCAATGGCTTTAATGGTTTGTGTGTAAATTTGGCTAATTGTGGTATTAACTGGTATTCCTTGTAGTCATATGGATAATTTCCTATCACAGGCAGCATTGTACTCATGACTGATTTTGATATGATCTTTTTGGTGGTGAATGTGACACCATTCCTCTTCAATTTGACATTCCTGGCATAGAAAACAATGTGATCGTAAGAATCAAAGTGGCCCATGCCAGTCCATTTCAGCTCACTAATGCCTAGGGGTATCTATGTTTATGCGTTCCATTACATTTTTGACAATTTCCAATTTTCCTACATTCCATGTTTCGATTAATGAATGTTTACAGCTGCTTCTCTTCATTTTGAGTTGTGCCCCATCAGCAAATGAAGGTCCTGAGGGCTTTTCTCCATTAGCGTCATCATGGTCAACTCTGTTTTAAGGAGGCATCTCTTCCCCATTCGCATTTTGAGGGCCTTCCAACCTGAGAGGCTCATATTCTGGCATTATACCTGACAGTGTTCCACTGCTATTCATAAGATTTTCAGTGACTAAATATTTGGAAGTAGTTCATCTCTCCTTCTTCCTAGTCTGTCTTCATCTAGAAGCTCATCTGAAACCTTTCCACCATGGGTGACCCTGTTGATATTCAAAATGCCCGTGGCATAGCTTCCAAAAGAACAGCAACATACAAGGCACCACAGAACGACCAATTGACAGACAAGTGGTGGACATGTATACATGTACATAAATGTGAAAAAGTTCCACGAACTTTCTGAAGACCCCTCATCTACACATACACATATCTGTGTATATGCATGCATATATATATGTGTGTGTATCTTTGTACATACATTTATAAAAATATATATGTATGGCTTCCTTTAAAAATATAAATTGGATTATATGTATGTTTGGTTTTATTATTTTCTTTATTAAACTGAGCATTTTATAATGATTTTTCTTTTCACTAAATATGGATCTGCTTTGTTTTTTGGATCTACTTTGTTCTTTTTGGTAACAAGGATATTTAGCACTTTATTTAAGGTTTTCCTTCTTATAGGTATTAAGTTTTATACCTCATTTTTAGCTGCAGTGCTTTAATAACTCTCATCATACAACATTCTTTATGTATATATGCAAGTATTTCTTTGGTGTATTTATCTAGCAATGGTTGTCATATGTTGCATATAAAAGTTAATCCAACTTCAATATTTAAAGAAGATTTTCTTTTATATTATTCAAATGATTTTCATAGATTTGCTTCTTATATTTAGCTCTTTCCTTCTTCTAGATTTTGATGAGTGGTTTGAGTCAGGAATCTATTTTCTACATTCTCCTGCTCCTGGCCCACCACTAAATTGCCAGCCGCTTAACTCAGCGTCATTTACTGAACCTTTCTGGCTGATTAGGGAGGACACCTGCATTAAATACAGAATCTCTGGTCTACACACTCATGTTTCTAACTCTATAGTTTGTTCTATGGATGATTCATACATTTCTAAATCAGTTCTATTGTTTTCAGTTGTTTGTTTTTAGCGTTACGGTTTTGTTAGATAAGAAATATGTATTATTTTCTTTTCACATGGTTGAAAAAAAAAACAAAAAACAGAAATATCCAGTATCCAGGAGAAATATAAAAGATCCTTTCTTCCCTTCTTTACTCCCCCTAACTTTCTTTGAACTGTCAGCAGCCAGGAGAGATACTTTTCTGGTTTCTGTTGATGTGTTTCATTATACTGCTGTTGATGTTGTTGTTAAGTTCCATTGAGTTGGTTCTGACTAATAGCAAGGAGCAGTTGGTGGGTTTGAACTGCTGACCTTGAGGTTAGCAGTTCAGTGCTTATCCCACAATGTCACACCAGCACTCCTTTCTTTATGTAGATGTAACTGTATAGACACCCTTCTGTCAGTTTGTCATACTATGGTGACTTGTGTGTGGAGGCTATGCCATCGGTGTTTAAAATACCAGCAGGGTCACCATAGTGGACAATTTTAGCAAAGCTTTCAGACTCAACCAGACAGAAAAGGAGAACTTCCAGATTAAAAAAAAAAAAAAAAAGTTGACTAGAGAAAGGAGCTCTGGTAGCGTAGAGGTTACGAATTGGGCTGCGAACCTTAAGGTCAGTGGTTCGAAACTACCAACTGCTCCGCGGGAGAAAGATGAGGCTTTCTACTCCCGTAAAGATTTACACCCTCGGAAACCCTATACAGGGTCGCTATGGGTCGGAACCGACTCGATGGCACATAACAACAACAACAACAAGAGAAAACCTAATGACTTTCAGTTTTAAATCTACAGAAAACTATCTCTTTAAAGTTAAAAAGTAAAGATGCCACTCAGAAGACTAAAGTTTGCCTGACCCAAGCCATGGTATTTTTAGTCAGCTCAAATGCATGTGAATGCTAGACAATGAATTAAGAAGAATTCATGCCTTTAAATTATGATGGTGTTGAAGAATACTGAATATACCATGGACTGCCAAAAGAACAAGCAATTCTGTCTTACAAGAAGTACAGCAAGAATGCTCCTTAGAAGTGAGATGGTGAGACTTCATTTTGCAAAAGGGACCAGTCCCTGGAGATAGACACCAATTTTGGTACAGTAGAGGGTCAGTGCCAGAAAGAAAGATGCAACGAGATAAACTGAAACAGTGGCTGAAACAGTGGACTCAAATATGACAATGATTGTGAGGACAGTTCAAGACCAAGAAGTGTTTAATTCTGTTGTACAGAGTCAATGAGTCAGAACCATCTAGACAGCACCTAAAAACAACAACATATACATATGCATGTTTTGAAGATTTTTATTAATATGAATGGTGTCATGGCAAACATGATTTTTAACTTGCCTTGGGAAAACTTTCTTAGAAGCCTATAATGTGGTCTCACCTCATTAAAAAAAAAACTGCCTAGCATTCCTCCTTATGTATATGCTGTTGTTGTTGTTAAGTGCCATCGAGTCGGTTCCAACCCACAGAGACCCTATATAGGGGCTCCAAGGAAACCTATGTGTATATACTATAAGATATTTTGTTGTTGTTGTTAAGATGTGGCGTTGAGTCAATTCCAACTCCTAGTGACCCTGTGCACAACAGAACAAAACACCACCTGGTTCTGCATCAGCTTCACAATCATTGTTATGCTTGGGCATTGTTGCTGCCACTGTGCCAATCCATCTTGCTGGGTGGTCTTCCTCTTTTTCGCTGACCCTCCACTTTACCTAGTGTGATGTGTTTCTCCAGGAACTGGTCCCTTCTGGTAATATGTCCGCGGTATAAGAGATGAAGTCTCACCATCCTGATCTCTAAGGAACAATCTGGCTGTACTTCTTCCAACTCAGATTTGTTTGTTCTTCTGACAGTTCCTGGTACTTTTTATATTCTCCAACACCATAATTCAAATAGATCAGTTCTTCTATGGTCTTCTTTCTTCATTGTCCAACTTTTACATGCATATGAGCAATTGAAAATGCCCTGGCTTTGGTCACGTGTACCTTAGTCTTCAAACTGCCATCTTGGATCTTGAACACTCTAAAGAAGCCTTGTGCAACAGATTTGCCTAGTACAATATGTCGTTTGCTCTTTTAACTGCTGAATCAATGAGGGTTGATTGTGGATCCAAGCAAAATGAAATCTCTGACAACTTCCATCTTTTCTCCATTTATCATGATGTTATTTATTGGTACAGTTGTAAGGATTTTTGTTTTCTTTACATTGAGGTACAACCCATACCGAAGGCTGTGGTCTTTGATCATCATCAGTAAATATTTTAAGTTCTCTTCACTTTCAGCAGACAAAGTTGTATCATCTGCAAGCAAGATTATATCATCTGCAGGATTGTATCATCTGATTGTTAACGAGTCTTCCTGTAATCCTGATGCCACATTCTTCTTCATATAATCCAGTTTCTTTGATTACTTGCTTAACACACAGAATGAATAAGTGTGATGAACGAATAGACCCTGGCACATCATTCAGTGCCCACTTGTTCTGTTTGAATGATTATCTCTTGATTCAGATACAAGTTCCTCATGAGTACAGTTAAGTGTTCTGGAATACCAATTATTTACAATGTTATCCATAGCTTGTCATGATCAACAGAGTCAAAACTCTTTGCAAAGCCAATACAGCATAGGTAAACTTATGTTTGGTATTCTGTGCTTTCAGTCAATACCCATCGGATGTCACCAATGATACCATTTCTTCCATGCCCTCGTCTGAATCCAGTTTGAACCTCTGGCAGTTCTCTGTAAATATACTGTTGCAGCCATTTTTAATGATCTGTAACAAAATTTTACTTGCATGTGTTATTAATGATATTGTCCAATGATTTCTTCAATCTACTGGGTCACTTAACTTTGGAATGGGCACAAATATGGATCTCTTCCAATCTTCCAAATTTCTTGCCAGAGGTGATTAAGTGCCTCCAGTGCTCTATCAGTTTGTTGAAAGATTTCAATTTGTATTCCATCAATTCTCAGAACCATGTTCTTTGCCAATGCCTTTAGTGCACCTTGGGCTTCTTTCTTCAGCACCATTAGCTCTTGATCATAAGCTATCTCTTGAAATGTTTGAACACCATCCATTTCTTTTTGGTACAGTGACTTTGTGTGTCCCTTCCCTCTTCTTTTGATGCTTTCTTCATCATCCAATATTTTGCCCATTTTGTTGTTTTGTAGAGTACCATCAAGTCAGTTCCAACCCATAGAGACCCTGTATGTTTCCAAGAAGCAGCTGGTGAACTTGAATCACTGACTTTGTGGATCAAACCAACTTTGTAGTCCAGTACATCAACCCACACTGCCATCCCATGTTGTTGTTGTC
>NW_006408522.1:27612975-27614371 GCF_000296735.1 Chrysochloris asiatica | reverse complement strand
ATATTGCAGGTTGTAAATGAGTCTTCCTCCAGTCCTGATGGCACATATAACTCAGTTTCTCAGATTTTTTGCTTAGCATACACTTCAAATACATATGGTGAAAGAATACAACCCTGTGACACACCTTTCCTAATTTTAAGCCATTTAGTGTTCCCATGTTCTGTTCGAACAACTGCCTTTGGTCTATGGACAGGTCCCTCATGAGCATAATGAAGTGTTCTGGAGTACTCATGCTTCACAATGTTGTCCATAGCTTGTCATGATCCACACAATTCAAGGCCTTTGCTTAGTCAATAAAGCACAGGTTAACATCTTTCTGGTATTCTCTGCTTCAGCCAAGATCCATCTGGCCTCAGCAGTGATATCCTTTGTTCTACATCCTTTTCTGAATCTGGTTTGAACCTCTGGAAGTTCTCTGTCAATGTATTGTTGCAGCCATTCTGTATCACCTTTAGTAAAACTTAACTAGCGTAGGATATCAAAGATATTGTCTGAGGACTTCTGCATTCCATTGGGCCACCCCTTTTTGGAATGGGCACAAATACAGATCTCTTCCAATCAGTTGGCCAGATAGTTGTCTTCCAAATTTCTTGCATAGGTGAGTGAGTGCCACCTCACTTTCTTGAAAGATTTCAATTTGTATTCCATGAATTCCTAGAGACTTGTTCTTTGCCAATTCCTTCAATGCACCTTGGACTTCTTCCTTCAGTATCATTGGTTCTTGATCATATGCTACCTCTTGAAATGGTTGAACATTGACCATTTCCTTCTGGCACAGTGACTCTGTGTATTCCTTCCATCTTTTTTTTTATACTTTCCACATCATTCAATAATTTGCCCAGAGAATCCTTCAATAATAGAAGCTGAGCCTTGAATTTTTTCTTCAGTTCCCTCAGCTTGAGAAATGCTGAGCGTGTTCTTCCGTTTTGTTTTTTCTATCTCCAGATCTTTGCACAATTCATTGTAATATTGGACTTTGTCTTCTTGAACTGACCTTTGAAACTTTCTGTTCAGCTCTTGAAACGCCTCATTTCTTCCATTTGCTATAGCATCTCTATGTTGGAAGCAAGTTTCATAGTGTCTTTCAACATTCATTTTGATCTTTTCCTTCTTTCCTCTCTTCTTAATGACTTTTTGCTTTCTTCCTGTATGATGTACTTTATGTCATCCCACGATTCTTCTGCTCTTCAGTCTTCAGTATCTAACATATCAAATCTGTTCTTCAGATGCTCTCTAACTTCAGGTGGGATATATTCAAGATCGTATTTTGGCTCTTGAGGACTTGTTTTCATTTTCTTCAGCTTTGGTTTGAATTTGCATATGAGTAATTGATGGTCAGTTCCACAATCTGCCCCGGCCTTGTTTTGACCGATTGTTGTTGTTATCAGGTGCCATC
>NW_006408522.1:27602826-27611375 GCF_000296735.1 Chrysochloris asiatica | reverse complement strand
CTTTGTACATTCCATATTCTGATTATTAATGGATGTTTACAGCTGTTTCTCTTCATTTTGCTTTGTGCCCCATCAGCAAATGAAGGTCCCGCGGGCTTTCTCCCATGGATTTTACTCCATTCGCATCATCAAGTCAAATCTACTTTGAGGAGGCAGCTCTTCCCCAGTCGCATTTTGAGTGCCTTCCAACCTGAGGGGCTCATTTTCTGGCAGTATTTCTGACAGTGTTTCTCTGCTACTCATAAGGTTTTCAGTGACTAAATATTCAGAAGTAATCGTCACTCCTTTTTCTAATCTGTCTTCATCTGGAAGCTCATCTGAAACCTGTCCACCATGGGTAATCCTTCTGGTTTTTAAAATACTGGTGGCATAGCTTCCAGAATCACAGAAACTCACAAGCCACCACAGTACAACAAACTGATACACGAGTGGTGGAGGTATAGGGAGATGCTCATTAATAACTATACATTTTTGGGTTGGTAATGAATTCATGAAAGTTCATTATAAGATTAAAATTACATAAAATAGGGCCATGCATGGATTAAGGAGTGCTGGTTGTGTAGTGGGTTATGAGTCAGATTCAGACCACAAGTCACCAGTTAGAATCCACCAGCAGTTCTGAGTGAGAAAGGTGAAGTTTTCTGCTCTCATAAGGATTTACAACCTCAGAAACCCAATACAGTGTTACTATGAAATGGACCCAACTCGACTACCACCACCCATGCATGGACCGATCCAAATCCAAAACTGTACCCACTGACAATGAGTTGATTTCAACTCCTAGTACCCCTTTCTAGCACACAGGACAGAGTAGAACTCTCCCCAGGGTTTATGAGGTCATCAATCCTTACAGAAGCAGACAGTCATATCTTTCTCCCACAGAGCTCCTGGTAACTTCAAACTGCTGACCTTGTGGTTAGCAACTCAGTGCAAAACCCACTATGCCACTGATTATAGCATGTAAATGAAAATTAGAATTTATCTAATTAATTCTGTCCACCTGAACATACACACATTATATTAGGTTGAGCTTAGTCACTAACTTCTGCCAAACAGACCTCATTCTGTGAAGCTAATGTTTTCTTTGGTCATCCTCCTAAATGTTCCTCCTTTGTATAACAGCACTTCAAACCTATCAGCTGCTCTGCGGGAGAAAGATAAGGCTATCTGCTTGCCTAAAGATTTACAGTCTCAGAAACCGTATGAAGCATTTCTACTCTTTCCTCTAGAGTTTCTGAGTTGAAATTGACTGGACAGCAGTGGATTTTGTTTTTGTTTTTTTGTTTTCTCCTCCCTAGAGCAGAGAGTTGTTAAGACAAACAAACCATGGTTTGAATTAATTTATAAATGGGTGCATTATGGTTATACTCCTTTTTATTGTAGTCCATTCTCAGCTTTGTAAAAATGTGGGTTGTGAACAAGGAGCTGGGCATTAGATTTCAGAGTTATTAATCATGCTATAAAAATTGAGATGTGAAAATTTAAGAACATGATGTTTTCCCAATTAATGTTTATGAGTATAGTAAAGGCAGGCCATCTTAATGTAAGAAATCACATGAGTAACCTTAGTCATTGAAGTGTAAAATTACCCTAATTAAACATGTCGAATTCAAATACCATTACATCAAGTTAACCAGAGTAAAAGACAAGTATCCAAATTAGACTGAAACCAGGTAAATCTAAATTAGAATGAAATTAGAAACTATCTAGAGGAAAAAAGAGAGATGTTTCACATAAGAGCCACAATAGTTGAAGTGAAGGATTGTCTGTAGAATTGCTGGCAAAGGGATCAAGACTTAAATCATGATTGATATTTAAGTTCTCTTCTACATTACAGTCCATGAGGGAAATGAACATACATTTCTGAAGCAAATATGCAAATATTATTCCCAAATAGCTGAGTATGTGATCTTTAGCCAGAACCTTTAAATGCATTTATTTATTGCACGTCCTTGTCTGTGTTTTTATACTAGCCAACATATATATATATATATATATATATATATATATATATATATATATATATAAACTGTTTGAGAACCTGAATGTGTAAATGACCTTTTAAATATTTTTTAAACTCTAGAAATACTTATTTTAAGTACATTTTAAAAATTTTTCTCAAATGATGGGATTTTCAATCCCATGTTCTATATCTCCATATATATTTTCTAGGTAGCATACAGTGTCTGGGTCCTAGGGGTTTTATGGTAGAAACATTGTCATAGCCTTAACTGGTGCCTTGTGAGTAAACGTTTCACAGTGTTACAACCAGCTCACAATGAATAGTAAAACAGACCAAGAGTCAACTTGTGCATTTATTTTTGATGGGTGTCTTATTCCCAACTTTGCCTTAGATATTGGCAAGTAAGATTTCTTTTGAAGGCTTTGGGGTATTAAGTTTCTCCATATCCATTACCAAGGTCCATGAGCTAGGGGAATACGAAAAAAAAAAAACTAGGATCTTACTATGGCATTCAACCTTAAAGGCTGAGCTTGGAACAAAACACACTTGAATTTTAAATAAATAAGATTGGCTGCAGAACAGGAATTGAACTGTTAGTGTAAGAATCAACAACCACACATTCTCTAAACATCCCGTGAAGTCCAGTTTCCCATAAGAGGTTTTCATCTTGTGCTTGGAATGCCGTAATGGGAGTGGTGGAAACATGGGTTGACAACACAGGTGAACAATAGCCTATTTTTAAATTCCAATACAGCATGGGTGAAAATTCTGTCCCTCAAAAACATACTCTACACGAGAAACCCATTGGGTGGAATTTTGTTAGCTGTTTTCATTTTGTTATTTTCACCAAGGTCTTTTCGCTTGGTGGTTGTTTGGTTGGCATAATCAAGGAATGCTGGTGATACCACAGTTACACTCGAATGATAATGGAATCCACCCAGTGTCTTGACTCCTCAATGAAATGGCTTGGTGATCTGCTTCTATAATTATAGACTAGAAAATCTTATGGGCAGTTCTTGGTCACATAAGTAGAAAGTCGATTTTACAGTACTAGCAACAGCAAAAGCATCATCAGAATCAAATACAGAGGCTTCTCTTTAGAATTGAAACATAATACTAGCATTGTATCTTAAACAGAAGGACATATATCTGTAGCAGTTATCCCAGGGAGCGCAGTGGCTCTGTAGGATAGACACTGGACTTCAAACCACATGGTCGGCAGTTTGAGTCCATCAGCCATTCCACAGGAGACAGATGAGACTTTCTGTTCTCATAAAGATTTACAGCCTCAGAAACCCTATGCAGGGTTGCTGTCAGTTGGAACTGATTTGACAGGACTTAATAACAACAAAAAGCTGTTATCCCACATCTCCATATTTCTAAAAAGCAAAGATAATGAATTCAATAATCTGATGATAATTTAAAAAAATATAATCTGAACAAAAATTTGCAAAAGTTTGCAGAGTGAGTTCATAATTACACTGGATTGCAGTTTTGAATGTTTTGTATTTTCCTGGAAGTCTATTACCTGTTTCATGTTTATTATTTCAATTATTTTTTTATAATGTATCTGGAAAGTGGAAACAACTATGATTCCCACTTGCAGATGAGGAAAGTGAAACTCAGAGAAACTAAGTAATTTGCCCAACACCAATTTATGTGGCATATGTGCCTAAGCTAAAATTTGATCCCAGGACCACAACTGACTCATAATTATTCCACTATTCTGCTTATCCTACATTTTTTTGTTGTTGGAAAGTAATTGGAACCCTTTGCTGAATGTGTGGTCAGATTCTTGGACCATAGTGGAAGATAGTTTGCAAAATTTCAACTTGGATAAAATTTGCAATGAACTATTCAAGCCTCAAATTTATGCAACTTGAAATCTTCAATAACACAAA
Source organism: Chrysochloris asiatica (assembly GCF_000296735.1). NCBI lineage: Eukaryota > Metazoa > Chordata > Mammalia > Afrosoricida > Chrysochloridae > Chrysochloris > Chrysochloris asiatica. The sequence goes on along the minus strand of NW_006408522.1, from coordinate 27,607,511 downwards.
GAAAGTTAGATGGAATGACATTACATATATTTCTGTAATATATTCTTCAAAGTCAATTTCATTCCAGAAAGCAAAGAAGCTGCCCACTTGAAAGTGTATTGAGTACCAAGTGCTTGCTACTCAGGACTATCTACTGTCAACAATGTGCACTACCAGTTATTATGGGGGCTTCGTCATCATCTTGGCATCATCTAGTCTTCTATTCACAAATGCCCATCAAACAGTAAATAGTAGGAATTACTATAAACAGCAGTGATGTTGTTTCAGTGGCTCTGACTTTCTGTATTCTAGAAATGTAATCTTACACTCTAACTTAAAATTGGATATAGCACATGGAGTCCTTCAACCATGTAGAAAGTGAAAATGTATATTATAGAGATGGCTGCTGTCTGTAAAACAGCTGATGAAGTGTCACAAAAGGAGTCTTAAATGCCCTGAAGAAATTTCTAAGCAGCATTAAAGCCACAAATAGTAGAACTGTCAGAAGTCTTTGTGTGCTGAAAACCAGCCTTCAAAAGTTTTCTGTTAGTTTCATGTATTTTGGACATAATTTATTAATGTATAATGTGAAGAATTTTCAATATAGATGACCAGTAAATACTTACTGTAACTTACTTTATATGATAGACAGCTACTGAAGGATTTGGGAGCATCTTCAAAATGATTGGATTCTTTCCCTTTTTTTTTTTTTTTTTTCCTAAAGTGCAATAAAAAAAAACCCTGGGATATATATGTATATTTATATAAATCAATGAATCATGCTGCACATGATAGCAGGACATTGTTTTGATTGCTAGCATTTATATTTCCATTTAATCACAAATACAGTTACTTGTTGAAAGAGTAATGCAGTTTCTTGTGGAAAGATCATTTGACTTCAGGGTTTTGTAATAATGTTTGGCTCTTCTCATGCTTTGGTTCCCATACCAGTATCTCAGGGGGAGAAAATACAGTGGAGATTCAATAAAAAATATACTGAAGTTTTAAAAGGTCAACTACATAAGGCAGTGAGTCTCTGATACTTTACCACTTTCATTTTAAAAATCTACTTTAAATGGAAAATGGAGTACTGGAAGCCATTCTTATGGACATTCGTAATTAAAGGAGTTACACAAATTAAAGCTATTTTTGTAACTGTCCATTCAAAGAAATAGTGTTTTCCTTATTACAAATAAATTTGTTTATTTTTAAGATAGAAAGGAAAGACAAAATGTTCTGCTTATTTTCTATTTATTGAGTTTTATTAGGATATTTACTTGTGTTTTATTGACTATGCAAAGGCTTTTGACTGTGTGGATCATGGAGAGCTATGGATAATATTGTTATTGTGAAGGACAGGTATTTCAGAACACTGAATTGTGCTCATGAGGAACTGGTACATAGACTAAGAGGCAGTGGTTTGATTAGAACAAGGCAATACCGAATGGTATAAAATAAGGATAGGTATGCACCAGGGTTGTATTCTTTCACCAACTTTTTCAATCTGTGGTGTGGAGCTGTAGGATAAGCACTTGACTGCTAACTACAAGATCCATAGTTCAAACCTACCAGTCACTCCTCAGAAACCCTATAAAGACTCACTATGAGTAAGAATTGACTTAACAACACTTAACAACAACAACATTCAGTCTATATGTTGAGCAAATGACCTGAGAAGCAGACTTATATGAAGAAGAACATGGCATCATGATTGGAGGAAGACTCACTAACAACACATGATATGCAAATGATACAACCTTACTTGCTGAAAGAGAAGAGGACTTGAAATACTTACTGATAAAGATCAAAGACTGTGGCCTTCCATATGTATTGCACCTCATTGTAAAGAAAACAAAAATTCTCACAACTGGACCAATAAATAGCATCATGATAAGTGGAGAAAAGATTAAAGTTGTCAAAGACTTCATTTTGTTTGGATCCACAATCAATGCACATGGACGCAGCAGTCAAGGAATCAAACAATGTGTTGCTTTAGGCAAATCTGCTGCACAAGACCTCTTTCAAGTGTTCCAGAACAAAGATATCAGCTTGAGGACTAATGTGAGCCTGATTCAAGTCATAATAGGCTTATATGCATGTGAAAGTTGGACAATGAATAAGGGAGACCATAAAAGAAATGATTCATTTGAGTTATCATGTTGGAGAAGAATATTAAGAGTACCATGATTGCCAGAAGAGCAAATAAATCTGTATTAGGAGGAATACAGCCAGAATGTCCTTATTGGTCAAGATGGTGAGACTTTGTCTCTCATACTTCAGATAGTTAATCAGGAAGGACCATTCCCTGGAGAAGGACATCATGCTTGGTAAAGTGAAGGGTCAACGCAAAAGAGGAAGATTGGCACAATGTCAGCAACAGTGGCTCAAGTGTAACAACAATTGTGAGGATGGCAAACAACTGGGTAGTATTTCATTCTATTGTGTATAGGGTTGCTGTAAGTCAGAACCAACTTAATACCACCTAACAACAACAACATTAGGCTAGGTGTCCTGGTGTGACATTTTAGGATAAGCACTGGACTGCTAACCACAAGGTTAGCGATTCAAACTCACCAGCCACTCCTTGGAAATCCTTTATACGGTTGATATGAGTTGGAATCAACTCAAATATTTGAACATCAATAAATTAGGATAAGCCCTAATTAGGTTTATCCTAATTAGGACCCACTAACCACAAGGAGCTCTCTGGTAGTGTAGTGGTTACAAATCAGGCTGCTAACCTCAGGGTTAGCTGTTTCACCGGAGAAAGATGAGGCTTTCTGCTCCCATAAAGGTTTACGGCCTCGGAAACCCTGTACAGGGTCATATGAGTTGGAATTGACTCCATGGCACATAACCACTAACTACCATCACTAACCACAGGCCAACAGTTAAACCTACTAGCTGCTCCTCTGGAGAAAGATGAGTTTTTCTGCTCCTTTAAAGAGTTGGAAACCCTACTCATGGCCACTGTGGGTAGAAATTAACCTGATGGCAATGGGTAGGATTCTATGTTAAAGTCTATGTTATGCCTTGGCTCTAATTTAGGATTTGAGGAGTTGACGTCCTACTGATGACTTCTTTGCTTCCAATGATGAAGCACAACCCCCTGCACAGTGAATAAAACACTGCCTGGTCCTGTGCCATCCTTACAATTGTTGATATGTTTGAGACCATAATTGCTGCCATCTTGCTAAGTGTCTTCCTCTTTTTTACAAGAGACAAAATTTCTCGATCATTTTTGCTAAGGAGATTCTGGTTGTACTTCTTCCAAGACAGATTTTTTTTTTCCTTCTACCAGTCAATAGTACTTTCAATATTCTTCTCCAACACCATAAATCATATGCATCAATTTTTCTCCTGTCCTCCTAGTTCATTACCAAACATTTGCGTACATATAAGGGAACTTAAAATATAACAATCTGAGTCAGGCACACCTTAGTCCACAAACTGGTATCTTTGGTCTTTAATATTTTAAAGAAATCTTTTACAGCACATTTGCCTGATTTGGTTTATTGTCTGCTACTTCCTTGAGCATTAATTGTGGATTCTAGCAAAATGAAGTCTTTGACAACATCATTTCTTTTCTCCAATTATCATGATGTGATTTATTTGTGCAGTTGTGAGGTTTTTCATTTTCTTTACAGTGAGATTCAATCCAAACTGAACGCTGTGGATCTTATTGGTCCCTCTTGGCTTTCTGCAAGCAAGGTTGTATCATCTGCATATCACAGTTTGTTAATGTGTTGTCATCCAATCCTGATGCCACATTCTTCTTCATATAATCCAACTTCTCAGATTATTTTCTCAGCACAGAAATTGAATAAGTATGGTGAAAGGATGCAGCCCTGGCACACACCTTTTCTGATTTTAAACCATTCACTATCCTCTTGTTTTGTTTGAAAAACTGCCTCTTGATACATGAACAGTTTCCTCATGAGCACTATTAAGTGTTCTGCAATACCCATTCTTTGCAATGCTGTCTTTCTATGTTATGATACACACAATTGTACACATTTGAATAGTCAATAAAGCACAAGTAAACATCTTTTGCTATTCTTTGCATTCATCCAAGATCCATCTGATGTCAGCAATGATATCCCTCATTCATTGTCCTCTTCTGAATCTGGTTTGAATTTCTGGCAGCTCTATACTGATGTACTACTGCAGCCATTTTTCAATTGTCTTCAGCACAATTTTACTTACATGTGATATTAATAACATTGTTCAATGCTTTTCACAGTCTATTGGGTCACCTTTCATTGGAATGGGCATATTCTGCCCTTCCAAACAATTGGTTAGGTAGCTGTCTTCCAAATTTCTTGACACAGAGAAGTCAGAGGCTCTAGCACTGCATCAGTTTGTTGAAACATTTCTATTGGTATTTCATCGATTCCTGGAACCTTGTTTTCACCAGTGCCTTCAGTGCAGCTTGGATGTCGTCCTTCAACTCCATCATTTCTTGATCATAATCTGTCTCTTGAAATGGTTGAGCATCAGCCAATTCTTTTTGGTTTTGCTCCTTCTATCTTCTTTTGATTCCTCCTGCATCATTCAGCTTTTGCCCATTGTTGTTGGTGGTGGTGCCATTGAGCCTATTTAGACTCTTAGTGACTTCTGTGTACAACACAATGAATCACTGCCTGGTCCTGTGCCATCCTCACAATTGTTCTTATATTTGAGTCAATTGTTGCTGCTACAGTCTT
>NW_006408522.1:27600998-27602106 GCF_000296735.1 Chrysochloris asiatica | reverse complement strand
TCCATACTGAAGGCTTTGGTCTTTGATTTTCATCATTAAGTATTTTAAGTCCTCTTAGCTTCCAGAAAGCAAGGTTGTACCATCTGCATGTCAAAGGTTGTTAATTAGTCTTCCACCAATCCTGATAACATGTTCTTCTTCATGTAATCCAGCTTCTTGGATTATTTCCTCAGCATACACATTGAATAAGTATGGTTAAAGGACACAACTCTGGCACAAATCTTACCTGATTTTAAATCATGCAGCATCTTCTTGATCTATTCAAATGCTACCTCCTCATTTATATATAGGTTCCTTATGAACAAAGATAAGTGTCTGAATTTCCCATTCTTTGCAATGTTATTAATATTTTTTTATGATCCACACAGTCAAATGTCTTTGCATAGTCAATAAAGCACAAGTGCGCATATCTTTCTAGTATTCTCTGCTCTCAGCCAAGATCTTTCTAGTGTTAGAAATGATATCCTTCATTCCACATTCTCTTCTGAATCTTGCTTGAATTTCTGGAAGCTCCATGTTGATGTACTGCTGCAATCATTTTAAATTATCTTCAGCAAAAATTTACCTGCATATAATGTTAAAAATATTGTTCATTGATTTCTGGATTCTGCTGGGTCACCTTTCTTTGAAAAAGGCGAAATTATTAATTTTTTTCCAATCAATTGGCCTGGTAGCTGTCTTTCAAATTTCTTGGCATAGATGAGTAAGTGCTTCCAATGCTGCATCTGTCTGTTGAAACTTCAAATTCTATTCTGTCAATTCCTGGAGCTTGGTTTTTGTCAATTCCTCCCATGCTGTTTGGGCTTCTTCTTTCAATACCATTGGTTCTTGATCATATGGTCCCTCCTGAAATGTATGAGCATCAACCAATTCTTTCTGGTATGTTGTTGTTGTTGTTAGGTGCCATCAAGTCAGTACTGACTCATAGTGACCCTATGTACAACAAAACGAAACACTGCCCTGTCCTGGGTTATTGTTGCCACATTTGAGCCCATTGATGCTGCCACTTTGTCAATCCATCTCACTGGGGGTCTTCCTCTTTCTCTCTGACCCTCCACCTTACCAAACATGATATTCTTCTCCAGTGATTGGTTCCTCCTGACAATAT
>NW_006408522.1:27598032-27599553 GCF_000296735.1 Chrysochloris asiatica | reverse complement strand
CATTCAATATTTCCCCATATAATCCTTTAATACTGCAATCCAAAGTCTGAATTTTTCTTTAGTGCTTTCAACTTGAGATGTACTGACCATGTGCTTCCCTTTGTGCTCACTAACTCCAGGTCTGCACATTTCATTAGACTATTGGACTTTATCTTTTCAAGTTGTCCTTTGAATTTTTCTGTTGAGCTCTTTTATACATTTCTTCCATTTCCATTCACTTAAGCTTCTCTATCTTTAAGAACTGGTTTCAGAGTCTCTTCTGACACCCACTTTGGTCTTTCTTTTCTTTTTTTCCTGTTTGATGACCGTTTGCTTTCTACATGTATAATGTTCTTGATGTCCTTCCATAACTCTTCTGGTGTTTGTTCATTTGTTTCTATCTAATGCATCAAATATGCTCTTGACATGGTGTCTAAATCCAAATGGGATATACTCAAGGTCATGTGTTAACTCTCATGGGGTTACGTTAATGTTCTTCAGTTTCAGCCTGAACTTGCATATGAGCAGATCTGTTCCACAGTCTTGTTTTGGCTGCTGATATTGAGTTTTTCCACCGTATCTTCCCACAGATGTAGTCAATTTAATTCCTGTGTATTGTATCTGGTGAGGTCCAGATGTGTAAATTGCCTTCTGCATTGTATTTGCAACAAATAATGGTATTTGCAATGAATAAGTCATTTGTCCTGCAAAATTTCTATCAGAGGATTTCCAGCATAATTTCTATAATCAAAGCCAAAATTTCCAACTACTGATCCTTCTACTTCGTTTCCAACTTGCACATTCCTATCACCAGTAATTATCAATGTATCCTGATTGCATGTTTGATCAATTTCAGACTGAAGAAGTTGTTAGATTTCTTCAATTTCATCATCCCTGACTTTAGTGATTGGGGCATAAATTTGAATAATACTGATATTAACTAGTCTTCCTTGTAGACATATGGATACTATCCTTTAATATAGAGAACATTGTATTTCAAGCTTGATCTTGAAATCCTCTTCTTGCAAATGAATGAGACTCCATTCCTTTTCAATTTGTCATTCCTGTCATAATAAAACATATGATTGTCAGATCCAAAATGGCCAATGCCTAGGGTATTAATCTATCTTTAAGCATTCCATTTCAATTATGATGACTTCCAGTTTTCCAAGATTCATACTTCATACATTCCACATTCACATTATTGATGAATGTTTCTAGCTGTTTCTTCTCATTGTGAGTTCTGCCCCATAAACAAATGAAGGTCCCAAAAGCTCCACTTATGTCATTAAGGTAAACTCTACTTTGAAAAGGCAACTATTCTGCAGTTACATTTTGAGTGTCTTCCAATCTAAGTGTCTTCCGAACTTTACTATACATAGTATTCTGTCTCATTTTCTGACCCGATGTCAGACAATATTCTACTACTATACATAAGAATTTCAGTGGCTTCCTTGAGAAGTGATTTGCCTCTCCTTCCTATTTTGTCTTAGTCTGGAAGTTTTGTTAAAACCTGTCTGCCATGGGTGACCCCAATGGAAC
>NW_006408522.1:27595421-27596042 GCF_000296735.1 Chrysochloris asiatica | reverse complement strand
TCACACCTTTCCCAATTTTAAAACATTCAGTGTTCCCATGTTCTGTTCGAACAACTGCTTCTTGGTCTAGGTACAGATTTCTTAGAAGTACAATATATATATATATATATACACACACATACATATGAGAGAGGGAGAGAGATAAAGCAAGACTGAGAAGTTGATTCCACCCAGAGGAGGAGATCGATGAAACATGCACCAACCCCCAGGTGGGCAGCCCTCACTCACCTCCATACACCTCGGAGGTGGAGGCCAAGAGAAGACGTACACCAACTCGTTTTGCCAGTCCTAAAGAAAGCAAAACATATGATAAGAAGCTGTGAGCTACAAGAACACATGCATGCATGTGCACATACATGTTTGTGGTCAAATTAAGAAATCTTTTAATATTAAAGGTATCTGGAGCTGCAGGATAATGCACTGGACTGCAGGGTTCTTCTGAACCACAAGGTTGGCAGTTCAGACTTACCAGTCACTCCTTGGAAACCTGTTACAGGGTCACTATGAGTCTAAACTGACTAGATAGCACTTAACAAGTTTGTGCCCCATGAAGGAGGCTTCCTGCAGAGCCTCTGCAATACATCAGACTATAGGTGGAAGCCTGAACCACATCCAGATCTC
>NW_006408522.1:27589899-27594089 GCF_000296735.1 Chrysochloris asiatica | reverse complement strand
AAAAAATGTATCCTCCTAACAGAGTTTAGAGATGGAGAGGTTACATATTGCTATTTCGTGGTAAAGATTAGACCTCTCGCCGACTAGCTCTATTACTGTTTATGTTAGAACTCTTGGCACTGGGTCTTGTTCATGAATCAGAATGTGTTCATATCAATGCATTCACTAACAGGGCAAAACACATTCTAAAGTATACTATACTCTTTTTTTAGACTACTACGAAAATAGTCTCTTTTTCCTGCCTTTTTTATTCTGCCTTCTATTTCTTTCCTCTTTCTGTGCTTAGCTTTCTCATATCTTCTCTCATAGCTTCACTCTGTCTGTACTATTACTGAATGAATTAAATACTGGAGCATGAGGAATTAAAAATTAAGTGAGAGTGGAAGTCGATCTCTGGAATTTCACTGCTTCATTTCAAAGCTCATCTTTACCACTTACTAGTTTTGTGACCTTTCTTAAGATTTTTAACCTCTTTGTACCTTAGTTTTTTCATCTGGAAAACAGGAGTAATATAGCATCATGACTAATAGAGCCTTTATGAACCTTAAATGAGTCCACACATAGCTTTAGAATGGTGTTTGTATATGAGAATAAGCACTTAACTGATGTCATTATTAGAACAAATGAATAATTTTCAAACTTTACTATACATAGTATTCTGTTGAAAAGACCATTTGAAATGCAGAATTATATACCTCAAAGAGATTCTACATTCAGCAGGACTGAGGCACAGCAATCTATGCATTAAATAAGCACTTGAAATGATTCTGAAACAGGGAGTTTCCAGATCACACTTTGGAAAATTCTACTTTAGAGATTAAAAATTATCATCGAGTTTTAAAAACAGAGGGACCAGGACAGAAAATGCACATCTTATTGAAAAAGAATTGGACAGATGGAGGAATATAAACTGTTAAGAAAGAAAGTTTAGGTAACTCTCAAAACCTGGAAATGAATGAGAAGTGTGTACATAAATGCCAAACCTAGGAATGGATGGGACTGAAGGAGACAGCCCAGGGGCCAGGTCAGGGTAGGCCAGTGAGGAAAACATAATCCCCAAATAAGGAAAGCCTCATGGGATTAGAGTATTGCTCAAAGATCATGATGGCCTGAGTTCATTCACACCCACATGTCAGTTAGCTGCTGAGCACTTAATCCATTGTACCACCACAGCTCCTTTCAATGACCATAAATGAGGTAAAAGAGAATTTGGGAAAGGTGAAATGATGAGAAGCTAGGTTTCAGGACCTTTCAGTCTGAATGTGTGAGGGATACTTAAAAAAATTATTTCATATTCTAATTGTTAAGTTCCTTCGAGTCGGTTCTAACTCATAGTGAACCCTGTATAGGGTTTCTGAGGCTGTACAACTGTGCAGGAGCAGATGTCTCATTTCTGATGGACTTGGAACCACCAACCTCAATGTTTGCAGTCCAAGCTTATCATACAGAGCCACCGTATTCCCAGTGTTGTCCTGGGTTAATGCACTGGATTGTGGATTTGAACCACAAGGTCCGCGGTTCACGCTTTCTAGTCACTCTGCAGTAATATTATAGGGTCGCTATGAGTCAGAATGGACTCCACAGCACTTAACAACAACAGTGCAGTATTTAAGTGTAAAGCTGCTAAACAAAAGTTTATCAGTTGGAACTCACTAGCAGCTCTATGGGAGAAGATGTGGCAGTCTGCTTCCTTAAAGATTCACAACCTCGAAACCCTATGAGGTGGTTCTCCAATGACCCGTAGGATTGTTATGAATGGGAATAGACTAGATGACAGTGGATTTGGATTTTTTGTTTATATTGTATCACCCTCTCTTTTAGCCTAATGTGCTATATTATTCCATTCACGAATATTAAAAAGTAAAACAATTATCATATTACTTTCAATTTGATGTTATTTGTCATTGAGTTGACTCCAACTTATGGTGACTTAGCATAACAGAACAAAACTTCTAGTCCTTGCAACCTTCATGATCATTGGTATGTTTGAGTACATTGATAAGATAAGTAAGTTACAGAAAGAAAGACACATAGTTAAAAATCCTGAATGCTAACTTTAATCCTGTAGGTACTCAATTTTCATAAATTCCTAAAGTATTTTAAATGTGTCCTTCATTGAACATAAAAGTATTATTCAGTTTTGTTTAAATATCTACCTAATGTTTTTAAAAGGTTAATCAAATTTAATGAGATTGTTAAACTAATCAATATTTCTTTTATAGACACATTTTCATTTGGTCTCCTAAAGGAAATTCTCCAAGGAAAACAGACATCATGTTCACTAGAAAATGGAGTATAATGAAAACACTGGAGATTCACCTCCATTTTCCCATTAAACTGATTTTTTTAATATTTCTGATTACTGATGCTAATGTACCCTGATGGAACGCTGTATTTTACTTTAAGAATCAATATTTTCTCTAACTTCTCAAAAATTAAGCAATGCAGTTTTTCTAAATGGTTTCCAGAATCAGACCTTAAACACCTTTGTTATCTCTGACAGTACTGCTACTATCTAAGCAGAGACCACCAATGGGGTACACGTATTTTATCAAGTGTTTGTCCTTTGTGCATTTATAACATCTTATCTGCTGTCTCATTGAAGATATCCAGCAATATTTTCCCAAGGTCCTCAGTGACTTTGAGAACTGTGTTCTTGATCACCCTTTCTCCTGAAAGCTCACCACCCTCCCTGTATTTAATATCTACTACTTTTTTTGTTTCTCAGCTTCAGAAACTTTATGCTTTCATTCCTCGCTAGACACCGGTGATTCTTTGACACCTTAGACCTCATCATCATTCAAATGATCCTAAGTTACCTCTGATACTACTTCTTCCCCATTACCCAAAACTGCTATTTGTCCTCAACATGCTATCTGGTGTTTGAGCAACCTCTTTTTCCCTGGATTGTCACTATTTTTCTTATGTTTTCCTACTTTCCTCTTAGTCTGAACTCTTGTTGGAAGGATTCAATAGTTTAGTTAGGATGACTCAAGGTTGTCTTATGTATTTGATCTTCCAACTCCTAAATTTTGAGTTCCAATCCAGAAGATCTTTAAATGTTTAGACTTCCTGATCTTTAAGTACTAACACAGAAAGTTTTTAACAATGAATCATATTTTTTGCTGTCTCTAGTCACCTGGAGTATCACACTTGCAATGCAGTCCATTTACATTGTCTTATCTCCCTCAGCAGCTGTTCTAAACCTTCTCTGTTGTCTCACAATCTCAGTCTCAGTTCTTTCTCTACCCTCTCAATGTTTTTGTTGTTAAGTACGATCAAGTCAGTTTTGACCCATAGCTGCCCCGTATAGGGTTTTCAAGGAGTGGCTGTTGAGCTTGAACCACTGACCTTACGGTTCAAACCAACATTGCAGTCCAGCTCAGTAGCCCACTACACCACACCTCATAACTGACACAATTCTATCAATTTCCTGCCTTCTGCTTCATAAATGATCACTCATCTGCCATCTCTTTTTGTCTTTTGTAAGATGGAAGTGCTCTTCTTCTTTGTCAGAATTCTGTATTTGATTCCATATTTTGCTACTTCTGCTAATCTTTTACTTTATAAATCCTTTTTCTTACTCTTGCATTTTCAACATATTTATACCATCTTCTCATATAAAGGAAGTGTGGCACTGTGGGCTAATGCATCAGACTATAAAGTCATTTGAACTGCAAGGTTGGTGGTTCAAGCTCACCAGCTGCTTTTTGGAAACCCTATACAGGGTCGCTATGGGTCAACTCAACAGCACTTAATAACAACAACTCATATAATATTCCCCCTCTCAAAAAAAAAAAAAAAAAAAAAAGGAGGAGAAAGCTTGTCTCTTTCTCAAGCTATAGCCTCTTCCCTCAGTGCCAAAACAAAATCTTTAACATTGGTTCCCTTTTAGTAATCTTTTTTGCAGTGATTATTTGTTTGAGTTGACCTTAACACCTAGACATTGGTATTTAGTCCCATCTTAAAATTCTTACTTTCTTGTGTAACTTGTTTTTTGGATCTCTTTTTTGACTTTTTTTTTTTAACCTTTTATTGTGTATTAAATGTTAGTTTACATGGGAGAATGTCAGTTGTGCACTCATCCTATCATATTTCGTATCGTTGCAATAACTACAATCCCCTCCATGCATTACCATTCAGCAGTATTTGCTTCTATTTCCTCTGTTTTTTGTTTTTGTTTTTTGATG
>NW_006408522.1:27585948-27589009 GCF_000296735.1 Chrysochloris asiatica | reverse complement strand
CACCTAACAACAACAATGTTCTCTCTCCTTCAACAAATTAATCCATTCTCTTGATGCAACTATCTGTCCTTGCAGATGATTTTTTAAAATATTTCATAGCCTCAAATTCCTTACACATCTCCAGATTTTTATTCTCAATTCCTCTTGTTCAAGTCTATAACAACCTTTACACACATCAAACATGTATTAACAAGCTTATCTCCCATTATAACTACTATATTTTAATTATCTTAATTGTAGTATCATTCTTTCATTCAAATACTATTGTAGACTTGGAATCTGCTTAATTTTTCTTCTTTCCTTCTATGCTTCCCTCTTTGCCCAGTAACTTAACAGTAGCTTTTACTTTTGCAGAAATTAGTGCATTACTTCACTCTATACTTCTGATACAAACTCTATATCAGAACCTCAGGGCTCCACTAGAACCATCTTCATCCTTATTATCTCTTTGTTGTCAGATTATTCTTCTACAGCTTGACTCCAATATTACAAAAATCCCCATTGATTCCTCCCTACCTGTCAAAGTAAGTACATATTCTCAAGCCTGGCAAGCACAGTCTTCACATCTTGATCCATCCTATTTTAACCTCTTTAGGGTTAATGTAAGGAGCTCTGGTAGCGTAGTGGTTACGAATCGGGCTGCGAACTGCAAGGTCAGCCGTTTGAAACTACCAGCTGTTCCGCGGGAGAAAGATGAGGCTTTCTGCTCCTGTAAAGATTTACAGCCTTGGAAACCCTGTACAGGGTGGCTATGAGTCAGAACTGACTCCACGGCACATAACAACAACAACAACAACAACAACAGGGTTAATGTACTGGACTGCAAGGGCAGTTTGAAGTGCAAGTTCAGAGGTTCAAGCTCACCAGTTGCTCCTCGGAAATCCTATACAGAGTATCTATGAGTTGGAACTGACTCGATGGCACTTAACAACAACAATATTACTCCACACCACTTTAAAACCTTGTTTCTACCACAATAAAAATGAATGATCTGATCATAAGCTGAATGCCTACTATTTAGGTCTCTGTCTAGGCTCCCAAGACCGAACAATGTGAAATGTAAAACTTATACCCTGTGCCTTCCCCTCAAGTATGATACCTTTTTTTCTGTCCTATAGGTTTAGAAATACAGGCTAAACTGAAGCAAAATTTCAAAATGGGTAGAATTTATTTTTAGAACCTTCCCAGTCCATTTCCTGCATCTCTTACCCATCTTAATAACAACATCAAATTATTATCTTTGTCTCAATGTAAATAGGTGGGTACTCTTTGGATGAGAGAGGAGGGGTCCTCTCTAGCATTATTATTTGAGAATGAAGAATCCCAGGAGTTAGAGTCCCTCTGGATTATGAATGTCTTGAGTTATTTAGGAAGATAATATTCTCAATTAAGCCAGTAAAAATATATTTCTGTCTCTGTGTTACCATAAAACCTAAAGATAGATAGATAATATGTTTATCAAGGACTGACCAAGAATATAGATTAGAAGATGTGTGAAAAGTTTCCTTTGGGGAGACCAGAGAAACACCATGAAGAGATAGATGTTAACGTCTCCTACAATGTTATCTGTTGTATGAGAGAGGCCTTTGTGACTACAGATCAGGAGAGTCACGACATGAAGTGAGAAGACAGTGGCCTCAAATATGAGCTAGAGATTAAAAATGTCAGTGCCGATGTTCCAGGTAGATTTGTAGCTGCACTGCTTAAATGACTATATGCCACATTTTCAGAGATCAAAATTTGTTTAATTAATGATTCTCCCAACTGATTCTCCCTGGAGTCCTGGTGTGGTGCTGTAGGATAAACACTGGACCACAAGGTTGATTTTAACCCCGAGGTCAATGGTATAGACTCCCCAGCCACTCCTCAGAAACCTTAAACAGGGTTGCAACAACTGCTTCTTCCTGGAGCATAGTGGCTCCATAGGATTAGCACTGGACTGTAAACCACAAGGTCAGCGATTCAAGACCACCAGTCACTCCATGGAAGAAAGAGGAGGCTTTCTGCTCCTGCAAAGGGTCACTATTAGTTGGGACAGACTCAAGGACTCTCAACAACAATTGATTCTCCCTAACTAATTCTCTGTAAGATTAGTACTAGACTGCTAACCACAAAGTTGGTGGTTCAAACCCATCAGCTGCTTAGCTGAAGAAAGGTGAGGTTTTCTGCTCTGGAACTGGTTTACATCCTGAGAAAACCTAATACAGTGCCCTTTTGAGTTGGAATAGACTCAATGATACTTAACAACAACAACAACAACAATCGATTTTCCAAAGTTACAGATGCCTCCAAGTTGGAGATACCACCTATTAGTAGTTTTAAATTTATTTGTCAAGTTATGCACTTCTGTGTACTTTTATCATCATTTTCTATGCATCATTTTAATTTATCTCCTAAAACAATCTCATGAGATCATTTACTACTAGTTTCAGCTGAGGAACCTCAAGGTTTTGTAGATTAAGAAATAAGTTCACGATTTCACAGTTACTAACTGATGGGACTAGGACCAAAACAACTCTAAGACCCGAACTCTCCTCTTTTTTTTTTAAGCTTCTCAGATTTGCATAGAAATGGTATTTTTATCCCAGTGTCTCTACCTTTCTCAGGCTCATTCACCCACACTTTCCTGTACTTCCTACCCCAGACTCAGGGTATCATACACCACTTATCTGTAAAATCAGAAAACTCAGCAACACATGAAATATGTATGTCATTTCTATCAAAAATTAATTAGGAAGTTATTAATTTGTCATTTCATTAAATTAATAGCTCCTGACAAGCATTTCAGTAGGATGATTAATTTCACTGAAACATTTTGCATTTAAATATCTTGTTTCAAGAAACATGATGAGCACATGAGGCTATCAGGATTTACTGAAGACAATTTTAATGTTTTTACCTATGTGATTTTAAATTGCCTAGTATTTCTCAGCATTGCATCCCTTTTGAAACTTGGGGTGTAGCTATATCAGCAAATTGGTTATAGTTCCTTGGAAACAAAATGGCTGTTCAAATAAAAGAACTATGTGCACAGCCTTTGGTATTGATTACATCTCAATGT
>NW_006408522.1:27537208-27585363 GCF_000296735.1 Chrysochloris asiatica | reverse complement strand
TGCCATAGGGTCGCTATGAGTCGGTGCCTACTCAATGGCACCTAACAACAACAACATGTCTGTACAGCTTGCAACTGCAGTTCTACATTTCATGCAGGTAAATCATGTGTTTATAGTCTTTTATTTTACCCCCACAGAGCAGCAGGCTCACAAATGGTGGTATGAGTGATTGTCCCAATGGCTCAATCTGTTGGGTTTTTTCCCTTTTCTTCCATGAGTAATGCTGTTGTTAAATGCTGTCAAGTTGGTTCTGACTCATAGTGACCCTGTACAGGGTGAGTTTGAACCACTGACATTGTGGTTCAAACCAACCTTGAGGTCCTGTGCATATCCTACAGTGCCACACCTGGACTCCGTCCATGAGTAAAGACAGCACAGTAGTCCTATCCCTGGAAGTTTCTGACATCACCAATGCTGCTTAACAAATGGTCATTCAAAATCGGGCCCTTGACTTACAAGTGATAAGTGCAAACCTTCTTACCAACCAAAATGTCTTCTGATGCTGCAATACTACCAGCCTTTCTGGTTTCTTGAGAAGCCCTGTTCCTAGTCAGGATCTTGTACCAACCAGAAGAGACAAGGAAAATGACCTTCTCATGGAAAGAGTAGATAGTGACTAGTGAGAAGCTGCTCTGCCCTTGGGAAAAATTCTCTCTGCTTAATAGTTACTGAGTGGGTCACAGAGAACCTGATTACCCTCACACACTACACTGTCGTTCTGCCTGTAGCTCTTCAACACAATCCGCCAAATGTAACTGGACAGCTAAATTATTAGTAGGGAAACATAAGGATACCCACATCTGCTGACAATTCCAAAATTGCATGTTTCTATGCCCAATAATTGTATTTTTGCATGTAGTTATATAATTTAAAATAAGTAATATTGTAATATTCTAAGTGCATAAGGATGGGCTCCATGCTATTACTCAAGAATAAAATTGAGAAACCTCTGTATGAATTTAATAAAACAGACATCATTATATTTCCCTTCTTTACTGCTTTCAACTACCTGACTAGCTAGGAATTCATTTTAGTAGTTTGGTAGTTGTTTGTACTGAAAGAGAAAGAGACTGAGCTTAGTCCCACTGTGGCATTGGTAACCTTTGCTGGTCATTAGAATTGCCTGAAGAATTTTAATGACTGTCAGTGTTCAGGTTCCTCCCATAGGCATGAGTACATATATACTCCACTAACTTGTCACATTGACGATTTTTCAAAAATCCATTTCAAGGGTTCCTTTTTGCCATGTCCAGTGAATTAAAAAAGTTATTTCATGTCTCCACTGAACAGAGTGAATTTGTTGTGATTTGCATTCAAAAAGACAAAATTTGCCTACACATATGAAACTACCAGCTGCTCCGTGGGAGAAAGATGAGGCTTTCTATTTCCGTAAAGATTTACACCCTCGTAAATCCTATACAGGGTCGCTATGGGTCGGAACCAACTCGACGGCACTTAACAACAACAACAACAACATATAGATTATTTGCAAAGATAGGAGACGTGAACCATTCCTAAACTTTCCTTTTGATTTTACTTAATGCAGCTCAAGGTAACAATTATACCTTCGTTTCTCTATCTGTGAATTGGGCATGTAATTTTGAACACGTAATTCCAATAGAATTGTCATAAAATTGCTTCCAAGGGGTAGACGGAAATATTGTTCTGGGTAATTTTAGAAAAGGCAATGAAGTGAATTAAACTTTCCGCATGGGAAATTCAGGTAACTTGTGGTGCCTTAGTGAAGGGGGAATCCCAACAACAACAACAACAACAACAAATATTTTTTCTTATCAGCCTCAACAAGTGCCCTGGTTTTTTTTGTTTGCATTGGGACTCTTGCTTTCAAGATCAGATTCAAGATAAAACAGAGGCCTCTTAGCTGCTAGGAGACATTGGCTATAATACTTTTTCAAAGGTGAAATTTCTTTCTATCAAGTCACTTGATATTTTCTTACGTTCCTTCCTTATTTCATGCATTATTTCTTTACCTGTTCTGTGAAAAGGACTTAAAATACTTACTGATGAAGATCAAAGACCACAGCTTTCAGTATGAGTTGTACCTCAATATAAAGAAAACAAAATTCTCACCACTGGATTTTTAATAAATGGAGAAAAGATTTAAGTTGTCAAAGACTCCGTTCTGTTTGAATCCACAAGCAACACTCATCATGGACACAGTAGTCAAGAAATCAAACGATGTATTTCATTAGATAGATCTGCTGCACAAGAACACTTTTAAAAATTCAGGAGCAAAGATGTCAGTTTGAGGCCTAAGGTGTGCCTGACCCAAGCCATGACATTTTCAATAGCCTCATATGAATGGGAAAGTTGGACAATGAATAGGGAAGACTGTAGAAGAATTGATGCATTTGAGTTATGATGTTGGAGAATAATAATGAAAGTACCATGTTCTGCCAGAACAAATCTGTGTTAGAAAAAGCACAGCCTGAATACTCCTTAGAAGCCAGGATGGCAAGGCATCATCTCTCATACTTTGGATATAATATCAGGAGAGACCAGTCTCTGCCAGCAAAAAAGAGGAACACCTCCAATGAGATGGATTGGCACAGTGGCAGCAGCAATGGACTCAAACATAACAGCAATTGTGAGGAACCGCGCATGACCACACAGTGTTTCGTTTTGCTGTGCATGGGGTTGCTATGAGTCAAAACCAAATCACCGACACCTAACAAGAACAGCAACAATTCTCCTTTGGCATAGAAAATGAAAAACAATGTAAAATGAAAAGCAGACCTCATGCATAGAAGACTGCATGAGGACTAACCCAGCTTTGTCATATGATACATACTTGCAAGGAATTTAGAGGAAAAACTCCCATGCAGGACCAAACAGATTATCCCTAATATTTTTGTATTTTCTTACTTTACAAGTTCAGACTTAAGTTTTAGAAACTAGGTCTGTATCTCTGCTTGTTTTAATAAGGCCTCTTCCTTCCTTTCAAAGTTAGGAGGATGGGGGAGTCTGTAGAGGCTGCCTCCTGATTGTTAGCGGCAACAATCTAGCTAGGGTCAAAGACCTGAATATGAATTCTTTAATAAGCCACCACAATAAAAGAAATTCAATTACAACTTTTAAATAAATTCACAGAGTAATTAGCAAGCTGTCCATAAAGTCCAAAGTAACCAAGAATTATCCATTGTGACACCACCTACTGGCTGGAAGAATGTTTCCCACTTTTCTTTCTCTCTCTTTTACACTAAGCTTTATTTGCATCATTATTACTTCAAAAGCAATCAGGCATTTAGCCTGTAGACCTTTTCATCATTGCATTGCCTTCTTGATCATCAATTATTCTGGTTCAGAAGCCAGAAGGTAATTTTGGCTTTGACTAGCTGAACTTAGAGTAGAACAGAGAAAAGACCACTTTATGTTTCCTCAGTATTTAGCATCCGCACTAACAATTTCAATATTTACTAAGAGACAGATGAAATAATGAGCCTAGCACATATTTGCCATGCACATATTTCAGCACTGACCGCAAAAAGACACCACACTTATCATATTCGGCTCTGTTCCCAAAATACATTCTTTGACAGAAGACAAATTAGATCGTTGCACTGCATGGCGATGGGACCCATCTCTCTACAAGGGTTTGATTAAATGCCTTTGACCCATGTCATTGACCACAGAAAGGAGAGAGAGAACATAAATAAATTCTGTGATTTAAAAATATACTACAGAACATGGCCTGCCCTAGGAATTCAACACACTGAGCTGCAAGGTTTGGCTACTTCATTTTGGTCCTGTTTCTAATGTTAAAGGACTACCTGGGATAAAGCCACAAGGAAAGAAAGAGAGATGCTTCCCTCCCACCTCTACCTTGAGGTGAGAATGGGGGGGGGGGGGAGGAAGGGGGGAATGACATGAGATGAGAATACTAAAGGTTGCACAGTAATTGATCAAATCTGTGACCCAAACCATGTGAATATGACAAGGGCATGTCATCATCTTTGAAAGACATGTTTCTTCTACCTTCAATGAATGGAATATCTTTTCTATCAAATTTTCAAACTTATTCAGACCATACAAATGTTCACTGGGACATGAAACGACTCTTGAACCTATCTGCACATAGTAAAGGCCTTCCCTCTTTCTGCCATTCCTGGCTCATATGACCTAAACTATCAGATGTAAGACACAAACATGTTTCCATTGATTATGGGTTGTAATTTCATCAAACTATTTTCAGTGTGATTTTCTCATAAGACTCAAACAAAATAAAGAGCTAGGCAGACTATGATCTTCCTCCACCTCTCGCCCAATCGCTCTCTTTAAAAGGAAAAATGGCCTTATTGTGTACATTTGCCTTGACACTTAATATAACGATCAGCAATTATGTTCTCCTGATTGTCTTGATATATTTTTTAGAATCAAGACATTTTTGTCCTTCTTTGAATGATGCCCGTTTGATTGACTCTGATGTATCTTACACTTGGTTTGTTCAAACAACATAATACGAAACTCTGATCCATCAATATTTTGGAACCCAAATTGTCTATTAGCCATATTACATAAATTAAACCTTTAGTGAAATCATACAATGAATTTAGCTGATATGTTTGTTTGTTGTTGTTGTTATGTGCCATGGAGTCAGTTCTGACTCTTAGTGACCCTGTACAGGGTTTCTGAGGCTGTAAATCTTTACAGAAATAGAATGCCTCATCTTTCTCCCACAGAGATATTTGTTTAGGGAGGAAAAAAATGGTCTTCTGCATTTTGATTTTTCTTGAAATGATATACATCTGTTGTTGTTGTTGTTGTTAAGTTCCAGTGAGTTGGTTCTGACTCACAGCATCTCAGTATAGAGTTCTGAAGAGCAGTTGGTGGGCTTGAACTGCAGACCTTTCCATTAACACGCAGTCTAGTGTTTATCCTACAGTACAACACCAGGACCCCACCATTAATCACACTGAATCTTGATTTCAAATGAAAACTGTTTTTTTGACCAGAAAGGAAAACAAAGTGAGTGGAGCCATGCCAAAGTACTTTCAACCTGACCTTCATAAAAAGTATGAGGTGGGAACTGTGGTAAAATCAAAAGAAAGACAACTAGGCTGCCATTCAACATCAATATGTCCTTAGACAAGCTATAGTCTTAGATTGTTACAATGAAGGCAATAAATAATACTTTCAGAGTTGCTGTGAAGATAAAATAAATTTGGATGCTCAGTGCCTTCCATTTGCTACATGCTTAATGAATGAACTAAATGCTCAACAAATGAATGTGAGGGTGCAACACTTGCTTAGTGAAGAGCTAGTTGTCCACTTTCGGAAGTCCCTGGCTAGGCCAGGATACTAAGAACTACCCTAGTGATATAAATCTTCAGAGGTCTGTTTTGGAGGTAAACTACGAGTTATTCTTGACTCATAGTAACCCCACATATATCAGAGTAGTTTTGTGTCCCATTGGGTTTTTGTTGTTGTTTTTACGTACCATTCAGTCAGTCTGACTCATAGTGACCCTGTATTAGGTTTCTGAGGAGCCACTGGTAGGTTTGAACTGTTGACCTTGTGGTTTTCTGTCAAGTGTGATCCTACAGCATTACACTTTTAGTGACTTTTAGTGCCTGTTTCTTCAGAAGTAAATTGCCAAGCTTTTTTTCCCAAGGCATCCCTGGGTGGACATGAAACTCCAAATTTTTGGTTAGCAGCTTAGCATGTTAACCATTTGCTACCCATCCACTACCATTGAGTCTAATCTAATTTATAGCGTCCGGCGTAGTGGTTATGAATCCGGCTGCTAATCTCATGGTCAGCAGTTCAAAATGACCAGCTGTTCTGCAGGAGAAAGGTGAGGCTTTCTGCTTCTGTAAAGATTTACAGCCTTGGAAAATCTGTACAGGGTTGCTATAAGAGTCGGAACCAACTCCACAGCACAGAACAACCACAACATATAGGGTTTCTGGGGCTGTAAATCTTTATGTTAACAGAAAGCCTCATCTTTCTCCTGAGAATCAGCTGGTGGGTTTGAACTGCTGACCTTGCTGTTGGCAGTTCAGTGCTTACCCCACAGTGCCACCAGACCTGATTTGTAACTATCTTTTTGTAACTATCTTGCATTGGGAGCTGCTGGCATAGATCCGGATGTGGGAAGTTTAGATGCATATTGGCTCTAGTTTTCACCTCAGACACGTATCTGTGCTGTTTTACAAAAGTCCACAGTATAGGATAGAAAGGGTGGTATCTCTACAGAGGAACAGTCCAAGTCTGGAGCCTCTGATGTGAATGCATTATAACTGGTAGTTGGTATGTTTGATCCTTGGAAAGAATACTTTGGTAGAAGAGGTCGAGAGGGGTGAGGTGACTTGTTCACAGTCAAGGGTCTGGTAAATGATGGAGTCTGAACTAGACCCCAAGTCTCCTGATTCCCAATATATTTATTTATCTATCATATAACATTGCTGTCTGTAAGTCATGGCTGTTGCTGCTGTCATATAGCAAAGCTGACCAGCAGGTCCGACACTCTTCTGAGAGCAATGTTGATCAGCCCACTCGTAAATATTCACATCACTAAGGAGGAAGATGACATACCTTTGAACATCTATTAAATGGGAAATACCATTCATATTGTATTTAAATTCAACCTAAGAAGCCTCTGAAACCCTATACAGGGTTGCTACAAGTTGGAACATACTCAATGACACTTAACAACAACCATGACAAATACCAAGCTGATGTATTTGAATTGTGGTGACAGAGAAGAATATTGAATACACTGTAGATTGCTAGAAGAATCAACAAATTTGCCTTGCAAGAAGTACAGCCAGAATGTTCCTTGGAAGCAAAGATGGCAAGACTTCATCTCACGTTCTTTGAACATGTTATCAGGAGAGACCAGTCCCTGGAGAAGAATATTATGCTTCGTAAAATAGAGGGCCAACAAAAGAAGGCCTTTAACACGATGAATGGGCACAGTGACTGCAACAATGGATTCAAACATGGAAATGATTGTCAGCAAGACCCAGGACCAGACAATGTTGTACATAGGGTCACTATAAGTCAGAACCAACTCAATGGCACTTAAAGGAGTAACAATAGCTAGCTAAGGGATATACACTAATAGTTGCATGTCATGAATGAAGAAAGTAAGTTCTAGACAATTTAAGTAACATGCCCAAGGTTTAACAGAGGGACTAGTGATTTTAAGTGCATTTTTTAATGTCAAACACATTTCCTTGCCACTATATATGTTACTGTTCAGTATTCAAAGCCATGCACTCACCACTGTGTGTTTGAGAGGTACCCTGTGAGTTCCACTTGATAAAAGTAGCCATAGTTTAAGAAGATGCTGAGATAAAAGACAATGGAGGAAGTCTAGAGAAGTCTAATAGCAAATGAAGGGATGAGAATCATTCGTTGCCACTAGAGCACTCTCATTCACATGCATGAGTCTCTACCTAGAGGACAGGGAACCCTCACTACTTTGCTCTTCGGTGTGTTGTGTGTGGCCAAACAACTCTAGTTCTGACTCCTAGTGTTAGACAGGAAGACACCCAGTGTATGGGTGTCAGTATAGAACTTTGAGTGAAAAAAAATACATGACTGCAAACTTTGTTTTCTCTTACATTATTAGGTAGAAAGAGATTCCTTTCATTCTAACTGAAAGTCTAGGCCTGAGGCCTAGGCTCTTTGCCTTGTGTTTTCTGTTAAATGTCTGTGACAGGAAGGAACCCTTGACCTTCAGGAACCTAAAATGTTGTTGTGTGCCATTGAGTTGGTTCTAACTCAAAGACACCCTGTACAGGGTTGCCAAGGGCAGCTGGTGGGTTGTAGTTAGCAGAACAATGCTTATCCTACAGAACCACATCAGGTCTCAGGGAAGCTAAAATATGAAAGCTAAAACACACTCACACACAAAAGCATTTGCTCAGTCTGCAGTCTGTGGAGACTGTGTGAGGGTTTGGCTTCCAATTGGAGCCTTGTTGGCACCAGCGGTTAAGAGCTTGGCTGCTAACTGAAAGGTCATTCCATTGGAGAAAGATGTGGTGGTAGACTAGTGCCATAAAGATCACAGACTTAGGAAACCTGTGGGACAATTATGCTTTCTACTACAAGATCAGTATAAATTGGAAGCAATCTGACAGCAATAGATTTGTTTGGTTTTTAAAGACAAATTGGAATCTTCCTTCTTCTAATGATATCAACCTTTGGGAAAGTGATACCACTGGGCAACAGAAATGCATTAATTTACTTACAAATGACATTTGAGTTTGTTGTTGTTGTTAAGTGTTGACTCATAGTCAAGTCAGTTCTGACTCATAATGACTCTCTGTAGTGTTTCCAAGCAGAAGCTGGTGAGCTTGAACTACGGACCTTGTAGCGCAAACCAACCTTGCAGTGCAGTGCTTTAACTGACCAGTGCCACACCAGGACTCTAAACTTTGAGTTCAACATCCCTTAAATGATCAGAAAGGAAACAAATACTTCCTTTGTAGTTTGTCATGTATACAAGTATGGTGAGATTTTGGTCTACTCTATCTAATCTAGAATATTTGGGTTGATGAGCGCATTGTTTGGTAATATAAGGCTTTAGAAATCCAATGATGGCTAATGTGTCTGATTAATTATTGTTTTCCATAATAGTTCGAGATTTTTAAATGTCCAGAAAGGGAGTTTTCTAATTCTGGCTAATACAGGACTAATCAGGAGATTTTGTAGAAATTTTCCAAGTTATGAAAAACAAAAACCTCAGACGTCCTAAGTAATACCCCTGTGCCCTTAATCTCTGTACCCTACTTATTCCACAATCCAGGTTTAACTATACAAAGTGTTGTTGTTGTTAAGTGCTGTTGAGTCAGGTCCGACTCATAGCAACCCTGTATAGGGTTTCCAAGCAGCGGCTGGTGAGTTTGAACCATCAACCTTGCAAGTCCAGCGCATTAACCCACAGTGCCACACCAGGACTCCATAAAAGGAATAGAAGACATTTTCTGATTAATTTGAAGATCTCATCCAATCATCTTCTTTAGGCAGACAAGGAACTGAAGTTTCTAAGAGTTCTTCTACATAGCAATTTATGGTAAAGGACTAACCTCTATAGTAACCAAAATTGTACTGAGTCCTTAATACGTGCTTAACTACATGCTCTACCTATAACATGACTTCTTCAAACAAGGCATAGTGTAGGCTGAATTTTCATCTCTAGCTCATAGGTGAGTTAGATGAGACTTCAGGAAATTAAGTAGTTTGTTTACTCGGGCTCGCCAGATTAATACATGACAAAACTGTGTCTAAACCTTCATACCCTTAACCTATACCCTGCTTTTTACCCACATACAAAAGAGGTATAACATGTGCAACCCTTTGACAAACACTTACCTTGTACTATTTATTCTGTTTAGTGTTGTGATCATAGCATTTCTAAATTTAACCAGAGAGGTCAACCCCTCTATTTCCACCTGTCTAGCACACAAGGCTGGCAATGATTCTAGTCAGCACTCTGGGAGCAGACCAGAGGATTTCATTCCTAGTCTCTGAGCAGGAAGACATGCATAGTAGTATGTGTGTGGTTTCGGTGAAGGGGGAGGCGATGAATGATAATGATGGTGTTTGCAGAATTATTCAGGTACTGGCAGCCCTGTAAAATTGGCATGAGTATTGACGTCTATTGTGATAAGCATTGATATATTTGCCTTTGTTACCCCAGGGTCAGTGAAAAGAAAGAAGATCCCCCAATAAGATAGACTGGCACAGTGGCAGCAACAGTGGGCTCAGATAGAACAATTGTGAAGGTGGCACAGGACCTGGCAGTGTCACATTTTGTTGTACAGAGGGGCACTATGAGTCAAAAGTGACTTGACAACACCTAACAACAACAGTGTGTATATGTGACAGTTTAAGACCTAGACAACTCTACGGCTGCCTTAAATAAGATTTCTTTTCTGCCCATTTTTTCCCACACTCAGAAATGAACCACCCATACTTCAAGATAATTTAAAGGCTCAGTTATACAAGCAAAAGGCTGAGAGACTCCAACCCTTATATTTACAGTCACCTAACCTTTATCCCACCCCTATTCCCCTAACTAACAGCAATGCCATTTTACTCTGCATCTGAGGAGAAGGCTTTGTTCTAGAAAGAACAACCTCAATCATCTCCTGATAAAGAAGCCTGGGTGTCTCCGGAGAACCTGGAAGGCACCTCCAGGCTCAGTTTCCATAGCAAACGCATTAGCCCTTGGCGGCTGGTCACAGAGCCCCCTGCTCTGCCGGCCTTGGTCCAATAGCCTCTCTCTGAGATCAGAGACTGTTAATCACCAGGCACTGTCAACCAGCTATGCCCTTACACCAAAGAGCTTAGGATGGGGACTTTCCCCTTCCATTTTCATCTTTTCCACACCTGCTTACCAGAATCATGGACTCTCCTCCCACCTTCTGAATTTTTTCATACCAGCTGGCCTGAGCTCAGCTGAGCCTGGCGGTCTGCCTCTGTCCTCACCACCCCCACCCTGCCTGAAAAGGCCCAAGTTTTGCCCCATTGTCCCACAGCCTAGGCAGCGTGCCCACTCTTTCAGGAGGGAGGGGCGCAGTGCAAGCACAGAGCTCTTTTAGTGCCATGAGGAGGGGGCTGGGAAACATGGACTACTCAACTAGGGTTAGTGCTTCGACAGAAAAGTTAGAAATTCAGAGGCCTGTAACACTTCTAAGGTGGAAAACCACAGGGAATTTAAGGCATCAGACAGGTAAAGATCAAAGTAACAGCTTTATTTTTTATAAAGCTGATGAGAGAATGTCAAGTGGCTTCATTGTGCCTCCAATGGGCTCCTTAATTGTTGTTGTTATGTGCCGTGGAGTCGGTTCCGACTCATAGCGACCCTGTAGCGACCCTGTACATGGTTTCCGAGGCAGTAAATCTTTACGGGAGCAAAAAGCCTCATCTTTCTCCCGCGGAATAGCTGGTAGTTTCAAACTGCTGACCTTGGGGTTCGCAGTCCAATTTATAATCACTACACTACCAGAGCTCCTTGATAGATTCCTCCTAATTGAATGTATCAGAGCCCTAGGGTGGCGCTGTGGTTTTAATGCGTCAGACTGCAAAGTCGTTTGAACGGCAAGGTTGGCGGTTCAAGCTCACCAGCTGCTCCTCGGAAACCCTGTACAGGGCCCCTATGGGTTGGAACAGATTCCACGGCACTTCACAACACTAACTGAATGTTATCTCCTTAACAGCACTCCCCCTCCTCCAGCACCCCTCCCACCCCCCACCCCTACACACACAGGAACTGAAGTGCGCATGTGTGTCTCCTTGACCTAGACTACTTGGAACAAAAGAGGAAGGGATCGACTTGGCATGCTTGGGTCGCCTTCCAGTTTCACTCGTCTCGCCACAGATGAGCAGGTACAGCAGAGGACCAAAAGAATCTCCCCTGATTTCTTCTTTGGGGAGGGGTATTGACTTGTGCATATTACGAAGGTTTGCCTCTTCTTTAGAGAGATATAGGTTGATGGTGTGCGAAGTTTACAGCTGCTCGGCGCCATTTGCAGAAGCAGAGAGAACAGGGTCAGGACTACAAAAGGAAGTCAGGCCTTGCAGAAGTTAAATGAATGCTTGTGGGACACCTAAGATGAAGGGAAAAGAAAGGACCATAAATGTGCTCTCTGCCCCAGCTTTTCGGGTTGGCCTTGGGGAGGGTGTTGGAAGAAATGGATTAACTCCATCGTCTCTGGTAGCAGTCAGCTCTGTGCCCGGCTGCAGGTCACACAACATCTTCATCCTTTATCTGTTTAAATGAGGATAAGAACTTATGTCTTATCTTATCCAGGGATGTTTGGGAATACTAATAAAGTAGCAAAAATGACAGCACTTAGTAAAGTTTAGAGTCGTGGATACATCGTCCAGAACTGTTGTTCCACGCCTTCGTAAACATCAGTTTTATACCTAAAACAAAAAAACAAAACAAAAACCCATTGCTGTTAGGTTGATTCCAACCCACAGTGACCCTTTAGAACATACCGGAATGGTCCCATAGGGTTTCCAAGGCTGTAATCTTTTAGCAAGCAGACTGCCACATCTTTCTCCCACAAAGGGGCTAGTGGGTTTGAGCTGCCAACTTTTCAGGTACCAGTTGAGTATACCTAACCTCTGTGCCACCAGGGATTCTTGTGTATGGAGGCTTCAAAAAGTTCATGGAAAAATGAAATTAAATGATAATGGAATTTTTCCACAAACTTTTTTGAAGTCCCTCATTACATACATAGAAGAGCTGTAAAGGACGTTATTATAACAACTAGAAAAATATGAACATGATATCTATATTAGTGATTTTGTTGTTGTTGTTGTTGTTAAGAACTGGTGAGTCTGTCCTAACTCATAGTGACACTGTATAGGGTTTCTGAGGAATGGCTGTGGTAGGTTTGAATTGCTGACCTTGTGGTTAAAAATCCAGTACTTATCCTACAGTGCCACACTACGGCTCTATATTAACTGTTGTTGTTAAGTACCGTGGAGTCGGTTCCGACTCCATGACCCTACACAGGGTTTCCAAGGCTATAAATCTTTATGGGAGCAGAAAGCCTCATCTTTCTCCCATGAAACCACCGGTAGTTTCGAACTGCTGACCTTGAGGTTAGCAGCCTGATTCATAACCGCTACGCTACCAGAGCTCCTTCTATATTAACTAGTAGTATGCAATTTGTTCT
The DNA here is from genome assembly GCF_000296735.1 of Chrysochloris asiatica. Taxonomy (NCBI): domain Eukaryota; kingdom Metazoa; phylum Chordata; class Mammalia; order Afrosoricida; family Chrysochloridae; genus Chrysochloris; species Chrysochloris asiatica. The sequence continues at coordinate 27,572,701 of NW_006408522.1, read as the reverse complement.
AAATTTCTTAAGTGTGATGATTATAAATGTAATGATATAAGTCAATGCCCTGTTCTTAGAAGATACACGCAGAAATAGGAGTAAAGAGTCATGATCTCTTGCTCTCAAATGGTTTAGCAGCAACAACAACAAATATCCTGTGTATTTATTTGCTGTTTCTAACTGCCACTGAGTGGTTCCAACTCATGACAGTCTTCCGTGTAATAGAATGAAACATTGCTTGGTCCTGTGACAGTTGCACACTTTTTGGTAGGTTTAAGCCCATTGTTATATCTATGTTGTGTCAGTGTAGGTCATAGGCGATTTCCCTCAGTTTTCCTAACCATTTCCTTTACCAAAAGGACCAAAGTCCTTTGCTAGTGCTTGGTCTTCTATGATGACATGTCAAAAGTGAGCAAGGTGAAGTTTTCCAGCTTTGCTTCTAACGAACAATTTGGCTGTACTTCTTCCAAGACAGATTTGTTCATCCTCCTGGCAGCTCTTGCTATGTTCAGTATTCTTCATCAAAACCATAATTCAAATCCATCAATCCTCCTTTGCTCTTCTCTCTTTATTATTTAATTTTTACATGCATAGGAGGCAAATGAAAAGACTTCAGTCAGGCACACCTTCATCATTAAAGTGACATCTTTGCTTTTTTAAAGTTTAAAGGAGTCTATTGCAGTAAACTTTTCCAATTCAATACGTCGATTTCTTGACTGGAGCTTTTATGGGAATTGATTGTTGATCCATGTAGAAGAAATAGATAGTAGATAATAGAATGAAATTCATGAAAACTTGCATTTTTCTACCTCAAGTCACCAGTGATGAACCTTTTGTCACATTTGCATTATCTTTCTTTTTCTCTCTTTGTATGTGTGTGCACATATGACAATAATCATATATACACACATATCCAAAGAGAGAAAAAAAGATAAAGCAAATGTAGTAAAATGTTAATACTTTTTGAGATGAAAATTAGACACACATGTTCATTGCTCATCGTGTTATCCTGGCAGCTCTTCTGTAGATCGCTGTGATTTCTATAAATAAAAATGTGTGCTGGGAAGGGTTATGGTAAATTTGGAAATGGGTAAGAGTGATGACTGAACAAGTGAGCATAGTTAATATTACATGTGAAGCTTGTTGGAAGGTCAAATAGTTTGTAACATGTACAAGGGGGCTTCAAAAAATTCGTGGAAAATTCCATTATAGTTTATTCCCATTATTCTAGGAATAATATTAAGGTGTATTTACCTCAATTAAAACAAACAAACAAATGAATAATTATGAATAAAAATATGTGGAGGGCCAAAACAGAAACACTAGAGAGGTGGAAGAGCAAATCAGGAGAAGGGGTTTGATGTCTGGGGTTTTATTAGCACAGGGTCACTTAAATCTTAATTTGTGACCTTAGTGATGAGGGGCTGGCCCTGCGCTGAGGACTGTGAACTCAAAGTCGGAGACTTCACTAGGGACCAGAGAAAAAGACTCAGCAAAGGGAAGCAGTGAGCTTCCAAAAGGGTGCTGGGAGACTGAGAACTGAATCTTAGCCTCTTCCCATTGGTTGTTCCCCCAGGGTAGGTCTTTCCTTTAACCATGTCAGGTTGTGAGAAGAGAGTAACCCTGAGCTGCCACACTGTATAGTCTGGGCCTCATGGGAAGGGTGTTTCCTGTATCAAAATGTAAATGTTTGCACAATGGCCAATTTTATCCCTTTGCCTCCAAAATTCTTAGCATCCCAGTCCATCAGCTCCCAGAGAGACACTTTCAGGTTTGTTTTTGTCTTTTCCTAAATCCACCCAGTAACATGCCTTCATGTTAGATTTTAGAATCGTTTTGTTACTGTGGTGGCACCAAAGAAACCTTAGCTAAATTTAGCCTTGTTGCTAATTAGGAACAGAGGACATGTTAAGCTTCAGGCTTAAATACAGAACTTGGCAGAATACCAAAATATGGAATCAAGTCATCATTTCAGACTGGGGGAAAACCCAGGGCTGAATTACCTTGGTAGCTGACCTAGTGTATTGCCGTTTTAGTCTAAAAGCCCCCCTTAAACTATCCAGGCATTCATACACACACAGCTCATCCTCTAGAATTCCCCATTGCCTCCTTTTTGTAAGTGAAAAGGCAGTGAGCTTAGGAACAGAAGCAGGGGTAGAGAAAGAGTGTCTATGTTGACTTTATACTGGAAGCTATTATTGCTTGGAGTGCTGTGTATAAAGACAGACCAATTGAGAAGAGACATTTACCACATTCTTAGTTACATTACTGCAAGAGTTACATTATTCCTGTTGCCATATTTACATCACTTTAGATCCAGACAGCAACTGCAATGACAATAACTATACTCATCCTCTAGTCCAAGCATAAAGTAGGTCTTTCAAGTAAGGCTTTAGGCATCTACACAGCTGTATCGAATGCTACAGAGCTGCTAGTATTTAAAGAAAAAGAGCTGTGCCTGAGATATTTGTCACTCTAGGCCTCTACCATTTAACCAAAATAGCTTGAAAAGGGTATTGTTCTCGTCTCTTGGAGTGATGTGTATTTCCCTAAGGCATGAGCAAGGGTCTTGGTGCTATCAGCCATTACCTTGTCTCTTTCCCTTCTCCTGACCTCCACCAAATTTGACACATGATGGGGGAAGACTAAGTAAGGAAACTAAACAGAAAGGAGATGAAAAAAGAACAGCTAGAAACATCGAATAAAGAGTAGAAAGAAAAACTACAGTTGTAGTCCCTGCCTTGGATTCTATTCTGCCTCTTCCTTCCAGGCAGTTGGATTCTGGGGGGTTCTTAAGTGGGACCCTCCCTCCTCTTATTCCTTGGCTGAGCACACACGTTGCCTGGGCTCATGGCTGGCTTCTGACCCCTGCTGCAGAGTTGCCATTCCAACTGGGTTTCTACATGCCAGAGTCAGAGTTAGGAAAAGGCAGTGCATAGTTAGGAAAAGGACCTGACACCTCAGTGTTGTTCTCAGGCATGCCTATGGAGGAGTATTTATCATAAAGGAAGACAACAGTAATAACCCCGGAAATGTCTGTTTGTTCAACTCCAACTTGAATGATACCAAAGATTAAATCTTGGTTTCCAATTGTTTCATGCAAAGGTTGCTGTATTTAAGGTCCAAATATGTACACCATATGTCTTACTGTAGCTTGACAATTACCTCAACAGGCAGTGTCAGACAGATGGTAAACATTACTACCAGGCATGCGTACGAACATTTAGAATTAGACATTTAAATAAATTCAAGCCTGTCTTAAGCTTATTAAAAGGATTTGGGTCTGTAAAGCCATTTCAGGCATCTGTGTATGCTAAAGTGTCGTTTGCATCCTGAACAGATTCTGTTTGATTCAAGCACCTTCCGGCTACAGATGGCAAGTGGCATGCATTCTCTTTGAGCCCTGTACCTGCCATTAGGCCAATAATGACAATTAAACAGAATGCAAAGAGATTCAAACTTCAGTTGTTAATACCACAACCACACATTCCTGCCCATGAAATGACAGAAAATCATCTGCAGGGAATATTACCAACCTCTCTTAAAAGCCCCCACACTTCACAGAGAGAGATTATAGCACTACAAAGGTACCTGCCTCAGGACGGAGTCAGAATCTCTCTGGTTTAAACCTCAGGCTACAGCAAGTTTTTCACATGAGTCTCACAAACTGCAAATAAAGATTAGCATTCCATGGGAGAATTGAAAGGAGCCTTCAGATGAATGTGTTTTAAGATTCCCCCCCCACCCAAAAAGCTATATAAAAGCCCTCTTTACACTCTCTTCTTCCAGGGGGTTTTGAATCCTATTTGGCATTGCAAAATGGTTCTGTACAGTTTGTGAAAGGAAACTAAATGAGACTGGGGACAAGGTCCTGGAATTTTATTAAGTTGCAAGTCTAACCAAAGCTACCTTCTAAAAGAGGGACCCTACTGAGCGGACAGATCTTTGTGAAGATACTGTGTAGTGCCCAGGTGTATAATTTACCACTTTGAATAGTTTATTTGCTCAACTTTGAGAAGTTGCTTCTGTCTATTGCGTACAGCTTGACATATTACAGATGCTCAATAATTTGGAAAGAAAATAGAAAGAGAAAAAGGAAGGAAAGGAGAAAGGGCAGGAAGAAGGAATGAGAGAGAAATTAAGATGTGATTTTTACAATACATGTGTAACCTCAGGGTCCTTACCCACGTGGATGTGTAAACCTGAGGTACTGGTTACACACAGATTCTTGGCCTTTCTGAATTCAAACCAGGCGCCACCTCTTAGTCATTTTGTGACCATGCTGGACTATCTGTTAGTTTCCTCTTCATAAAATAAAGATAATAATCATCTCTTTTTTGGTGAGGATTTAGAAGAAAGGCCTAGTCATTTTTATTTATTTTTTTATTTTTTAATCAGTCATTGAAAAGTCTACGGAGCGCAGTTCTACCTTGATGCAAACATAGGGTCACCATGTGTCAGAATCAATTTGCCAGCAATTTTTTCGGGGGAATGAGGATTAAATAATTGAATATATTTATTGTGTTTGGAATAGTGCCCTGGCTATGTGTTTGTTATTATTTTTATTTGAAAAGGTAGAACTAAAGCCTAATCTTTTCCCCCTCTAAGCAGAGTCCAATTAGAGGATTTGATTCTGTTTCTCTCCTTTTCTGAGTGTGGAAACAGTTCTCATTCAGGACAGCTCTTGGGCAGAGGCCCATCTCACCCTGTGCATTGGAAAGTGTCTCCACATCCATGCGTTTACCTCTGGTGCCTAGTCTTCACTTCAGAGCTCCAGCCTCATGTGGGTGTGTGAGGAGGCGGGTTCTGACTTCTGCATATCTGTGTGTTAGAGAGCAGTAATAAAAATAGACTCCCAAGACCTTGGGTAGTGGCCAAATTGAGGCCTTTGTCACACCTACTCAGATGAACCCAAGACACATAGGCAGTGGCTTTTGGAAGAGCACGTGTCTCACTTCTATTTTGGTTCCGCCTTGGTATAGACAGTGTAGTTTAGTGACTTAGTTGACAGCGAAACTCCTCTGCCTGTGAGCTATCCTCTGGTGTTGCCAGTCCATTCTGCTACTACCTGCAATCATGAGTGTCTGCCTGGAATCTGTGTCCAATGCTCCCCTCATTTCCTATAGCCTAGTAAAGAGTCCTGATGTGGCGCTGTGGGTTAATGTACCAGACTGCAAAGCCGTTTGAACTGCAAGGTCGGTGGTTTAAGCTCACCAGCTGCTCCTCGGAAACCCTATACAGGGTTGCTAGGGGTCAGAACCAACTCAATGGCACTTATCATCAACAACAGTTTAAGTAGACCAGGAGTACTGGTGACACAATGGGTTAAGCATTGGGCTGCTAATCACAAGCAAAATCAGTGGTTCAGACAAGCAAAATCAGTGGTTCAGACCCACCAGCCTCTCTGAGGAAGAAAGATGAGTGTGTAAACATTGTTTTTGTAAAGATTTTACAGTCTTGGAGACTCTATGGAGAAGTTCTACTGTGTCTTGTAGAGATTCTATGAGTCGGAATCTACTGGATGGTAGCAGGTTTGGATTTTGATTTTTAATAAGTAGACTAAAGGAGCTCTGGTAGTGCAACGATTAAGTATGCAGATGCTAACTAAACGTTTGGAGATTCTAGCCCACCCAACAGCTCATAGGAGAGACATTTGGAGGTCTGTTTGTGTAGAGATCACAGCCAGGAAAACTGCATGAGGCAGGCAGTTCTAGTCTGTCACATGGAGTTGCTATAAGTCGGAACTGAATCAGTGGCACCCAACAATAACAGCAGAAAGTAGCTTATGGTCCTTGGCATGACAATGAAGGCCTTCAAATGAATGTCCCTGGATTCCAGGAGCCTCGTCTCCCATACAGCGTCTTACCATCCCTAGCCAGTGTAAATCTCCCCCGTCTCCATCCAATCACTTATCCTGTTTCTATGCCAGTGTTCTCTGGACCTTTAAAAGAAAGATCAAAAGAGTTGTTGAAATGCTGCTCTTCACTGTTTGGGGCCCATTTGCCCTGTGAGCCCATAAGTCCTCAAAGTCCACCTGCTCCTCACTTACCGACTCTCTCATTATACATTTAGCATTTATGATAACAGAAGAAAATCAACTGTCTGACGATTTTGTGCATTACCGAGGTATTGGGCATGGTAGCCATGTTGTGAAGCCCCTCCCCCCTTTAAGGTGGGTCTCTGGTTGACCTCCAAGGAGCTGGGCTGCACTGCCCTGCGCTCTACTCCCTGCTGCCAGTCCGGGCACCCTGTCCAGATGCTTCCTGGGTAACTTCCTCAGCGACCTCCGTCTCCAGGCAGATGCAAAGACAATAGTGAGCCAGCCAGCGAGTACCTCCTCTGGGTTCCCAGCTCTTACGCAGCCTGAGGTCCTGCAGGTCAAAATTACTGTATAGTGGGAAGGGAAGAAAGAAAAAAGGCATCAGAGCAGGTGTTTGGAAGAAATGTGTGTAAGTTTAAGGACATTCCAAAGTGAGCCAAACTGTGGCTGAAGCCTCCACCTGGAAGGGGCAGGGTATGAGGCCACGCTCCCACACCCTCGGAACAAGCCCTGTTGGTCAGCGACTTGCCAAGCCCAGAGGACAGAGCAGGCTCTGGATGATGAATGCAGAGATGGCAGGACTGGGAATGGAGCCCTGGAGGTGGCTTCCTGAAGGAAGCTGTGACCCAGTACTGGAGGAAGGTGAAGTGTTTACGCTGTGGGCCCTCCAGTCACAGTCTGGCTTTGGCCAGCTTTATCTCCTCCAAGCTTCCTTCTCTGCAGAGGAATAATCCATAACTGGACTCATCACTGTGACGGGCCCTTCAGTAAATCTTGTTGTTGGAAGTGGTGTTGTTTAGTGCCTTCTAGTTGGTTCCAACTCATAGCAACCCTGTATAGTGTTTCTGAGGAGCAGTTAGTGGGTTTGAACTGACAACCTTTTGTAAATTTTAGTCATTATTATTGCTATGATCATATTTGCTCTTTTTTTAAGTGTTTTATTGTGAATTATGTGATAGTTTACATGGGAGAACATTAGTTTTACAATCATTCTATCATATATCGTTTCATTGCCATGGTTACAATCCCCTCCATGCATCATCAACCGACCAAAGGGTATACACTACAAGCCTGCCCCCCCACACACCCCCGGTCTTCAGCACACAGCCCCTGTCCCTCTTTGGGTCTAAAGTCCCCAGCTGTTCCATCTCTCCACGTCATTGTCTCTGCCTCCATCTCTGGTGTCACTGCTTCTCTGGGTTTTTAATGGACAAATGGATGGTATTAAAACAGGAAAAAATTTCCTCCATTTTCACATAAGGTCTTTGGATTCTAACCAGGTGGATAAGTGAGGAATACAGGGGGCTTCAAAAAGTTTGTGGAAAAGTGGAATTAAAAAATACTAGGATTTTTCCATGACTTTATGAAGTCCATTTGTAGGTATATTTTTCCTGAACTAGCAGCATATATACAAGGTAGGAGCTTGTTAGAAACTCAAATTCTCAGCCCCACCTCAGACCTACTAAATCAGAAAATCTGGTGGTGGGGGCCTACAGTCTGGGTTTTAGCAACCCTTCAGGAGATTCCAATGCTTGTCAAAGTTTGAGAAACACAGCTGTAGCTCACTATCGAAAATAACTGTATTCCTCTTTGATTGCAAAGCATTTCACATTTTGTTCTTTACTGATCTATGACACTTAGTGATTATTCCCAAACATTTCTCTTCATGTTGTTGTTGTTACGCACCATCGTGCCAATTCTGACTCAGTGACCCTGTATAGGGTTTCCAAGAAGCAGCTGGTGGGTTTGAGCTGCTGACCTTGTGGTTCCCAGTTCAGTGTTATTAGGAGTATTGTTGTTGCTAAGTGCCATTGAGTCGGTTCCGACCCATAGCGACCCTGAACAGGGTTTCCGAGGCTATAAATCTGTACGGGAGCAGAAAGCCTCATCTTTCTCCCATGGAGCAGCTGGTAGTTTTGAACTGCTAACCTTGCAGTTCGCAGCCCGGTTCGTAACCACTGCGCTGGATTACTCCCTGGTAAATGCTTTTAAAGCAAAGCTTCTCTCATCCATTTTGAATGCCCTGACCTGGCCCATAGTTAGACTTTCAAAAGTCTGTAAAACTATTTCTACTCAATACATGTTTGTTGCACTCTAAATATGTGTCACTTTCCAAAGCCAGGCTCTTGAAGAGATAAAAGAGACATGCCTCATGGAATCTTGATCTGAAAGAGTTTACATTCTAGTTGGAATGTCAAAGTATGCATATATGAAACAACTAGAGGAAAACACGAGATGGTTAAAATGTAGAGGTGCGTCCTGAGATACAGGCATTAAATATCATCAGAAGTCAGGAAGAGGAGAGACTGCTACGGACTTCATGGCAGCTGCTTGTGGAGAAACGGGACTCAAGCAAACAAAGCCTGAGGGACTGAAAATTTCAGGGGACCTAGAAGACAGAGGTTGCATTCCCTTGAATAAGAGCAAAGAGACTCCATCTATCAACTTCACACCTCCTCCGACACTACTTTTCATGGCACCTGCTTCTTAGAGGGCCGAATAAGATCCATAAATACTTTATTTTTATGACTCAGATTAATGTGTATTAATACCTTGCTAGAATTAGTCAAGTACATTATAATCTAATTTATGAGAGGAAAATCTGGGTGTATAATAGTTATTCACAAGTACCACCTTCTGAATGGATGCCAACCCATAACACTTCCAATTTCCTTAAGTTGAAATGGTACCCATGAAACCACCTTTTCAATTACACGCTGTTGTTTGAATGCCTGCTTTGCAATTAAGTGTTCATCTTCCTTCAGTACTGCCTTGGGCCTAATTGTGGAGGAGGTAGAATTGGTTTGGGGCATTCTTCCACCCTGGTTGGAGATTCCTTTACCATCAGCTTCCAACCTCTATGTATTTGCACTGTGCAAAGATCACGACTATAACACACCATTCAGAAAAAGTTTCAACTATTAGATTTGTAGTCTACAATTTTCTGGTAGAAAAGACCATAGTCATCATGTAACCTAATTCCTTCATCTTTACAGTAGAAAGGACAGATGCCCAGAGATGTAAAGTGACTTGACCAAGGTTAGGTAGTTTAACCAAATCTTTCATCTCCTACCTTTCATATCAATGTTTATCTCTCATCAGAATATATCAGACTGCCTCTGGATCTTGGCATTATCATCCCATTACTTCCTCCACACATCTGACCTGTTACAAATCCCTTCAGAAAAGTACTTACCAGTTAGAAATCTATAATGATCATTTGTGCTAAGGTGAATCTACTATGTTTTCAAGATAACTTGATGATTTTCCCTTCTTGCCTCTTTCATTAGTTCCTTTCTCCCTTCTTTCCCCCTTTTCTTCCATGCTTTTATTTTTCATTCTTTGGAAGGGTAGCGGAGAAAATGATGGGCTTGTGTAGGGTTTCAATCCACTTAGACCTAAATCCTGATTTTAGTGCTGAGGATTGTAGGATGGGATGTGGTGATGGTTAGAAGCAAGAATGTCTTTTAACACACCCACAGCCACACACAGAGCTATAAGGGTCATTGCAGTCACAAAGATGTACTGTATCATCATTTAACATTAAGCCACCTATCTATCCTAGGCATACATGGGTCAGAACAGACTCTGAAACAAAGGGCTGGGTTGTGGTTTTTTCCTTGGAAAATCACCTGTCTGACCTCATGCTTCAATTAGGAAAGGTTTTATTCCTATTGTCTGTTGAATTATTTAACTTGCCAATACTTTAAGAGTAGACATACGGCCTGGCCTCACTTTTTTCCTTTGAATCTGACCTTATTATTAGATTATAGTTAAAGTTTATGTGGCTTTGGGTCAGCAATTCTAAATTTAGTGGTGAATGATATATTGTTGTTGTTAAGTGTCATCAAGTCAGTTCCTTCCGACCCATAGCGACCCTGCATGGAGTTTCCAAAGAACAACTGGTGAGCTTGAACCACCAACCTTGTGGTTCAAACTTACTTTGCCGTCCAGTGCATTAAACCACAGCCCCACACTAGGACTCCGTAAATGATATAGTAATATAGTACATGGTATTAGCCATTTGTCTTACTATAAGCACAATCCCTTAGTTGCATGAGCCCTGGTGGCTCAGTGGTTAAGTGCTTGGCTGCTACCCAGAAGGTTAGTAATTTGAACCTATAGCTGCTCTGCAGGATAAAGAGGAGGTTGTCTGCTTCCATACAGATTTACAGCTTTGGAAACCCGATGGGGCAGTTCCCTATATCTGATAGGGCTGTCATGAGTCCAAATTTAACCCAAGCGCAGTGGGGTTTGGGTATTGAATCTGCACAGCCGTAAGCAGTGGCACAGGTTAATAGTCTTTATTTCTCTTGCATGTATGCACATTGTAGAGCAAATATCCATGCATCACACTCAATATCCACATAGTTAAACTATCAACAACAGGTGGCTCCAGCAGGCAGTAAGTGTGGAAGGTCAGAGGCCAGACAGCAGCGCAGCCCTGACAGATGTGCAGAGCACAGTCATGAAGCTGGGAGACCTGCAAACAGGCAGCAACAGGACTCACTGGTAATTCCGGGGTTCAGGAGAAGGATTCCCATCACTCAGGCAGGACTCCTGAGAAAACAAGGCAGGGGATATTCCTAGAAGACCTGAACGCTGGGCAGGTTACCAAGATAAGGACCTAGATAGAAAGGAACGAGATAAGATTATGCTGCCAGAACTGGGGTACAAGGTAGGATGCTGATCTCAGGTACAAGACAGAAGTTCATTTATAGAACTGGGTCAAGTAGTCCAGCAGAACTGCCAGCTAGGGTGATTTGATTCTGAGTCACTTCAGTGTTGAAGGAGAGCTCTTTAAATCCTTGTGATTAGAGAAAGGATTGATCCTAGAGCCTGAGGTAAGGTAAGTCTTTAGAGGGGAGGAATGTGCAATCTGCATTGGGAAAAGGAGGATTGTGGGAACAGAAAAGGATACAGGCCACGATAGGATACAGGCCTCTGACCTTCTCCATTGTCTCTTTCCTGTGATGCATAAAATGCTATGTCATTACCCCAGGAGGTGGTACATTCCAAAATGTCAATAGCTTTGGAAAAGGTATAGATAAATTCATGGATGAGAGACCCAGAGTGGGTTATTAATAGAAACTAGGAAGCTGTGAGGTGCGTACCTAACCTTTGAGTGGATAACAGAGAATGACAACCTTGGCCACCCAGAGTAATGGCACCACAATCTGAGATGGAAAACAAAGAAGAATGGACAGACCTCTGGTCGATAATTCCATGACGGTTTTATACCTCTAATAGCCTACTTTGATGTGTACATCAAACTTTATAGTCATACACACAGATCACCACTACCTGTTGTCACTCATCTTTTAACTTTTATTGTGAATTGGGTGACAGTAGATCATCAGTTTTATACTCAACAAATCATACTTTGTTTCATCTCAATTGCAATTCCCTCAATGTAACGTCGCTCAGCCCACCTCTTTCTTGTGTTTCTTTTTTCCATTTCTCCTTCTTTCCCTATCCTTCAGAATTTTGTCCATAGGTAAATGCTGCCCTTTTGATCTCAAATGGTTGATCATTCTATGATGTGTGCATCATCTGTGCTGTTGTTCCCTCTCTATTACTATATATCTCATGGGTGAAAATTGAACCAGGGATTAGTTCAAATCCAGATCTGAAGAGTGGCCAAGGGTCATAGTCTAGGGGTTCCACCAGTCTCTTTCTGACCAATAAGCCTGATCTTTTTTATGACTTTGAGTTGTGTTCCACATTTTCTATCACTCTATCCAGCACCTTCTAATGTTATTTCTCTGAGAGCAGTTGGTAATGGGAGCTGGGCACCATCTAGTTCTTCTGGTCTCAGGATCATGGAGACTGACATTCACGTGGTCCTTTAGCCCACTGGACTCATTGTTTCCAAGTGTCTTCAGTTTTCTTCACTCTTCTTTCCTCTAGACAAGGAGAAACCAATAATTGTGCCTCAGTTGGCCGTTCGTGATCTTTTAAGATTCCAGGCACTACTCACCAAGGTGGGATGTAGAACATTGTCTTTGTAAACTTTGTACATTAACTGACCATCATGTCCTGGGCCCCTGGCCCAGCAACTCTTCCCTGAAGAAATGTGTAATCTCTAAGATGTTTTCATCATTTTGCCCCTGTATGTTCCACTACATTCATGGACATGTTTATAGAAAAGGTAGATTGTCTTTGTTGTTGTTGTTAAGTGCCGCCAAGTCAGATCTGACTTATAGAGACACTGTGTAGGGTTTCTGAGGAACGATTTGTGATGAACCACCTACCTTGCAGTTCAAACTAACCTGTGGTCCAGTGCTTGGCCTGAAGTGCCACGACTCCTCAAAGATAAATTGGTAATTGCTATCGATTTGGTTTGACCCATAGCAGCCCTGTATAGGGTTTCAGAGGAGTGGCTGGTGGGTTGGAACCGCCAACCTTGCAATTCAAACTGACCTTGCAGTCCAGCGCATTACCCTGCAGCACCATACCAAAACTCCCATATGTAAGTATCCTCTGTCAAATGTAAATATATTTGTGGGTATACAAACACTCTCCAATCCGAACCTATTCAGCCTATACATCTATCCATGGATCTACCTGCTGGTCACCACTATTGCAGTATATAACAGTATTTTCCTCTGTTCCTTTAACTCCCAGAATCCTTCTTCATATCACTCAATTTTATTAATACTAATTCATGTGACCATCATTGTTTGAAAAGAGTACCTAATAGTATCCAGTTCTGAATAAGCAGGGAACCTAAGATGCTTTCCTGGGTCTTGGGAACTGCAGCTGGCCTTAGGTATGAATGGAACTGAATAATAATATTTTTAAAAGCCACCTTAAAGTCCCATTAACGAGGGGGTAGCAAAGGAATAAATCTGCAACAGAAGTTTTGCCATATGGAGTGAACAAATTTCAGAAGTGGGCACAAGATAGATTCCCAAGGGCAGTAGAATATGTGTGTGTGTGTGTGTGTGTGTTGTGTGTGTGTGTGTGTTTTTCTTGACGTATCTTACGCCAAGCTCAGCTATTTAGGGTGCTGAGACAGATAGACAGATTTACTGTCTCAGTAAATGATATGTTATGGAGGCGAGTGTTTAAACAAAATGCTCACAGTTGTTGAATGAATTTATTAATAAATATTTGTTCTGCTACCTCATATAACAACAACCTCATATAGGTGTTTTTTCTGCACTTTTTAAATAAAGCTGTGATGGTGGTGGTGGTTATGTGCCGTGGAGTTGGTTCTGACTCATAGCGACCCTGTACAGGGTTTCCGAGGCTGTAAATCTTTACAGGAACAGAAAGCCTCATCTTTCTCCCACAAAACAGCTGGTAGTTTCAAACTGCTGACCTTGTGGTTCACAGCCCAATTCGTAACCACTACGCTACCAGAGCTCCTTAAATAAAGCTGTAGTGTTGTTAAATACCACCAAGTCAGTTCTGAGTCACCGTAACTCTATTTCCAAGGACTGGCTGGTGGATTTGAACTGCTGACCTTGCAGTTAGCAGTCCAGTGCTTATCCTACATCATCACACCAGGACTCCAAATTGTTGACCATTTAAATGATGAGCTATGCTTATGAATGGAGCTTCACTAGGAAACAGATATTCTAGAGGTGTGGGAAATTCTATCTGTGCTCCCATTTTGAATTTGCTTCTAGGTCATTGCTAAAAGCTCAGTGGTGTTGACTCCTGCAGGACTAAGACATGGTGTGGGGAACCTGGGAAGAAACTTCACTCACTCATTCCACAAATACCTTGAAAGCAAAACCTGAGAGAGAATTCTGTTTCCAGACTTCCTCTGTGCTGTCTCCTGGGGTCAAATCTCCCTGATGTCATTCCAATAGATAAGCCAGTTTAAGTGACACAAGACTCAGTTACTGATTTTTCCTTCTCTTTATACACTCACTCTCCGGCTGATCTAATACAGTTTCATAGCTTTATATAGCTTTATGTCAACCAACCCCAAATTCGTATATCTCCAGTCAAGACCTCGCTTCCAAAATCCAAACTGTCATTTCAGCATCATCACCATAATATCAAATTTATTACGTTCAAACTGTGCTTCTAAAGTAACCTCTGAAAACATAATACATTTGCAGCATTCCTGATTTTAGTTGATGATCACTCCATTCTTCCAGTAGGCTCAGGTCAAGCACTTAGGCCTCAATTTTCTTCTTTATCTCTCACACATGTTTTTTTCTTTGCTCAAATATTACCTAATGAATGTGTTCTAACCACCTTATTTTAATGGTAAATGTCCCTCTCTTCACATTTCCAATCCTCTTATTAGAATGACAATTTTTTCTTAGTCTTTACCATCCACTAAAATGCAATGCAAGGAGCTCTGGTAGCGTAGTGGTTACGAATCGGGCTGTGAACCACAAGGTCAGCAGTTTGAAACTACCAGCTACTTCACGGGAGAAAGATGAGGCTTTCTGCTCCCATAAAGATTTACAGCCTCAAAAACACTGTACAGGGTCGCTATGAGTCAGAACCTACTCCACGGCACATAACAACAACAACAACAAAATGCAATATGAAGCCCTGGTATAGTGCTGTAGGATAAACACTGGACCACAAGGTAGGTTTGTTCAAACTCATCAGTCGCTCTTTGGAAATCCTATACAGGGTCGCTATGAGTCAGAACAGACTCAATGGCATTTAACAACAACAAAATGCAATATAATTTACTTATTATGTCTGTCTTTATCACGTATGTTCCCTCTGCACCTAACATACATGTAAACTCCACAGACATTCACTGATGGGCCCCAAGGTCTTAAATTAGTTGTCAACACATCATCAGCTCTCAAGAAATTCTTGTTGAATAAATTAAGGAATGTAGTAGAGATTTCTGCCAGTTGACTGGTAAAGGCAATTTAGATATAGATATCCATTTCTTTAGCAACCTTCCCTAGTGTCAAGGACTCCTCACACCCCCAAAAGTACAAAGATGTGAGTAGGAAGAAATAGGAAAGGGCTCCAAAAACTTTGTGGAAACATTAAATAAGAAAACAACAGAATTTTTCTGTGAACTTTTTGAAGTCCCCTCATGTCTGAGATAAGGAGCTCTGGTAGCGTTGTTGTTGTTAAGTGCCGTCGAGTCGGTTCCGACCCATAGCGACCCTGTACAGGGTTTCCGAGGTTGTAAATCTTTACGGGAGCAGAACGCCTCATCTTTCTCCCGCGGAGCGGCTGGTAGTTTCGAACTGTTGGCCTTAAGGTTCGCAGCCCGATTCGTAACCACTACGCTACCAGAGCTCCTTGGTTACAAATTAGGCTGCAAACCTCAGGGTCAGCAGTTTGAAACTACCAGCCGTTCCTCAGGAGAAAAATGAGGGTTTCTGCTCCCTTGAAGATTTACAGCCTCGGAAACCCTGTACAGGGTTGCTATGGGTCGGAATCGACTCCACGGCACATAACCACCACCACGTATGAGATGTCCTCCTGGAGACAACACTGAAGAGGGAGAGTACAAAAAGAATTCTGTCTCTGAATAGCCAGTCTCTGAGGAGTTGGAGTGAAGTTAGCATCTCCTTAGAACACGATTTGTGATAGACAATTGGGAGCACTTATCTTCAGCTTGGGAAGGGCATGAGCCATGCATGACACAACTTTTCAAGGAGTATCCTTTGTGTCATTTTGATATATTTTGACCCTGTGGGCTAGACTTGGAGCAGAATCAACAAACAGTTCAATTACCTTTCAAAAACTACCTTTTTCACCACATGGTCATTTTTCCAACCCTCTTCACAGCCAAAACTATAATTTGGGTGGGTTTGCAAAGGAAAACATAGAAAGAAAGTTACTTTTGGAAACTAGAAAGTCACACCTCAAAATTCAGACAACAGGTCAAACTGACTGAGCCTTAGATTTGTCAGTTATTTCTTTCTCTTTGCATAGTCCCCCATTCAGTAGAATGGATGATTTTTATTTATTATGAGACCAATACCAAGTACGTTCCATAACATTGGCAAGTTATATTGGCAAGTTATATTGGCACCCATCAAGGTAACTACCTTGATGTGAACTTAGATCATTAATTAGCATGCTGAACCATTGGTACTTCAATTCAGTTTTACAATATGAGTAACCAACCCTTACAACCAACTTAAATGTAATTACAAAAGGTCTTTCTAGAATTAAGTGACTTGCATTATCTATTCATTCTCAGGTGACCATGGCAACCACAGGCACACCATAGTGACAAAGTCAACTAATTTTTCAACACTAGTGATGACATCATTTTGAATTTTACCATTACTGTCAAACTGAGTTGATTTAACAAAAGCCTAATTTGCCATCTCATCAATCGGTTGTACTTCCTGGAAACGGGAAACATTAGAATACTAACTGCTCAGAGCTTCTCATTGTTGCCCTACAGACAACTAAGGAACAGGAAAGTCCCACCTCCCTGGTGGGCACACTGTGAATTATAAGGCTCTAGCAAAGGAGTTCTGGTGTGGGCCTGAGGGTTAATGTGCTGGACTGCAAAGTCAATTTGAACTGCAAGGTCCTTGGTTCAAGTTTACCAGCTGCTCCTTGGAAGCCCTATACAGAGTAGCTATGAGTCAGCGATGACTCAAAGGCACTTAATAACAACATCCAAGATTTACAACCTCGGAAGCACTATACAGGGTTGCTATGAGTCAGAACCGACTCCACGGCACATAACCACCCCCACCCCCAGAGACCTGAAGTCCTGCTGTGGGACTGAGGGTTAATGTACTGAACTTCGAGGTTGGTTTGTACTGCAAGCTCACCAGCCGCTCCTCAGAAACCCAATGCAGGGTCTCTATGAGTCAGAACCAACTCGACAGCACTTAACAACAACAATCAGAGGCTTGGGTTTCTAGTATGGCACTGTAGGGTCAGCACTGGACTTCAAACCATAAGGTCGGCAGTTCAAATCTGCCAGCTGCTTCTCGGAAACCCTATACAGGGTCACTATGAGTCAGAATCAAGTTGATGATACTTGATAACAACACCATAATTCAGAGGCATCAGTTCTTCTATAGTCTTCCCTATTCATTATCCAAATTTCACATGCATATGTTGTTGTCAGCTGCCATCGAGTCGGAACCGACTCATAGTGACCCCATGCACAGCAGAATGAAACAATGTCCGATCCTGAGCCAACCTCACTAACGCTGCCATACTTGACGTCATCAATGATGCCACCTGGCCGATCCATCTCGTTGGAGGTCTTCCTTTTTTTCTCTGACCCTCCATCTTACCCAGCATGACATCCTTCTCCAGCGACTATTCCCTCCTGACAATATGTCCAAAGTATGAGAGATGAAGCTTAGCTATCCTGGCCTCCAAGGAGCACTCTGGCTGCACTTCTTCCAAAACAGATCTATTGGTTCTTTTGGCAGTCCATGGCACTTTTAGTATTCTCCTCCAACACCACAATTCAAAGGCATCAATTCTTCTATGGTCTTCCTTATTCACTGTCCAGCTTTCGCATCCATATGAGGTTATTGAAAATACTATGACTTGGGTCAGACGCACCTTAGTCCTCAAGCTGACATCTCTGCTCTTCAATACTTTAAAAAGTTCCTGTGCAGCAGATTTGCCCAGTGCAATACGTCGTCTGATCTCTTGACTGCTGCTTCCGTGAGTGTTGATAGTTGATCCACGAAAAATGAAGTCCTTGACAACTTCAATCTTTTCTCTGTTGATAAGAATGTTGTTTATGAGGCTACTGAAAATACCCTGATTTGGGTCAAGGATACCTTAGTCCTCAAACTGATATCTTTTCTCTTGAACACTTTAAAGAGGCCTTGTGCAACCGATTTGTCTATTGCAATACCTCATTTAATGTTTTGGCTGTTGCTTCCATAAATGTTGATAGTGGAACCAAGCTAAATACAGTATTTGACAAATTCAGTCTTCTCTCCATTTATCTACGTGCTAATTACTGGTCCAGTGTTGAGGATTTTTGTTATCTTTGCATTGAGTTGCAAGCCATACCGAAGACTGTAGTCTTTGATCTATCTCATCAGTATTTTAAATCCTCTTCACATGTAGCAAGCAAGGTTGTATCATCTGCATATCACAGGTTGTTAATGAGTCTTCCTCCAATCCTGACACCACATTCTTCTTCATGTAATCCAGCTTCTCAGATTATTTGCTCAGTACACAGATTGAATACGTATGGTGAAAGGCTACAACCCTGGCACACACCTTCCCTGATTCTAAACCATTCAGTGTCCCCTTGTTCTGTTCAAAAAACTGTTTCTTGGTCTATGTTCACATTCCTCATGGACACAATCAATTGCCCTGGAATATCCATTCTTCACAAGGTTATCCATAGTTTGTTCTGGCCCACACTGCCAAAAGCCTTTCAGGAATGTGTTGGACTGAAACAAAGCCAAACAGAGCATGTTGTTGTTGTTGTGAAGTGCCGTCGAGTCAGTTCCGACCCATAGCGACCCTGTATAGGGTTTCCGAGGAGCAGCTGGTGAGCTTGAACTACTGACCTTGCAGTTCAAACGGCTTTGCAGACTGGTGCTTTAACCCACCGCGCCACACCAGGACTCCCAAACAGAGCATGGCTTCCTAGAAAAAGAGCGTTTTCAATCGCCAGTGCTGCTCTCAAATTTTGGGGGTACCTATTCTTCCCGGAGTCTTGGTGTGACGCTGTGGGCTAATGTGCCAGACTGCAAAGTGGTTTGAACTGCAAGGTTGGTAGTTCAAGCTCACCAGCTGCTCCTTGGAAACCCTATACAGGGTCCCTACGGATCAGATCTGACTCGATGGCACTTAACAACCTGTTCTTCTCAATAGTTCCTGGAAAGTGCAAAGATTTAAGCACTCAATTACTAGCTGAAAAGTTAGCTGTTTGAACCTACCCAAAAGCTCTGACAGTCTGCTTCCAAAAGGTCGTAACCTTGAAAACCTTATGGCATAATTCTTTCCACACTTGGGGCTGCCATGAGTCAGAATCAACTTGACAACAACTAATTGAGTTTTTTGGCTTTCTGCTCTGCTAGAGAAAATAACACATGAGACATTAGAGTTTATAGGTCTTTAGCTTTACAATAAATGAGGACTGAACCATCATCTACTGTCTTTAGATACTCAAAATAAAGACAATGCTGTATAAAGTCAGTTCTGTGACCACCACTAAGTTTCCACTGTGATGGCTTGCTTCATCAGCTATTGCTTACCAGGAGTTTCAGAATGGATGTGTTGGAAATTAGGTCATAGACTGTTAGATGTGAAGGCAGATGGCTTTGAGGTTAGACAGTCCCACTCTGAAATCCGCCTACTTGAAGGACTCTGGAATGACAGCTGAGTCTATGTTTTGTGTGTGTATGTTTATAGGAAAAACCTATTTTCTCCCGTCTATGCATTCATTACACACCTATATTATGGGACAAGGAGAGCAGTGAAATCTATTTTGAGCGTTCCTTTCTCTTTTAGAGTTGTACCTCAGGAAACTGAGACGGGTACCAAAATATAGCCTAAAATGACAGCAGGGAGAGGTAATTTTAATTTATTTTTGTTCTTGATTGCTTATTTGTTTTGTTTTGCTTTTCCCCTTCAGGAAATTTTAACCTGTGAAAGGACTCTTCCTCTGACACTGGACTAACTCTTAGCTGTATTTCCTTTATGCCACTTTATAAAAACGCTATTTGAAGAAGAGTGGTCTACACTCAATACCTCTGGTTCTTCACTCAGCATCCCCTTTAATTCTCTTTACAGTGACCTTTACCCCAAACAACTAATAAAAGTACTTTTGTCAACATCAGCGAGTTGGGGGTTCTACCTTTACTCAATCTTCTTGAAATGTCTTGAAACCCTCTTTCCTTTATAGGCTTCCTGTCTTTTCTCCCGCAATAAGTCACTTTGCTGGAGCTGACCTACTATTTTTTCCAAACTGGGACACACCCACTCATTTAAAAATGTGGAGTGCCTTGAGAGCAAGGACTATGGCTGGTTTCCGTTTCCTTTGGTCCATACTGTGTCCTAAACTTCATAGACATGTTGTGGTGAGTTGACTGTAACTCATGATGGCCCTATTTCAGGACCCCATGATCGGGGCAATCGCATGTGTGCCAGAATGGAACTGAGATCCCTTTGGAAGTAGATGGCCAGGTGTTTTTCCAGAGGCCCCTCTAGGTATTCTGGAATTACTAACCTTTCAATGAGTAACCAAGAGTGTTAACATTATACCACCCAGGGACTGAACTTCTTAGAAACCCATTAAATATGGAAAAGAATGCTAAAATGAGGACAAAAACAGCTACAAGGGATATGGCTATATATCTACTTTATAAACTGTGTGCTCAAAGGGGAGGTGTGACTTAGAGCAAGGAATAGGAATTTAATATTTCATAACAAAGAGGAGAATAAGAGAGACTGAGACAGAAGGAAGTGAGAGGGCAAGACAAAGAAAGAAATACGACAGCCAGAGAAGTCTGGGGAGAAACCTAAGTGATGAAAGGCAGAAAAATTTTATTTTATTTATCCAGCTAAGAATGGGAAGTTCTTTGATTCACTCTTTTTATGCACAAAGTAGCAAGGAACAAGAACTGAAATGATAATCAGGCAATTGTCTATACAGATGACAATTAGGAATTTAAGGAGAAACTCAGTCATTACTTGTTTGTGGAAACCAGGTGTTCTGCAATAAAGAATATCAGGATGACAAAAAATCACTTCCAAAATAGGGACCAGACAATCCTTAATCAGTGATAGATAGTGATCCAAAGTGTCATTTATAAAAATCAGATGTGCTGACTTGCCCAGTGGTCTCCAAGGGGGTGGAGCTCGTACTCTGAGACTAGGACATGTCTTTCCCTATAACTGTTGTTTGGTTATGAGGGTCAATGAAATGTTTATTAGACTCTAGTTCAATGTGATGCTTCACTCTTCAGCTGCCATTTCTACCACATTAATGCCTGCCCTCTTCTTCCTCATGACAAAGTGACAAGGATCCAGTAATGATTAATGTGGGGACTATGAAATTCTTCAAGTTTCTTAAGAGAAATGCATGACTTTAACATTATAATTATTAAAATAATATTTGAAAAGAAAATCTGTATTTTATTGCAGCACAGACCCCATTTCTAGTACTGGATTTTCAGTTCTTGCTTATCCTTTCCCATACCAGTGACCTACAAGTTCTTTAAAGGAGCTTAAGGAAAGAGTGAAGGAGCTCTGGTAGTATAGTGGTTACAAATCAGGCTGCTATCCTCAGGGTCAGCAGTTAGAAACTACCAACTGTTTCATGGGAGAAAGAGGAGGCTTTCTGCTCCCGTAAAGATGTATAGCCTCGGAAACCCTGTACAGGGTCGCTTTGAGTCGGAACCAACTCTACAGCACAAAACAACAACAACAAGGAAAGACTGAGGAGAATTTCCTCATTAAGCAAGACCTCTTGGGGCATCTTTGTGACTTTCCAAAAGCAATATGATGGACAGAAATCCGACATCTTCCTGTACTGTAATTCTATGTCTCCATGATATCGGGGTAAGTCTTAGGCAATTTATGCTTACTTTTGAAAATAATGTCCTGGGAATTTACTTTAAACATAACAAATTATAATATTTTTTTAACTATGAGAAAATTGCAAGTTAAATAATTTGATTCCTTAGGCACTTGGCTCAGGGCAGGAGCCCTGGCTCAGTTCTCTATGACACAAACTGGTACTTATTTTGATCACCTATCACATTTTACCATCATAAGATACTTAGTACCTCTCCACTGTTGTTGTTAAGTGCCATTGAGTCACTTTTGACTCATTTGTTGTTGTTGTTGTTGTTTTTAAGTGCTATCGAATTGGTTTGGACCCATAGTGACCCTGTATAGGATTTCTGAGAAGCAGCTAGTGAGCTTGAACCGCTGACTTTGCAGTTCAAATATCTTTACAGTCTGGTGCGTTAACCCTCAGCACCACAATAGGACACCACCAACCATGTGGTTCAAACTGACCTTATAATCTAGTGCTTATTTTCCAGCGCCATACCAGCACTCCCCTCTCTACTGAGTCAAAAATTTTGTTTCCAACTCACCTGTCAGAACATAGGGCAAAAACTACACAGTGTTAGAGAAATTCTAGGAGCCAGGGTGACACAGTGGCTGAAGTGCTCAGCAGCTAACCAGAAGCTTGCTGGTTTAAACCCACTCACCACTCAGCCCGAGAAAGATGTGGCGGTTTGCTTCTGGAAAGATTTCCAGCCTGAGAAATGCTACTGGGGCAGTTCTACTGTATCTACCCTACAGGGTTCTTGTGAGTCAGAGTTGGCTCAGCAGCCGTGGGTTTGAGGTGGGTTTTATTAGAGAACTGTCATTTTACATTAGTCTTCAAAAAAGTGTGTTATTTCTAAGAGGTATCCCATTAACACCTGTCATCTCAGCCACAAATGGCAGGTTTTTGCAGACAAGGTGTAAGACAGAGGTGCTGAGGTTGATAGGTTCAAAGTTCAAATATGGAAGAATCCAATGGAGATTATAGCACCAAGGATCCAGACAAAAGAAAATGGATAAAGGGTGTCGAGAGGAAGCCAGGACCTAACGAAGTTGCCCGCTTTGTGGAGTCTTTGTGCTGGTCATGTTTCTGAGGCAGAAAAGAGTCTCCAGGAATAAAGGGGAAGCTTGAACTTTGTCTTTCTTGAAGTTTAAATGATTGGTCTAGGGAGAGTGGGAAAGGACGACAGAGTGGCATAGTGGAAAAGCTGTTTTTCTGTGTTGTTGTAAACAGGGTAGAACTGCCTCCTCTGGTAGATATTTGCTTAGAGTTCCACTGACAAGAGCAGCTTTGTGCAGATAGTGGTAGATCCATCTTGAGGTCACATAGGGTCGGTGTGAGTTCATTAACGTAGGCATCAATGTACATAACCTGGCTGAACATACCTTCTAGTGCTCTTTGAGGCGACCTGGGATGGTGGAGATGTCACAATAAGTTTCTAGAGGATCGACTGTGGGGGAAGGACACTAAAAGAAGCCTACTGCTTCCATAGAACCTTTTTAGAGGCAACCTGCCCCCTAGCTCCCCCATACCTATTATTCCTCAAGCCCCCCACCCCCACCCCAAATGCCTTTCTGAGGGATGCTTCTGCTTCTTCTCCTGTCCTGAAGTTCTGAGCAGTCTCTCATCTTGTATCTACCTCTGACTCATAACAAGCATCCAACAGTTGTTAGATAATGACAGGATGACCCTATCTGTGATCACAGTTTAGAATCTCCTTCCCTCTGAATATAGATTACAGTCTCACAACAGTGAACAATGTTCAACATTTGATTTGAATTTTTTAAAATCATTTTTAGAACTAGGAAACAAATATACCACAAAGATACATTAGTAGGAATGCCCTTTAGGGTAACTATATCACTTTACCTACCAGTAATTTAACTACATTTTTCAAACCAAACCGCAGGTGGTTAACACAGCTCTGTGGGCACTAGATAGACTCTGTACAACATGTCCTGGGGAACTAAGGTGAAACCAGGGCAAGCCATGCATTCAACATTCTGTGGAATGCAAAACACTTGTAATATATCTCAAAATTGTCTTTACTCGATTTAAAAAAAACATACAGAAAAATGCTTGCACGTTCACACTATAGGAAAGTCTTAAAAATCTTCTAGCACTCTGCCTTACTCCCTTGTACCATTTTCCATAATTGTAAATTTTATGACACATTCTTTGTCTGATTTCCCCTACCATTTTGTAAGTTCTATAGAGCTAGGGACTTTGCCTGTCTTGTTCAAATTCTAATACAGGAACCAAATACAGGGTCTTAAGCAAAAATTTGTGGAATGATGAATAAATAAAAGTTGAAATGGGTCAGTATCCTTTCAAAAGTTCTTAACTTTATTTCCTCTCAGAAATGAAGGAAAATGGATCTTTTGAAGGTATGAGTGGTGGCTACACCAAGTGGTGATGGAACCCTCCCATCATGGGGAAAGACACAGTAGTAGGTAGAACATACTTGTGTGGGCTTATTTGCTAACAGTGGACCCTTCTCATGATGGTGGGTAAAGTATAATTAGGGAAAGAATGGGCACAATTCTGGGTCCCAGTAAGAAACAGATGGCACGCTCAAACAAGTTAATTAGGGAGATTTTAGTGAATGGATTATTTACAAAGGTGTGTGCAGGTTAAGGGAAACCTATAAGGGATGATGGAGCTGCTGTAGCTAGCAATGCAAGGAAATTACTAATACCCTTGCACCTGTGTGGACCAGGGAATGGAGTGGTCCCTAGAGCCAGAGAGCAGTTGGAGAAGGCTGTCAAAGAACTATGACCTTCTAACAGAGAGACAGAGCCAACCCACCAGGAACACTATGATCTAAGGGATTGGGCTAAGTCTGCAGTCATACTCTCCCCCATCTCCCATCTAATGGTGCCGTTCATTGGCTGAATGCAACCAAAAGGCAGAGTGCAGAGGTGCCTGGAAACTGGATGATCCACTTCCTTTATTACAGAACAGGATGAAGAAGGGTCTACAGTGAATCCAGAGGGAAAAATGGAATATCTAGCATCGACAGATATGGCAGACAGCATAGATCTACTGGAGAGGTCTTGTGAAGTGTCTGAGATTATGAAGGAAGTCCCAAATAAACAAGTTTCAAAAACAGAATCAATTTTTATATTTTAAATTTCTTACATCAATATTTATTCAGTAAAAATCAATAGAGTATCTTCTTCATGCCAAGTACAGTGAGGACTCCTGGGGATAGAAGAGTGAATGGATAAAGGGCAGTGTTTCCCCTTGGAGGGCTGACTTCCATCCTAGTTGAGAAAACTGTGCTGTAAGAAGAAACAGGTGATGAGGCAGCTGAACAAGGACATGGAAACATGGGACACTAGGTCTTAACGGTGACCAGAAGACTGAGAAAGAGCCAGGATGGAGCAAAGAGAAGAAGAAAGGTGGATGGGAAGGGATCCAAGCGTTCCAGGAAGAGGGAAGTGCAAGGGCAAAAGAGTGCCTGGTTCTTTCAGGAACTCTTGAAGTGATGCCCCAATGTAAACAGAATTGGTTTGATGATGCTCATTGTTGCTTATTTAGTTCACAGAGCTTGCTCTCAGAAGGTAGATAAAGACATGTTGGGTTAGCCCATGGAAGAGCTGATGCATTGAGAAAAGGCTGATTTTTGTGAGCATTCAATTCTGTGGATCAACCAGAACACTCCCAGACACCCCTTCAGTGATGACTATCATCTCCTCTAAGTGTAAAAGGAGCCAACATTTCTGCCTATTATTCTCAGATTGCTTCCTCTGCAGGAAATTGTATCAATTCATTTGGACGTTTGTGGTTTCACTGTACTCCCCAAGCCATTACATCATTATGTGGTAACTCAGAACTTCAGTGGCACATTATCAGAGCCGACTCTTTCTGGAAGCCAGGAGATAACAAACAAAGCGACTTCATTTGGCCTATAAGCATGTTAAACACCCTCGGCAGAGGACAGCTGAATACAAATATGCCTTCCTCCTGACTTTTATCAAGGAGAGGCGAGGGACGTGGGATAGCTATAAATTATGTGCCCAGCTTCAGCATAGGATCTATCATAAAATCTATTGCCACTGATACAAACTGGCTTCAGAGTATAATTTAGTGACAGTTTTGTGCATTATGTCTCCTTGCTGACAAGATTGCTGCATGGTGAATGTTGCCCTATTGAGGTATGTATGGAACTGCCTCAAGATTTAAGCCATTTTATTCCAGCCTGAATTAACATGCTAAACCTAATCCCCTTCTCCCCGGGAGACTGAGAATTGTTCGGGAGGATGAGCAGGAGGCTTTTTGTGCAGGTGGCTGGGGCCCGCGTTTCCACTTGCCTGCATACCATTCCCCCTTGCGAGGCTGCTGATTGAAACTTACTCTAAGATTACCTTGGTAATAATTTGAGCCTTATCAGGGGAAAAAAAAAAAACAACACACACACACAACAAATTAATGAGGTTTCTGCCGATAAAAGAAATACAAAGGGCTTGCTTTCCTAAAGATGCCTGATACCACAGATAAATCATAGGCAAATAGAAAGCTTGCTATAGTTTATGACTAATTATGAATGACTTAATACCCAGGCAGACCCAAAAGATTCAAGGATGTGATCATTCTGAACCCTAATTAGTTAGAGGGAGACAGTACTACAGTATCAAGATTTTCATTAATGCAAGGAACGCTTTCCTTCCTACTCCTATTTGGCATTATCCTGGTGGCAAATAAGGAAATATTTTCCAGAGGAGATGAATTGAAGCTACTGAAATATATTGCTTTATTAGACTGGGTCAAGGCAGTAAATATTAGGGTCTTTCCTGAAACCAGTGATCAAAGAAGGTATTTATGGCTGATTGTAGGATTGCGAACCATCAAGTCGGCAGTTCAAATCCACCAGCTGCATCTAGGAAACCCTATACAAGGTTGCTATCAGTCAGAACCAACTCAATGGCACTTAATAGTAACACCACCCAGTGAACCAGAATCCTGGTGTGGTACCGCAGGATAAGCACTTGACCACAAATTCAGTTTGAACCACAACGTCAGTGGTTCCTCAGAAACCCTGTACAGGACTGACGCGACAGTACATAACACCACCGCCCAGTGAACCAGGTAGGGCCGGAGCTTCTTAATGAGATGACAAAGTATTCGCTTATGAAAATGTTAATGTCCTGAATTTTGTAACAGTCATGGCACCCTAAACTTAGATTCCTTTTCTGCCCTTGTTCTTCCCTTTTCACCTTCACTGAGTGTCTGCCTCTGCCCACAACAGTGCCTTCACCTGTCACCATGTGGCTTTGTCCCCAAGTCACCCATTCTCTTTCTCTCTTTCTTTCTCTTTCTCTCCCGGCTGCATGCTTCTGTCTCAGGTGATCTGGATCAATGAAAATATATGATTTAAAGAGCGAAAGACCAGAAGATGGAAAATGTTTGCCTCAAGGGTAGCAGAAATAGCAGCTTTATAATTGTCTGAGGACAGCCTCAGATCACCACTGCTGCTGCTGCTGTGTGTCATCAAATTAGTTCCAACTCATAGTGGCCCTCTATAAGGTTTCTGACAATGCAGACCTTTACAGGAGCAGAAAGCCTTAGCTTTCTCTCTACAGAGTGGCTATTGGATTCGAACTGCTGACCTTATGGTTAGCAGTCCAGCATGTAACCCACTCCACAACCAGAAGCCTATGTAAATCTTAGTGGACCTTTTATGTAAACACAGCTATGTCTTCACATTTTGCCAAAGAGCTGCTTCATAAATGAGACATCTCAGAACATTCCCCAAAATGTCCATGTAAAACCAGAGTTGAACCTCAGAGCAGTAGTTTTTGCTTAAAGTTAGTCTTCTTGGCTTCCTCTCAGACTTTTCAAATTCTTCTATTACCTGGATAAGCAACTCCCCTTTCTCTCTTTCTCAGTTTCTTCATGGAGGGTATGTAGAGAAACAATAGCTTAACATTTTGATATTTTTGTTTATAAAAGTACCTATAATTTTGTAACAACACCTTTTGACTTCTTGTTAAGTGCCATTGAGTCATTTTAGACTCACAGCATCCCTATAGGGTTTCTGAGGCATAAATCTTTGCAGGAGCAGAATGCTTCATCTTCTTTCATGGAGTGACTGGTGGGCTTGAATTGCCAAGCTTATGGTTCTCAATCTGGTGCTTATCCTACAAAGCCAACATGCTTCTTTCTATCTTTTGACTAGCCTTTGTAACATCTTATGAATGAGTAGTTCTGGCTTCCATTGAGGATAGTAAAGGCAAGGGAGTCACCCAAGAGCCTCTGTAATCAGATAAGCAGTTTCCTGTGTCACTTCCTCATGATGTTGGTTATGTACCATGGAGATGGTTCCTACTCATAGCGACCCTGCATGGGATTTCCTAGGCTGTAAATATTTATAGGAACAGAAAGCCTCAACTTTCTACCACAGAACTGCTGGTAGTTTCGAACTGCTGACTTTGAGGTTAGCAGCCCAACTTGTAACTGCTATGTTACCAGAGCTCCTTCACTTACTCATATAGGCATTTAAAGTAGG
Source organism: Chrysochloris asiatica (assembly GCF_000296735.1). NCBI lineage: Eukaryota > Metazoa > Chordata > Mammalia > Afrosoricida > Chrysochloridae > Chrysochloris > Chrysochloris asiatica. Next base: position 27,544,708 of record NW_006408522.1, on the reverse strand, counting down.
GATTTAAAAAAATAAAATAAAATAAGGTGAAAGATGGAGAAGGAAGCCCATCTACATAGAATCCTCCGTTGGGGAAAATAAAGTCTCTCAAATAAAACATCTACCATCTCTTTGGTTTCTTCACCAAAGTAAATTGCTGAAGTCTTCTTCTTCCCTCTTATGTCTGCTCCTTCATTCTGCATTTCTATTCTTGCAGCCCCCCTGCCTGCTACTCATCTGGAACCCCATTCCTGCAGAATTTCCTCTCAATCAACTGTCATAGATTATTTCTTTCTCTGAACTGCTTAGGACCTGTGACCAGCCCTTTTAGAACCATTTGTCTTTTATTAGGGAACTTGAAGACATTCAATTGAAAAAATTGAATTGTTTTGAGGGCTGGTAGTCCATAGAGCAATCTCTGAAAATGTGCTAGGCAAGCAAATATCTATTCATAAAAATCTGGTTTTTAGCTAGTTTGTGACTAAAGAAGCACTTCTGGGGACTTGAATGTTATTAATAATCCTCCCAAAGGATCAGATTTACTCAGATCAAAGTGGTCTAGTTAATCCTTTAGGGACCTGGTCAATATTCAGCAATGCATATTAAGTTAAAATGTGGTGAACATTTCAATTCCCCTTAATGTTGAATTTGTAATTAGTAGATAAGTGTCATCATTATGGTAGCAGGCAACCCACTGTCCTGGCCTTCCACAATTGTTTGTTTGTTTTTCCTTTGCTTACTTGTGTGTTTTTTGTTTCCATTGTTGTTACCTTTTTTTTTTTTTTTTTTTTTTTAAGGAGGCTGAAGAGGGAGGTGGAGGCACCAAAACAGAACCAATGCTTCTTAATTGGACAGGCCATTTACTCAGAATCTCAGAACTTTTGCTCAGCATCTGGATCCTGAGAGTAATTATCCCCAAGAGAGGAATTTTTGCCAGATACTTTAAAGCCCTAACAGGTTGAGCGAGTGCAAACTGGGCCTGAGCCATGATGAGTATTCTTTTCTAACAAAAAAGGCAGAAACAGAGACATGTTCCCCTTAAAAAACATAAAGCTCTAATTTTCAAACTGCAATGACACACTAAATATATACATTTGTTAAAAGGAAATTTAAAAAAGAATACAAAAGAAATGTATGTATGTTAAATAGTATATAGCTAGTCATTAAATATATAATATATATTATGGTGAAAAGTTGGTTTGACCAAAAATGGTCTGAAACCTCCCCCTCCAAAAAAAAAGAAATCATGTGATACCACATGTAGATTGTTCAGGAGTTTGTTTTAGATCTAGTTCAAAAGGAGAACAAGAAAAGCAGCCTCTCAAAGATTTTCGGTGACAGTAATTGATGAAATGTGGTCGTGTATGTGTGTGTTTGGGTTTCTTTTCCTAGAGAACATAAAGTGCTTGATTGAGTTCACAACACAAAATGAAGGAGGCAATATTGTATGCCAATCTTATAAACTCTAGCCTCTTTCTTTATTTCCCCAAATGTGTGTTCTCCTCAGGGCATTTTGAACAGTAGAGGGGGAAAAAAAAGAAGAAAACTAATTTTATGTTCTTCCTTTGATATTTTTTGAAGAAATACTGGAAAATGCATGTGATTTTTTTTTTCATGAAAATTTCTGTAGAATAATCCATTGTTGAAACTGCTAACAGCAGTTTTTTCACACTCTATAACCCCCAGCAGGTAGGAAAATCCCCTGCAGATTTCAAGATATTGCATGTCAGTATAGTAAAGTATAATTCTTTATTATTATTATTTTAAGGCCAGGTTTCCAGTATTATTTCAACAAGAAAAGTTCCTATGCTCTATGAGTAACTGTTTCCTAGCTAACAAAAGGTAGTATCATTTTATTGCCAGCCAAACTCAGGGTGGGAGGATCTGTATTTCAACTTCTCGTGCTTGATTGCACCCAGAACAAAGCCAAGGAAAATGTAGAGTACCTGCTTGATGGAATCCTGCATCTCCATTTTAAACTTTAATGTGGACCCTGAATTTCTGTTCAGCGAAGTAAGGTCAATTTTTTAGTTCCCTCCAACTCATTCTCTATATAAATACTTGGAAGCATAACCAAATTCATATGTATTTTTAGTTTTGTTGTTACTTTAGACAAAACTAAGAAAACTCCTCCTGAAGAAAACCTAAGGATGATCTAGATTTTTCTCATCCCTCCATGCCTCGTAAGTCAGAGTTTGCAAACTTTTCCTAGGGTAACTAAGAATACAGTGCTCCCACTTGCATGAAATGTGTTAAACTTGGAGTTGTAGATAGTTACTGATCTATCAGTCAGCTTATGGTGACCCTATATATAATGATGGGACAAAACACTCTGGATCCCGCACCATCCCCATGATCAGGTGCAGATAGGACCATTGTTATCCAAAGAGTTTCCATTACTGATTTTCAGAAGTAGGTCACAAGGCCTAGATAATTGTAGTCTGGACACTGCACTGAAAACTGATTAAAATCATCACAGCATACAATCCCTCTACTGCCAGAGGGATGGTGACTGGACTTCACTGGGAACGGAACCTGGTTCTCCCACATGGAAGGTAAGAAATCTACCATGGAACCATTCAATTGAAATGTTGTTGTTATTGTTGTTAGGTACCATCAGGTCAGTACTGACTCATAGTGACCCTATGCACAACAGAACGAAACACTGCCTGATCCTGGGCCAAGCTCACAATTGTTATCAAACTTGAGCCCATTGACACTGCCACTTTGCCAATCCATCTCGTTGGGGATCTTCCTCTTTTTCTCTGACCCTCCACCTTACCAAACATGATATCCTTCTCCAGTGACTGGTCCCTCCTGACAATGTGTCCAAAGTATGAGAGATAAAGTTTGGCCATCCTGGCCTCCAAGGAGGGCTGCACTTCTTCCAACACAGATCTGTTGGTTCTTTGGGCAGACCATGGCACTTTCAATATTCTCCTCCAACACCATAATTCAAATGCATCAATTCTTCTACAGTCTTCCTTATTCACTGTCCAGCTTTCACAAGTATATGAGATTATTGAAAATACCATGGGTTGAGTCAAGCGCACCTTAGTCCTCAAGCTGACTTTAAAAAGGTCTTCTGCAACAGATTTTCCTAATGCAATACGTATTTGATTTCTTGACTGCTGCTTCCATGAGTGTTGATAATTGATCCACGAAGAGTGAAGTCCTTGACAACATCAATCTTTTCTCCATTGATAAGAATGGTGTTTATTGTTCCAGTGGTGAGGATTTTTGTTTTCTTTACATTGAGATGCAATCGTACCAAAGGCTGTGTTCTTTAATCTTCATCAGTAAATATTTAAAGTCCTCTTCACTTCCAGCAAGCAAGGTTGTATCATCTGCATATTGCAGGTTATTCATGAGTCTCCTTCCAATCCTGATGCCACGTTTTTCTTCATAGAACCCAGCTTCTCAAATTATTTTCTCAACATACTGGTTGAATAAGTATGGTGAAAGAATACAACCCTGTCGCACACCTTTCTTACTTTTAAACCATTCAGTGTTTCCATGTTCTGTTCGAACAACTGCCTCTTGGTCATTGTACACATTCCTCATGAGCACAATTAAGTGTTCCGGAATACTCATACTTCGCAATGTTGTCCGTAGCTTGTCATGATCCACACATTTTTTTTTTTTTTGCATTGTCAATAAAGTACAGGTAAACATCTTTCTGATATTCTCTGCTTTCAGCCAAGATCCATCAGACATCAGCAATGATATCCCTCGTCTGAATCCAGCTTGAACCTCTGGAAGTTCTCTGTCAGTGTATGCTTTCAGCCATTTCTGTATTACCTTTAGTAAAACTTTACTCACATGGGATATCAAAGAGACTGTATGGTGATGTCTGCATTTCTTTGGGTCGCCTCTCTTTGGAATGGGCACAAATACGGATGTCTTCCAATCAGTTGGCCATATAGTTTTCTTCCAAATTTCATGGCATAGATGAGTGAGTGCCTCCAGTGCCGCCTCACTTTCTTGAAAGATTTCAATTTTTATTCCATAAATTCCTGGTGCCTTGTTCTTTGCCAATTCCTTCAATGCACCTTGGACCTCATCCTTTTAATAGAGTTGGAAAATTAGTAAGGTTATAGGTGAGGTCATTTAATTTGTGTTTTACCTTTATCCTACCATTTCCTTCTATCTCTTTCAGTTGTACAGAATATTTTAGATTTTGGATTTTAAACCTTCTATGTAATTCTGACGAGAGTAGACCTCAATTTAGGCTACTGTCTTATTTATTAATGTTAAACTGCTTACATCCAGACAAGAGGTTTATATTCTTCCAAGTCTTTCCAATTTAGCCCTAAATAGTTTTGCATACATAGACCAAGAGGGAACTGTTAGAACAGAACACAGGGATACTGAATGGTTTAAAATCAGGAAAGGTATGTATCAGTGTTGTATCCTTTAACCATACTTGGATGCTGAGCAAATAATCCTAGAATTTAGATTTTTATGAAGAAGAATGTGATATCGGAATCAGGGGAAGATTCATTAGCAACCTGCTATATGTCAGTAACACCACCTTGCTTTCTGTAAAAGTGTACTTGAAGTACTTACTGATGGAGATCAATTACTTCAGTAGGGATTGCACCTCAGTTTAAGGAAAACAAAAATCCTCACAACTGGACCAATAAATGACATCATGATGAATGGGGAAAAGACTGAAGTTGCTAAAGGTTTCATTTTGCTTGGATCCACAATCAATGTTCATGGAAGTAGCAATCGAGAAACCAAAGGACATATTGCATTAGGCAGATCTGCTGCAAAGGACTGCTTTAAAGTGTTAAAAGAGTAAAGAAGTCACTTTGCAGTCTAAGGCCACCAGACTAAAGCTAAGGTATTTCAATTACCTCATATGCATGTGAAGGCTGGGCAATGAATAAGGAAGACTGTAGAAGAATCTATGCAGCTGAATTATAGTGTGGGAGAAGAATATTGTAAGTACCATGGAGGACTCCTTGTGTGGCACTGCAAATCACAAGGTCTGCACTTCAAACCTATCAGTTGCTCTTCAGACACCCTATACAGACAGGGTCACTATGAGTTGGAACTGACTCAATGGCATTTAACAACAACATGGGATACCAGAAGAGCCAAGCAAAACTATTTTGGAAGAAGTACGGCTAGATTCCTCCTTAGAAGCGAGAATCACGAGACTTCACCCTTAGTACTTTGGACATGTTGTCAGGAAGGACCAGTCCCTGAAGAAAGACTTCATGCCTGGTAAAGTGGGGGGTTAACCAAAAAGAGAAAGACCCCCAATGAGGTGGATAGACACAGTGGCAGCAGCAATGGACTAAAACATAACATTTGTGATGATGGCACACGACCAGTGTTTCCTTCTGTTGTGTCACTAAAAAGTTAGTTCCCTGTGAGGTATAAGGAACCCTGGTGACACTGTGGGATGAGTATCGGGTTTCTGTCCCCAGATCGGCAGTTCAAGCCCATGGGAGAAAGATGAGGTGGTCTGCTCCTAAAAATATTTTTTATTTGACTTGATGGCAGTGGATTTGGTTTTTATAGGTTTTGAGGCTTACTTATTGCTTCATTTTTTCAACCATCAGTTAATGATGACTTCACTAGCTCTATATGAAAAGAACGTCTTGTTTTCTACTTAAAAATCATTAGTATATGCCTGTTGGAGATGTTGGAGTTTGCAGGAGAATCTCACATACATTTTTCAAGACATACATCGTTCTTAATTTATAAGTTATTTCATGTGCAGGGAAGATTGCTTCATCAGATTGCTACTAGTTTGGAAAAACATGTTCCGGAAAGATATTTAAATTGTCAGATATTACATCTTCATTCACTGGGTAGCAGTCTCGGCCTGCAATAGAGCTCTCACTAAAAGTTGTATTTTGTTCCCAAGTTTACCATGCCTACATCCATGCCACTGTAGGAGGGAAGAATCTCCACAGCTCTGCTCAGCTGTCAGGACTAAAGAAAGTGAGTTCCATCTTCTGATTTCCTGCCATTGCCTTTGTCCTAAGCAGATGCTCTTTGGATGGTCCTCTCTGTTCTAGAATCACATTGCAGAATAGAGGAAGTTGTTTGCTATGACAGACACACATCACAAGTGTGGAGAAGAGGACAATTCCTTCAAAATGGTGGGCTTATGTTTTAAATCATCCCCACATTCTTTCCCTGCCATGACAAACTCCTCTTTTCAGTTAGATATACTTCTTTATATCTAACTTTGAGTAGTCCAAAGAGATTTGAGCAAATTCATTAACATGTTTGATTCTTAATACCAAATGTCCTAATTAAATTAGACACTTTATAATTAGTCGGTGATCCCCTGAAATTGGAAAATTTATATGAAAGACTGTTGCCATATCAAATGTGTACCTAAACACAGACTCTCCTGCTCCTTGAACAATAACTTCAATGGTTGCTTTCTTGACATAGCTGATTCATTTATATTAAGCTCATAAGATGTGTAACAAGATCTCAGGTAGGTTTTGACTATACTAAGAGGACTAGAGAGTATTGCTAGAAGTTACAAATCAGAAGTAATGTTTTTTAAAACCTTTTTCTCAGAATACAAATTTTAGTCTAAATTGTCTGCCTTTATAGGCAATATATACTATATAGATGGGGGCACGGTGGCTCCATAGGTTAAGTACTGGACTGTGAACCACAAGGTCAGCAGTTTGAGCTCACCAGTTGTTCTGTGAAAGAATGATGAAGCTTTCTGCTCCCACAATTATTTAAAGCCTATACAAGGTGGCTATGAGTCAGAACTGCCCTGACAGCATTAACATCAATACTATAGAAAAAGTAAGCTATGTGGCTCAGTGGTAATGATGGTGAGGTTTGCAGACAGGCAAACATGGGTTGAATCTTTGCTGCTTGCTACTCATTATCTGGATACCTTGGGGAAGTTATAAAACCTCTCCTAGTCTCTATTTCCTAATCTACAAAATAGTGCCTTTTCCCTAGTTTTATTGACTGAATTTAATGAAATAATTCAGCTTAGGAGCATAGCACACTAAATGGCTAGACTAAGCACTTAATAGCTGTTCATTATAATTGGCACAATTATTTTACTATATGTATTTAATAATGACATTTTTAAACCAAAAATTAAGAATAAGGAGAAGTGAATTATACAGTCTATCCAATATGCCTTTATGCAACTCAAACAAAATTGAAGTGAAAAAAAATATAGATTGAAGATATGTATTGTTTAAATATGTGTGAAAAGTTCTCCATCACATTTGACTCTGAGGGAAAAAACTATGCATTGTCAGCTTCTTATATATATACAAAAAGCTTACAACACTTACTTGTTATTAAGTGCTGTGGAGTCAGTTCTGACTCATAGAGATCTATATAGGGTTTCTGAGGAATGGCTGGTAGATTTGAACTGCTGACCTTGCAGTTAGCAGTCCAGTGCTTATTCTACAGCACCATGCCAGTCTATTGTTGTTGACAAGTGCCGTCAACTTGGTTCCAACTAATAGCAACCCTGTATTGGGTTTCCGAGGAGCAACTAATGGGTTT
>NW_006408522.1:27522576-27537108 GCF_000296735.1 Chrysochloris asiatica | reverse complement strand
TGAAATTCAAACAGGAAATCCTCATCATAATCTCATTTCTGACCCTTGACTTCCATGTACACAGATAAATCTTTCATTACATGACCATTCACAGTGGAGTCTGTAGCATAATTTTGACCAAAATTATCAGGTATTAGAAAGAAGTGGCACATGCCATTTTAAACAGCACTTTTTTTTTTTTTTTTTTTTAATCAGTGCATATATTTTCATATGAAAAGACAATACATATATTTGTGATTTTCTCCTTTTTGCCAAATGAATCCAACACTTTAATCAGTGCTTCCACTGTGGTTGTTCATTATAACAGTGACTGATGAAAGTCCAGGGCATTCCACTAGTCTATGCAGATTTGATGATATGGTCAGCATTACAAAATCAGAATCAGATTGAAGGAGTTCTGGCTGGTTATGGCTTAGGTATCCTTCCTCTTGCCTTCCCTCTCACCTTAGCTCCATTAATATGTATTTACTTCCCTAATGAGCTCTGTAGGGCAGTGGTGGCTCATGGTAGAATCTTCATCACCCATGAAGGAGACCTGTATTTGATTTCCTAAGTAATATATCTCATGTACAGCCACGACTCATATATCAGTGGTGTGGTGTTGAACAGCTTTCAGTAGAGTTGTAAGACTAAGACAAACTGATGATCTAATTCGGAAAATCAGCCAATGAAAACCCTGTGGATAACACTGGTCTGATCCATAACCAATCATGGTGATGGTACAGGTCAGGCAATGGCTCATTTCATTGTGTGTGAAGTCGCCATGAGTTATGGTCCAACTCTATGGCAAGAAGCATCAATTACAATGAACTACTGATCAGAGGTCACGTTACTCTTCTAGACAAGTACACTGCTCGCTCTCTCTCTGTGTAGGAGGGTGGTGAAGGAGGGAGGGAGGGGAGGGTAACTGGTTCTATAACACCCCTGAACTAACACAAAGTTTCTTCTGATAGAATGACAATCATACTTTTCTATACATTCTATACACTCCAGCCCCACTCCCAGTGCTTAATCCCTTCCTTTTCTTCTCTTTCATGTTCAAATACCTTAGCCAAGATCCTGGAGAACTTTCTCAAACATCAATGCAAAATCAAATAATGTACGTTTCTTCTAAAGGGTATTTTAGTATATTTTAATCTTCTGCAAATTAGTATGTCTTAGTTGGCTAGTGTAATAGTCAAGGATGTGTTAGCCTAAATAACTACCCCTTACTCAAGGTTCTTTTTAAAAGTCATTAATCAAAAATTAAGAGCAAATTTTCAGAAAAATCCTATTTCAGAAGGTATAGCTGACGTTTTAGGAACTGGAAACTATTTGGGCAGAACCTCAGTCTGTGTCTCCCTCTTTGTCAGTGTTGGCACAGTCATTCATCTGTTGTTGTTGTTGTTGTTGTTGTTGTTCTGTGCCAGAGTGGATTCTGTCCTACGGAGACCTTAGAAGACAGAATAGAACTGCCTCATAAGATTTCCAAGGCTAAAGTCTTTATGAGAGGAAATTGCTTAGTCTTTGTTCCCATGGAGTCACTGGGGGGTTCAAACTACATAAAACCTTGTGATTAGCTACTGAGCACTTAACCATTGCATCACTAGCCTCCTTCATTCACCTCTACTGGACAACTATTCCTCTTTCTGCCTGTTGACTTTTCTTCAAATCTATCTCCAACTTCCCATCACTCTGGAGTCAATGGGGCTCTAAATTGCTCTGACATTGATTCTGGTTTGAAACCTTTATTGAATTTCATCGTGAGAATCCAGCCCCACCTTACCTTTCTGGAATACTCATTCACATTCTTCAGAGATGCTAGTTAATTGGTGACTGTCTTAGTTATCTAGTGCTGCTATAACAGAAATGCCATAAGTAAATGGCTTTAACAAACAAAAATTTATTCTCTCATAGTTTGGAAGGCTGGAAGTTTACATTCAGATCAACAGCTATGGAGAAAGTTCCTTGTCTCCTTTCAGCATCTGTAGACAAGTATTCCTTGGACATGTCCCTGGCTCTAGGAGCTTCACAGTGCAGTGACCCCCAGGTCCAATTGATGCACTATACTTCTTCTGGCTCTTCTTTCTTGATGGTAGTGGATTCCTCTGAACTCTTCTCACTTTTCTCTTCTTTTATATCTCAAAAGAGATTGGTTCAAGATAGAACCTAATCCTATAGATTGCATCTGACCTCATTAACATTGTAGAAGTGAGGATTTACAACACATAAGATAACTAAATCAGATCAGAGCTGATCACATCAAATCACACCTAGGGGTGATTGCATATTAGATCATCGTATCATGGAGGAGACAACTACATCTCAATTGCTAAACCACTGAGGGTCCTGGCCAAGCCAAGTTGACACAAAATCTTAACTATCACAGTGACTGATCATTGACAGGACTGACTCTTCTAGGTCTCCTGTCCACTCTTGTCTCAGTCAGCAGTGGCTGATAGAGATCCTGTGGAGATATGTCCTTCAAGGCTATTATCTGTGGCAGACAGAGCAAGAAGGTGAAATTGAATATGTCTGACAAATTGACTAAATATTTCAATTTCACTGAAACCTTTTTATTAAGCTGAACATTTCAAATCTCAGTACTGCTGGATAGCAGAAAAGTCACAACGCATACATTGCAATGTTCTCATTGCCAATTTGAGTTGTTTTAGGTATGAGGAGAAGTACACATTACTCAGCACAATGGCATTCTAATTTGATCCTTTAATAAAATTACTTGATGATGATGATAATAATGAAACTGCTGTGACTTACGAAGTTACAGTCCATCTTACATGCCACAATAATGAGTTGTGTGTTTTTTAAATTGCTCACACTGTTATCAGTATTTTAAATGCTACCATCATGATCTACATAATGGCTACAACACAACTGAGAAGTCATTGTTATCTATGTTAGTCAGGGTCTTCCAAAGAAACAACCAATAGAAAGGATGGATAAATTGAGAGGTAGCTGTGATATGCTATGATATACTATGCATTGTTTTTTAATGAGTCCTGGTGGCATAATGGTTAAAACACTTGACTGCTAACAAAAGGGTGGTGGTTCAAAACCACCAGATGCTCTAAGGAACAATAGACTTGGCAATACTCCTATTAAGATTATAGCCTAGGAAGCCCTGTGGGACAGTTCTGCTTTGTCACATAGGGTTACTATGAGACTAAATCAATTTGATGACATACAACATATCTTTAGCTCAACTAGAAGCCCCAGTGACATATTAGATTATGCATTTGGTTGCTAATCATTAGGTCAGCTGTTCAAACTATCTGTTCCTATAAAGCTTTACATTCTCAGAAACCCAAAGAGGCAGTTCTGTGCTATCCTACAGGGTCATTATGAGTCGGAATTGGCTCGATGGCAGTGGGTTTTTATGGAAAACCTAACAACAACACTGGAGTGAGGTGGCTCCATATGATCTGCACTGGACTGCCACAAGCTTGCCAGCTCGAGGTTACCAGCCACTCCACAAGAGAAAGATGAAGCTCTCTGCTTCTGCAGAGATTTGCAATTAGAAAACACTACACAGGTTTGCTATGAGTTGGAACAGACTCGATGGCACTTAACAACAACAACAATAATATATCTATAGCTATATCTAGGAAGAGAGAGGCTAAAAGTCCAGGTCCAAAGTCCATAGGTTAGGCAATAGGCTGGCAGCTCTGGCAATCTTGAATCCAAAATTTGTAGGCTAGATTCTAGGCTGAAAATTGCTGCAGGAGATCTTTGTTATAGTCTTGAAGTAGAATTCTTTCTCTTAGTGAAAACTGGTTTTACTCTTAAATCCTTCAGATAATTGGATAAGGCCAACCCACATAATTGTAAGTAATCACCTATACTTGTTGTTAAGTGCTGTTGTGTCAATTCAGACTCATAATGACCCTGTATAGGGTTTCTGATGAACAGCTAGTGGGTTTGAACTACAGACTTCATAGTTTGCAACCCAGTGCTGATTCTACAGTGCCATTCCAGGAGTCCACCTATAGTTAGAGTCAACTAATTGTAAATGTCAATTACATTAACAACAAGCCTTCACAGCAACATCAAGACTAGTGTGTGACCAAACAACTGGGCCTCAAAGCCTATCAAAGTTGACACAAATATTAGCCATCTTAGTGTGTAAGCAAAATTTTATTCCTAAGATAAAATAATTCCTTTTTTTGCCTGCCCAGTAGATGTGTAGATGATAAGAAATTATAAATATCGTTGGGTGAAAATTTGCAAAAATTAAACTTGAACCCAATTTACGAAGTATAGGTATAAGACAACCACCCAACAAACAATGTTGCAAGGCCGCAGAGAGGCAGCCTTTCTTGAAAACTAACGGGACGCTGCTAAAATGATGAAATAAACAATCTCGAGCATAAGCGTGGTGATAATAATTGAATACAGCATTTATCTATAAAGTACATCACACAGATTATTAAGTGACTGTTGGTGGCTAGTTTATCTTTTGAAATATCATAAAGAGTACAATAACCATCAGAAAGTACTTTTACTTGGTCATGTCTTTAAAGTTCAAAATAAAGTCTGTAGATTTGTTCTCCTCCATGTGTGTGGGAAATGCAAAAGGTGAAGACACAGAGAAGTAAGTGCTCCTTAAACTGAGCTGGCCTATATCATGAGGATGGCTGCCTGAGGGGGTGAGGACTATCACAATGGCCAAAGTTACACTTTACCCCCTTGACTTTACCCACACCAGACCACTGTCTTCTAGTCGTGAGAGAACAGAGGGTCAATTGGACAAATAATTTATAGAAGGAATGCTTTTGACTTCTTAAGTGGATGGAGGATCATGAAACCTGTTTATTGAGCTTAATAGACAAGCCAAAGCTGGGATATCACATTGGCCTGTGCTGTTCAGATTTAATGTGCTATGATGCACTGATTGGACAAAAGACTCAAAATTCAAAATGGTAGAATTGTATCCATTTTTTAAAAAGTTTTACTGGGGGATGTTACTGAGACAGTAACCAAGATGCAAAGACTCAGAGACATTTATTTGCTATGAAATCTTCACAAAAGAAATCAATCTAAAGCTACATACTGCTTTGGGGCACACATGTGAGGGTGCTTGATACCTGGAGGGGAGAAGGGAAAAAGGGAGCCCGTGGAAACATGAAATATACTAAGCAGGATATAACTAGCAGCAATGGCACTAAGCCAGCAATGACTCTTTATTCCCTAAAGTGAAACACTAAAATAGCTTAATAAAATTTTTTTCATTATAAACAGAATAAGTCCTAAAATTAATATAGTAACATAAATGTATCTTAATGTGTTGACTTTCATAAGCAAATGATCCTGCAGCCAAGTTGTTTATGATGACAATATTCTAGAATTACAATGAAATGTACAAAGACCTGGAGTTAGAAAACAAAAACGGAAGAACATGCTCAGCATTTCTACAGCAGAAAGAACTGAAGAAAAAATTTCAAGACTTGACTTGCAATATTGAAGGATTATATGCTGTGGCGCTGAGGGCTAATGCGTCAGACTGCGGAATCATTTGAACTGCAAGATTGGTGGGTCAAATTCACCAACTGCTCCTTGGAAACCCTATACAGGGCTGCTATGGTTCAAAATCAACTTGATGGCACTTAACAACAACAACATATGGTCAAAAAAAGATGGAAGGAATACAAAAGTTACTGTGCCAAAAAGAAATTATCAATGTTCTACAATTTCAAAAGGTAGCATATGATCAGGAGCCAATTGTACTGAAGGAAGAAGTCCAAGGTGTATTGAAGGCATTGGCAAAGAACAAGGCACCAGGAACTGATGGAATGCAAATTGAAATCTTTCAAAAAACTGATGCAGCACTGGATGTATACACTCATCTATACCAAGAAGTTAGGAAGACAGATACCTGTCCAACTGATTGGAAGAGATCCATATTTGTGCTCATTCCAGAGAGGTGACCCAAGAGAGTACAGAAATCAAGAGTTGCAGCAGCAGTAGGCTCAAGCATATCAATGACTGTGAAGATGGCACAGGACCAGGCAGTGTTTCATACTATTTTACATCAGATCATTATGTGTCAGATCTGACTTGATGGCACCTAACAACGATGTAAATTCTACTCTTTGAGAACCATGTAAAGCTTCTGTGAATGTCTGTGATTTGGGGAGTATATTCCCAAGTGGAAGGTTTAGCTTTTTACCCAGCATGGAGTTTTTCCTTAACTCATTGTCCCTTGTCTGCACACATACACACACACACACACACACAGAAATACAAACAAATTTCTTTTATAATACTGTTTATACCACAATCCTGCTATACTGATAAAACAATGTATTTTACTTACATATTATACATTTACCACTTTGTTCCTTATGAAATTATCCTGTTTAATAGATATAAAGGTACCATTCATTTCTAGTTGTCCTGAGTTTAACATTACAAATGATTGCCTTTATATCTCCTAAGCAATTCAGCAAATACTTTTTAAGCAACAACTATGCAGAAGAGCTATGTCCGGAGTCCTGGCATGGAACTATAGGTAAATGTGCTGGATTGCAAGATCGGTTTGAGCTTCAAGGTCGGTGGTTCAAACTCACGAGCTGTTCTTCAAAAACCCTATGCAGGGTCATGATGAGTCAGAACCAACTCCTCAGCACAACAACAACATGCACAAGAGGTAGAAACCCTTGGGAAGTAAGTAACAAATTAGATATAGTCACCACCCCTAAGGAAGTTAAGACAATTATTAAAACCATAGAACTGAACATAAATGAATCCTTTTATCAATCCCAGACACTAGTATTGCAAGTAATCATACTATTCTAAACAATGGATTGGTCTTCTCAAACTACAGGTAAAAGCAATAAAATTTCTCCCTAGAAGGGGAAGATGTCAATAATAGTCAGGAATATGTGGCAAAAATCTTTTTATTTAATCAACAAATAGACACTGATGAATGGACTCTATAGGAATTCTCAAAAGAGAACAATTCATTTCCACTTAGCAGGGGTTAAGGAATGGGTGAAAAAGGAAGAAAGAGCAAGGGGAAGCCTCATAAAGAGATATGTAAAAAGTAAATTGGATATAGATATAGGAAGACTGGATAAGGGTAAACTGATGAAACACTGGAGGTGCTTACTCATCTTTGCCTAAAAAATTTGGAAGACGACTACCTGGCCAGCTAATCAGAAGAGGTCCATATTTACACACATTCCAAAGAGAGGTGATTCAATAGAATGTGCAAATCATTGAAAAATATTACTAATATCACATGCAAGTAAAACTTTACTGACAGTCATTTAAAAATGGCTGCCACAGCACATCAATAGGGAATTGCCCGTAATTCAAGCCTCATTCAGAAGAGATCGTGGAACTAAGGATGTCATTGCCAATGCCATATAGACCTTGGCTGAAAGCAGAGAATACCAGAAAGATTTTTACTTGTGCCTCATTGACTATGCAAAGGTTTTCAGTTGTGTGAAGCCTGAAAAGTCATGGGTATAATCATGAAGAATATATATTCCAAAACATAAAAATGTCAATGAGGAGCCTGTACATAGACCAAGAAGCAGTCTTTCAAACAGAACAATGGGAGACTGAATGGTTTAAAATCAAGAAAGGTGTACCAGAGATGTTGTCTTTCACCATACTTACTCAATTTGTATGCTGAACAAATAATCCTAGAGACTAGAATTGGAGGAAAACTCAGTAAGACCATGCAATTTGCAGAAGATACAGCCATGCTTGCTGGAAGAAAACAGGACTTAAAATATTGATGAAGATCAAAGACTACAGTATTTAATATTGATTACATCTCAACATAAAGAACTAAAATTCATACCACTTACCAAAAAATAACATCGTGATAAATGGAGAAAAGATTGAAGTTGTTGAAGATTTTGTTTTGCTTGGATCTACAACCAATGATCATGAAAGCAACAATGAAAAAATCAAACGAGGTATTACAGTAGGTAAAGCTGCTGCACAAGACCTCTTTACAGTGTTGAAGAATAAGATATCAATTTGAAGACTAAAGTGAGTCAGATTGAAGCTATGATATTTTAAATTTCCTCATGCATGTGAAAGCTGGAAGGCCTTAGAAGAATTGATACATTTGAGTTATGGCATTGGAGAAGAATATTAAAAGTATCATGGCCTGCCAGAAGAACAAACATACCTGTGTTGGAAAAAGTGAAGCCAGAATGTTCCTGAGAAGCTAGGATGGCCAGACAATGTCTCTTATAATTCTGACATGTTAGCAAGAGGGACCAGTCCCTGTAGAAGGACATCATGCATGGTAAAGCAGAGGGTCAGTGAAAAGATGAAGACCACCCCCCATCCCCCAGGGAGCTGATTGGCACGGTGGCAGCAGCAATGGACTCAAGCATAAAAACCGTTGTGAGGGTAGCACAGGACGAGCAGTGTTTCATTCTGTTGGCATAAAGTCACTATTAGTTGGAGCCAACTCGACAACAACTAACAACAACAGGGAACAGCAAGTCATCTGCTAGTTTATGCTGGCTTCATGGGTGTTAGTGGTAATGAGGCAGCAAAGGTGGATTCGGTTCAGGCTATTAGAAACCTTGACTGTCATGGTAGAGTATTTGGATAATATTTGTTAGGCATTATAAAAGATTTTATAATTGCATGATAGAATTTTACAATACCAATGACTTATTCTTTGCAAATACCTTTTTAAACAACACGAAAAGCAAATATGGACCTTATGAGATGGACTACACAGGAACCAAGTTAACTACATCTGTAGGAAGAGATTGTGGAAAAGTTCAATAACATCAGCCTAAACAAGACTGGGGTGGACTGTGGAAATTCATATTTGCAAGTTCAGGATGAAGATAAGGAAAATGAAAAGCAATCCAATGAGAGCCAACATTCAATCTTGATCACATTCCACCCGAATTTACAGACCATCTTAAGAACAGATTTGATGCACTAGACACTATTGACCAAAACCCAGAAGAGTTGTGGGATGACATCAAGAATATTATACAGGAAGAAAGCAAAAGGTCATTAGGACAGGATAGAAAGAAAAGAACAGAATAGACCCTGAAGATGGCAGACGAGACTCTCAAACTTGCTCTTCAGCATAAAGATGCTAAAAGCAAAGTATTATCATGAAATGTGTAAAGACCTGGAGTTAGAAAACCAAAAGAGAGGAACACACTCCCCATTTCTGAAGCTTAAGGAAATGAATTAAAAATCCGAACTTCAATGTGCAATATTGAGCAAAATATTGAATGATGCACGAAGCATCAAAAGAAGATGGAAGTTACACTCAGAGTCATTGTACCAAAAAGAAATGGTCAATGTTTAACGATTTCAAGAAGTAGTATATGGTCAAGAATTCATGGTACTTAAGAAAGAAGTGCACGCTTCACTGAAGGCATTGGTGAAAATCAAGCCTCCAAGAATTGATGGAATAAAAATTGAAATCTTTCAACAAACTGATGCAGCACGGGAGGCGCTCATGCGTCTATGCCAAGAAATTTGAAAGACGTCTTCTTGGTGAATGTATTGCAAAATATCCATATTTGTGCCTATTCCAAAGATAAGTGACCCAACGGAATGAGTAAATCATCAAACAATATCATTAATATCAGACGCAGGTAATATTTTGCTGAAGATAATTCAAAATTGGCTGCAAGAGCACATTGACAGGGAAACTACCAGAAACTCAAGTCAGTTTCAGAAGAGGACTTGGAACTAGGGATATCATTGCTGACGTCAGATGGATCTTGGTTGAAAGCAGAAAATATTAGAAAGATGTTTACTTGTGTTTTATTGAAAATGCAAAGGCTTTCAGCTGTGTGGATCATTAACAGGCCACGAAGAACATTATGATGAATGGATATTCCAACATAATCATTAGAAACCTGTATGTAGACTAAGAGGCTGGAAAAGAGCAAGGGAATACTGAATGTTCTAAAATCAGGAAAGGTATGCACCAGGATTGCATTCTTTTACCATACATATTTAATCTATATACTGAGCAAATAATCAGAGAAGCTGGATTATATGAAGAAGAACATGGCATCAAGGATTGGAGGAAGACTCATTAACAACTTGCAATATGCAGATGATACAACCTTGCTTGCTGGAAGTAAAGAGGACTTAAAATACTTACTGATGATAATTGTAGACCACAGCCTTCAGTATGGATTTTATCTCAATGTAAAGAAAACAAAATTCATCACAACTGGGTCAATAAGTAACAACATGATAAATGGAGAAAGGAGTCCTGGTGTGGTGCTAAAATACTAGATGACAAAGTCGACTTGACCACAAGGTCAGTGGTTTAAACTTACAAGGTGCTCCTTGGAAACCCCATGCAGGGTCACTGTGGTTTGGAACCGACTCAACAGCAGTTAACAACAACAACAACAAATGGAGAAAATATTGAACTTCTTAAAGATTTCATTTTGCTTGGACCCACTATCAACACTCTTGTAAGCAGCCATTAAGAAATTAAACAAAGTATTGCATTAGGAAACTCTGATACATAGGATATCTTTAAAGTGTCCAAGAGCAAAGGTATCAGTTTAATAACTAAGGTGCACCTGACCTAAGCCATGGTATGTTCAATAACCTCATATGTATACAGTGTGCTGGTGTGGTGCTGTGGGCTAATGTGTCAGACTGCAAAGTCATTTGAACTGCAAGGTCGATGGTTCAAGTGCACCAGCTGCTCCTTGGAAACCCTATACAGGGTCACTATGGGTTGGAGTTGACTTGGTGGCACTTAACAACAACATATGTATATGAAAGTTGGAGAATGAATAAGGAAGATCATAGATGAATTGATGCATTTGAGTTATATTGTAGGAAAATACTAAAAGTGCTATGGACAGTCAGAAGAACAAATAAATTTGTGTTGGAAAAAGTGTCACCAGAATGCTTCTTAGAACCTGGGATGGTAAGACTTCATCTCACATACGTTGGACAAGTTATTAGGAGGGGTTAGTGCCTAGAGAAGGCCATCGTTCTTGGTAAAGTAAAGGACAAGCCAAAAAAAAAAAGAAGACTTCCAAGGAGATGGATTGGCACAATGGCAGTAGCAATGGGTCCAATTGTAACAACAATTTTGAGGATGATCAGGACCTGGGAGTGTTTCATTCTTTTGTGCATTATATCACTGTGAGTTGGAACTGGCTCAACAGCATGTAAGAAAAACAACAAATGAAAGATTTTTGAACTGTGCTTTTGAGAATGGCATGGTTACTAGCAATATTGATACCTGGGATGGATAAAACCATTCGTTTGTTTGCCAAGCAAGAATCACAGACCCAGCAAAGCTGTCCCTCAAATACAACAGCCACATTAGGACATTTCCAGATAGAAATTAAAGGAGTTTGTAAAAATCAAACCAACTTTACAAAGAATACTAAATGGTGTTATTTGAATTGATAACCAACAACAGCAAACAACATCCTGAGATTAACATATATGATAACATCACCCCAAACTTATTCTAGATATAGGAGTATTTAAAGTAAAAGTAAAACAAGCCTATAAAACTGAAAATGGAAAACCAGAGATAACAACTTCTAATAAACTAAACTACAAACCAAAAAGATGAAATAGTGTAGATCCAGAACTTCTACATGGTTCGGAAGTCAAGTAAATTTTAACATGAAACAGACTGTTCTAAATGGGGAAAAATTAATAGATTACAGGGAAACCTCAAAGAAAATTAATATACCTTCATATCAAAATAAAAAAGAGGAAAACCAGGAGAATTTTTAAAACTTTACCACAGTAGAACTAAAAGTGAAAAGAAAACACACAAACAAAATGAATTATGTGCAATAAAAATAAACAGCACCATAGAAAACCACACAGCAAAATGACAGCAGTAAATGCATTAAGTGAAGTTAAGTACCGTGGAGTTGGTTCTGACTCATAGTGACCCTGTACAGGGTTTCCAAGGCTGTAAATCTTTACAGGAGCAGAATGCCTCATCTTTCTCCTGTGGAGCGGCTGGTAGTTTCGAACTGCCTACCTTGAAGTTAGCAGCCCGATTCGTAACCACTACGCTACCAGAGCTCCTTAATAAGAAATAAGCAGTGCCACATAAAACCACAAACAGCAAAATGACAGCAGTCAATGCAGCTGTAAATGGATTAAATGTACCTGTCCAGAGACAGTAGCAGAATGGATATACAAATAGGATCTTTCAATATACTGCCTACAGGGACACAATAGAAAAAGAGAGAAGAAGAAAAAAGTGGAGACTGCCTAAATACCCATCAACAGATGAAGTGTTGATTTGTTGTAAAGCATATGATTTGTTAATGTAAAACTGATGATCTGCTCTGTAAACTTTCACTTAATTCACAATAATAAGTTAAAAAAAAATAATGGAATGAATGTAAAACTAAAGTTCCCCCATGTAAAAAAAAATATATATATAATAATAATAAAATTTTTAAATAAATAAATAACCATTCATTGAAGTTTGATTCATTATACCAACTATTTATCTTGAACCCCTTAGGATTATAATTTTTGGGGTTTGAGTAATATAGATGTAAATAGGATATTATTCCGGACTTCAGGGAGCTCCGTGCGGATATTGATAAGTGTTAGGAAAAGATTCAAAGTTCTGTGAAGGCCAAAAGCAGATTGATTCTGGCGAGGGACACTCTGAAAGTTTGTGGAGGATTAATTTGTGAGGCAACCGCTTCCTCTCTCCTGTCCCGTGCAAGTTTATTCACAGCCATCGGATTACAGAGCTAGCTGCCAGATTCAAACCAAATGACTTTCCATCACTGAGGGGCAATTTGGAAGAAAAAAAAGTGTGTACAAATCAGTAATGATATGCATGTCTTCATTTGGAAAGAATATCTCATTATTGGTACTAAGTTGTGTTTTCCAGGATAAATATTGATTGTGAATATTGAAAAAAAAAAAAAAAAAGATGTAATCAAGAACAAAAACACAATTAGCTATTTCACATCTACGATGAATAGGCCATTCAGAATGTCTTTAGGTCACTAGCATTCAGATCCACAATTGCCAATGACCATAATCTTGGAGAAAGATAGAAAGATGGGAAACTTAAGAAATGTATTCAAACTCGGACAAGAAATCTTGCCATACACAAGCATTTACAGTATACTCCTTGCGTTAAAGAGTCGTCATGATACGTTTAGGTAATAATGCATGAAAGCCCTTAATTGGGAGCATGGTGGTTCTGTAAGATAAGCACTGGACTGTGAACCAAAACATCAGTATGAGCCTACTGGCAGCTCCCTCAGAAAGGACAAAAATGATGCAAGAAACATCTCAAAAGTGTAGAACCATTGATTCTCACCAGGGAATGTTAGTTACCACAGCCTTTTTGTACTGGTGGTTTATAGTTTGGAAAATCACTATAAATATGAATTGATTTCATATGCACATGTGGAGAACAAGTGTTCCTTGTTTCATAATACAAATAATAGAGAGTGAAGCTTAATAAAGATATTATGACTATTAGGTATGGCTTGAAACAGATACTAAAAAAAGTAGACATTAAAGAAAAAAATTATATGGAGTAAGAGGCTATGACTGGTTGTTATCTGGTCAGGAAACATGGTAAATTAATGTTTAAGGTAGAAGTTAATGATAAGCCCAGTCTGAGAGAAGCTAAGGGAGCCCTTTGGTTGCTATATTATGAGATGCCTTACAGGGTGGCAAGTTTACATTATATGGTGTAAAGCATAGAGAGGTCATTATATGGTCTTAAAAAGAAGAAAGACAAATTTGATTTTTTTATTACAGGAATATTAAACTGATATATTTAGAATGAATTAGAAGGAAGAAAGCCCTGGATGCTGGGAGACCAACTCAAGTGGACCTGGTCAAGGGCATTACAATTGGAATGGAGGAGATGGGGTAAACTGGATCCTTCTCAAAGGACAAAGGGTTTGCTTATAGACAGGCTATAGGGATGCAAAGAAAGAAGCAGTCGGGAATGGCCAAGGTATGTCTCAAGGGTTTCTACCTGTGTGTTGGGGATAATACATGACTGTTAAGAGAAATGGAAATGCTGGGTATGAGAGTTTGTAGAGATGAGTGGTTGAACAGTTTGGTTTGGGATGGGACAAACTAACAATAGATTATTCAAGTCTGAAATATGGGGCTGCAACATGGGGGAATAGTAGGTTTGAATAACATTGATAAGGCATGGTCATTGGATGTGAGATTAAATATGCTCTTGAAGAGGGTGGTTCAGGAAAAACTGAGAGACTAATACCAAGAGCACAGTGTTGGGAACCAGGTAGGGAGATTAAGGAGTTGTGATCAGAGAGGTATAAGGAAAAACATGACAATATAATTTCTCAAAAAAAAAAAAAAAAATTGTAGGAATTTAATAGGAACACATATTTTCAGATGGTTCAAGACCCAGAACAACACAATATAAGCAACAGCCCAAATTTCTGTACCATCATTTCTCTTTCATATATACCTCTCTTGATCACTTTATTCTGATTTTGCTACACACTATCTCTTTTCTAAGGAGCTCTGGTAGTGTAGTGGTTACAAGTCGGGCTGCCAACC
>NW_006408522.1:27518275-27522112 GCF_000296735.1 Chrysochloris asiatica | reverse complement strand
ATTTTCTTTTATGTCTCCTATTCCTATCTCCCCTTTATTTCTCTCCTTTTTTCCAGTCTAGTTCTCAAAAACAAAAACAAAAAAAACCTCTTTTTTTCAGCTTGTTCTTCTCTCTTAGTCTTTTATGCCAATATTTTTCACCCTCTTCTTAAAATAGATGAAGTCCCTTCTGGTAGGGGGATGGGCAGGAAGCTAAATTGAGATTCCCTATATGTGCACAAATAAAACACATACATAATCCACACTATACTAGAAACAAGGAAAACCTCCGAACACTTTATTGTGTACTTGGCACATCCATGTGGGCTGTACTCTTACAAAAATTCCTAGAAGAAACAACATACAACTTTGTTTTCAGTTACTTTTGGTTTAGAACAAATTCATTACATGCTCTCATCAAATGATATTTCTTTTCTTGGTAGTATAAATAAATTACAGTTATAATTTTTACTTTATTAATAATTTGATTACTTGAGTAAAACAGTATTGTGTTTTCTTTTGTTCAGCTCTTGTGTCTTCTTTGGACAAAGAATGTGTCTTTGTTCATTGATATTGTTCCCTTGACATCTAACAGAGCAAATGGTCCAAAGTAAGCTAAAATTATAAAGATTTGGTAAATGCTTACCCCCCAAATCTAAATAAGTTGGGAATTGTTTAAATGGTGTTAGAGACATTTACCATATCTCTTGCTTCCCACTCTAGTTCTCATAGGACCCAGTGATATATCAGGTAAATTGAAGCCTTAGAAAGAGCTCCAAGTGGATTGAGCTTGTTGGGTTACAAGCACTAATTCAGTCCCAGTTGTTCACTTGGATCATATCAACCTCAAAAAAGAAAGCCAACAGCTTAGCAAAGATATCTTGTAGAGTCAAACTAATTATTTGTACCAGAGTCCTCAGGATGCTGATTGGTGTGTGGAATAAACACAGTGCCTACGGATGTATATCACAATGCATAAAAGTATGTAGTTGCTTAAAACATCATGAAATTGGCTTACGTCAGGCAAACTTTAATGTTCTATTAAGTAAGTTCTTTTTAACTGAGATGAATAATAATAGTTTCTAAGTTATTCAATTGTCATGAAATCTACATACAATTATAATTTGGTGTCAATACATTAATGTATAGGGAAATATTAGCAAAAATAGTTAAATTTAGAAAATTTAGCAATTTAAAGAGAAGGAAAGAAGAAGGCAGCGCAAAATGGCCAACACAAAGAAAGCTATTGCAGGGGCACAGGAGTAATGACAACAGAAGAAAATACTATTACATGCACAGCCCTGCAATAATAGTAATAACAGACATTATGTACAAGTAGATACATAGGTAAACCAGTGAGCTGACCAGGTGTGGGAATGTGAATGGGAGTACACCCATGTGTATAAGTCTGGCAGAGGCTATTTCTACATATGTATTTTGAATGTACTGCAAATATATCCTAAGATAAAATAGAGCATACAGGGGACAAAAGTTCGGAAAACTTGTTGTTGTTGTTGTGTGCCGTGGAGTCAGTTCCGACTCATAGCGACCCTGTACAGGGTTTCCGAGGGTGTAAATCTTTACGGGAGTAGAAAGCCTCATCTTTCTCCCGCGGAACGGCTGGTAGTTTCGAACCGCTGACCTTAAGGTTCGCAGCCCGATTCGTAACCACTACACTACCAGAGCACCTTGTTGTTGTTGTTAAGTGCCATCGAGTCAGTTCCGACCCATAGCGACCCTGTACAGGGTTTCCGAGGGTGTAAATCCTTACGGGAGTAGAAAGCCTCATCTTTCTCCCGCGGAACGGCTGGTAGTTTCGAACCGCTGACCTTAAGGTTTGCAGCCCGATTCGTAACCACTACGCTACCAGAGCTCCTTAGAGCACCTTCTTAGCCATAGCTAAATACTTTGAGGGAATGAGTCCCTGGACTTGGGGATTTAGGACCACAGTTTCAGGGAACATGTAGGTTTATTGGCATAACATAATCCACAAAGACAGTGCTCAAGATGCTACATTGATGAGTGGTGTCTATGGTGTTCAAAACTTGTGTATGAATGCGAAAAGTGAAGAAAATCAAAGACTTAAGGAAACAATTAGGGCAAAGGACTAGTGAGTCACTTGAGCCACAACCTTCACTACCCGGGGACCTGAAGAACTAGGTAGTAGTACCCAGACACCACTACTGACCACTCTAATCAGAATCACAATAGAAAGTCCTGGACAGAGAGGGAAAGAAAAATGTAGAATAAAATTCAAAAACCATAAAAATGATCAGACTCATTTGTCTGATAGAGACTAGTAGATCCCCTAAACCCCCTTAAAGACTAGAACTAAACACATCCCCAGAAATCAACTTTCACCTGAACAATAGACAAGACTATAAAGTGAATAATAATACTCATGGAGATGTACTTCTCAGTCGAGTCAAGCATATGAGACCCACAGGGTAGCATACGCTCTAAAACAAAGTTCAGAAGTCAAGAAGGACAAATGGAATTGGGGGACCCAGGGAGGAAGTGGAAGAGGGCTGTTACCTTGAGGGGATTGCAACTAATGTCATGAAACAAAATGTGTACAAATTGTTGAATGGAAAACTAATTTGTTCTGTAAGCTTTCATTCAAACTACAATATGAAGTTCAATTAATAAGTAAATGAATAAAATAAAGAGAAAGAAAGAAAGCACAGATGCATCTTCAACAACCATGCCAAGAATTTTAACCTAGAGGAAGAAACTGAATTATTCCTCAGGTATCAAAAAGCTCTAATTAGAGTTTATTGGATAAAATTAGGAAAAGGGACATGAAGCTAATCAGAATGCTGAAAAATTATCTTTTTACTGAAAATGTTGAATCTGAGACTTAAACTTCATGAAAATTGGTAACCAGGCCTTTCCTGGACAAGGTTTTGGAAAGAATAGTGTCATAAATATCCTGCTTTGCTGGAATTTTATGATCTAACCAGATAATTTAGAACATAAAAATTTTATTTCCAAGTCTTTCCTATATTGTGATATGCTTGTCATCACCTGATACTGCTAATGACATTTCTACTAACATCTGCTTATGAAGATCCGCTAGCTACCATATAGCCTTGTGACAATTAAAACATTGTAAATTTATTCTCAAAAGAAATAAGCTTACATAATCAAAAGATTAATAATGTTATAAAATTATGGTTGTAAGTGACTCTAATGCAAGTTTGGAAACCTGGTATGGCACTGTAGGATCAGCACTGGACTGTCAACTACAAAGTCAGCAGTTCAAACCCACCAGTTGCTCATTAGAAACCCAGGGTCACTATGAGTCAGAACCAACTGATGACACGTAACAACAACAACAAGGCAAAGGTTGGTCACCATGTAACCCTGGCATCAATTTTATATCAACTAAATGCATATCATGTATGACCCTGGACTCAAAGTTTTTCAAATATTGTACTGTTATTTAGCTGAAACGTTACAAAGCAAATTATGTTCCCATTTAACAATTTTTATATAAATTGTTCTGTATCACTGATTACAGTTTTCACAATGTGTCAGCATTCTCATTGCCATTCTATTTAGTCTGTTTCCAGTGATCTACCTTTTCTTCCTTTCCTTGTCTTCACATCTTTGCTTTTGGATAAATACTGAATATTTGGTTTCATATAGTTGATTGTTTAAGAGGCACATTACTCACAGGTGATATGGTTTATTTTATATCTTACTTGACTGAAAGGTGACCTCCAGGAGTGGATTCAGTGTCAAGCTCAAAGGATGTCTTAGAGTGATAGTCTCAAGAGTGCCTCTATTTTCCTACTGGTTCAGTTGTTGTTGTTGTTAGGTTTCATCTAGTTGGTACCGACTCATAGTAACTGT
>NW_006408522.1:27498602-27518115 GCF_000296735.1 Chrysochloris asiatica | reverse complement strand
TTATATGTCTGAAGTATGAGAGACAAAGTCTGCCCATCCTGGCTTCCAAGGAGCATTCTGCCTGTACTTCTTCCAACACAGATTAGTTTGGTTTCTTGACAGTCCATGGTACTTTAAATATTGCCCTCCAACACCATAACTCAAATGCTCCAGTTCTCCTGTGGTCTTTCCTTCTTTGCTGTCCAAATTTCACATGCATATGAGGTTATTGAAAATACCATGGCTCTGGTCAGTTGCATGTTAATCCTCAAACTGAAATCCAAAGATTTCAACACTTTAAAGTCTTGTACAGCAGATTTGCCTAATGCAATATGTCATTTGATTTCTTGACTGCTGCTTCATGAGGGTTGATGGTTGATCTGAGCAAAATTAAGTCTTTGAAAACTTGAATATTTTCACCATGTATATGGAAGTTGCTTACTGGTCCAGTGGTAAGGATTTTTGCTTCCCTTACATTGAGATACAACCCATACTGAAGGCTGTGGTCTTTGATCTTCATCAGTAAATATTTTAAGGCCTCTTCACTTTCAGCAAAGTTGTATCATCTATATATCAGAAGTTGTTAACAAGTCTTCCTCTGATCCTGATGCCACGTTTTATTTTGTTTTTTCATATAATCCATTTTATCAGATTATTTGCTCATCGTATAGATTGAATAAGTATGGTGAGAGAATACAACCCTGGAATACATCTTTCCTAATTTAAAACTATTCAGTGTCCCCTTGTTCTATTCAAGCAACTGCCTCTTAGTCTAAGTACAGGTTCCTCATAAGCATAAATAAGATTTCAGAAATACTCATTCTCCACAATGTTGTCCATAGCTTGCCATGATCCACACAATCTAAAGACTTTGTGTAATTGGTAAAGCACAGGTAAACAATTTTCTGGTATTCTTCACTTTCAGCCAAGATCCATCTGATGTCAGCAATGATATCCCTCATTATGAATCTGGCTTGAACCTCTGGAAGTTCTCTGTGAATGTATGGTTGCACTCATTTGTGTATAATATTTAGCAAAATTTTGACTATATGAGATATTAATGATGTAGTCAGATGACTTCCACATTCCATTGGGTCACTTCTCTTTGGAATGGACAATATGAATCTCCTCCAGTCGGTTGGCCAGGTAGTTGTCTTCCAAATTTCTTGACAAAGATAAGTGAGTGCTTCCAGTGCTGCTTCAGTTGGTTGAAAGATTTCCATTTATATTCCATAAATTCCTGGTGCTTTGTTCCTTGGCAATGCCTTCAATACACCTTGAATGTGTTCCTTCAGTATCATTGGTTCATTATGTCATACTACCTCTTGAAAGGACTTCATTCTTCTTGGATCAACTATCAACACTCATGGAAGCAACTGTCAAGAAATCAAACGATGTATTGCATTAGGCAAATCTGCTGCACAAGACCTTTTTAAAGTGTTGAAGAGCAGAGATGTCAGCTTGAAGTCTAAGGTGAACCTGACCCAAGCCATGGTATTTTCAATAACCTCATATGCATGCAAAAGCTGGACAGTGAATAAGGAAGACTGTAGAAGATTTGATGCATTTGAGTTATGGTGTTGGAGTAGAATATTGAAAGTGCCATGGGCTGCCAAAAGAACAAACAGATCCGTTGTGGAAGAAGTGCAGCTAGAGTGCTCCTTGGAGGTCAGGATGGCCAAACTTCGTCTCTCATACTTTGGACATATTGTCAGGAGGGACCAGTCGCTGGAGAAGGATATCATGTTTGGTAAGGTGGAGGATCAGAGAAAAAGAGGAAGATCCCCAATGAGATGTATTGGCCAAGTAGCAGCATTGATGGACTGAAGCATGGCAACAATAGTGAGGTTGACCCAGGATTGAGCAGTGTTTTGTTCTGCTGTGCATAAGGTCGCTATAAGTTGGTACCATCTCGATGGCACCTAATAACCTTTTGAAATGGTTGAATATTGACCATTTCTTTTTGGTTCATTGATTCTGTATTCCTTCCATCTTCTTTTGTTTCTTTCTGCATCATTCAACATTTTGCCCAAAGAATCCTTAAGTATTTCAAGTTGAGACTTGATTTTTTTCTTCAGTTCCCTTAGGGTGAAAAAATGCTGAGTGTGTCCTTCCCTTTTGGTTTTCTAACTCGAGGTCTTTGCATATTTCACTATAATATTTGACCTTGTCTTCCTTAGCTGCTCTTTGAAATTTCCTATTCAGATCTTTTGCCTCCTCATTTCTTCCATTTGATTTAGCATCTCTAAGAGCAAGTTTCAAAGTCTCTCCTGACATCCATTCTAGTCTTTTTCTTCTTTCTTGTCTTTTAATATCATTTTTACCTTCTTCCTGTATGATGCTCTTGATATCATCCCACAACTCTTTTGGTCTTTGGTCTTTAGGATCTAATATATCAAATCTGTTCTTCAGATATCTCTGAATTCAGGTGGGATATGTTCACTGTCACATTTTGGCTCTCATGGACTTGTCTAAATTTTCTTCTGCTTCAGCCTAAACTTGCATTATGATCAATTGATGGTCTGTTTCACAGTTTTATCTGGTCCTATTTTTGGCTTATTATATAAAGCTTTTGCATGTCTCTTTCCACTGACAGTCAATTTGATTTCTGTGTATTCTATTTGGTGGGGTCCAAGTATATAGTTGCCTTTAGTGTTGTTTAAAAATGGTATTTGCAATGAAGTCATTTGTCCTGCAATATTCTGTCATGTGATCTCCGTCATCGTTTCTATCACCAAGGTCATATTTTCAAAGTACTGATCCTTCCTTTTCATTTCCAACCTTTGCATTCCAATAGCCAGTAAGCATCAACACATCTTAATTTCATGTTTGAATAATTTCAGACTGAGGAAGTTGGTAGAATTCTTCAATTTCATCTTCACTGGCTTTAGTGGTTGGTGCATAAATTTGAATACTAGTGGTATTGACTAGTCTACCAAGATATATGGATATTATCCTATCACAGACCACAGCATTGTACTTCAAGACAGATCTTGATATGTTCTTTTTGATGATGAATGCAACACCATTCCTCTTTAATTTGCCATTCCTGCCATAGTAAGCCATGTGATTGTCAGATTCAAAATGTCCAAAACCAGTCCATTTTTGTTGTTGTTGTTGTTCAGTGCCGTTGAGTCACTTACAACCCATAGCAACCCTATTTGGGGTTTCCGAGGAGCGACTGGTGAGCTTGAACCACTAATCTTGCAGTTCAAATGGCTTTGCAGTCTGGCACATTAACCCACGGAGCCACACCAGTCCATTAGAGCTCACTAATTCCTAGGATATCAATGTTCATGCATTCCATTTCATTTTTAACCATTTCCAATATTTCTAGGTTCATACTTTGTACATTTTATATTTTGATTATTAATGAATATTTACAACTGTTTCTCCTCATTTTGAGTTGTGCCCCATCATCAAATGAAGGTCTCAAAGGCTTTACTAAATTCACGTCATAGTCAACTCTACTTTGAGGAGGCAGCTCTTCCCCAGTCATATTTTGAATGCCTTTTAACCTGAGGATCTCATCTTGCAGCACTGTATCTGACAATATTCTAGTGTTCTTCATCATGTTTCAATACTCAGTATTCTGGTGCTAACTGTGTTCCACTGCTAGTCATAAGGCTTTCAGTGACTAAATATTCGAATATAGTCTATCTCACCTTCTTCCTAGTTTGTCTTCATCTGGAAGCTCAGCTGAAACCTATCCACCATGGGTGACCCTGCTGGTGTTTAAAATACTGGTGGCATAGCGTTCAGAATCACAGCAACAGGCAAACCACCACAGTACGACAAACTGACAGACAAGTGGTGGATTGGTTCAGTAGGTCTAGTCTTTTTTTAGGAATTAGAGTTTCATTTTACATTTTTCTTGTATTCTATCTATTGTGTTCCTGATCAAAATGGTCTTTGATTTCCTTAATTCCCTTTGCTCTAGACAAGTAGCGAGCAATAGTTGTATCTTAGATGGCTACTTTGAAAGCTTTTAAGAACCCAGATGCTGCTCACCAAACTAGGATATAGAACATTGCCTTCATGAGCTATATTATGCCAATTTACTAAGGTATGCTATGAGACTATGGTCCTAAGCCTTTTAACCAAATAATCCAATCCTGAGTTGTTTGGATATGACTAAGATGTGTCCATAACTGTGCCCTCTATGTACTGTATTATATTATGTGATCTGCATCATTGTTTCTATCACCAAGGTCATATTTGTTGTATTCATTATTCATACATACACATATATGAATATATAAACAGCATACACACACAAATATGTATATACTAATATGCATATGCCTACAGATATGCCTATCTATATCTTCACATGCCATGCATGTACTCACATGGACCTTCCTATACACATATATGCATACATGTCTACTTTTGCAACCTTTAAAATATGCATTTGTGGTTTTTTTGGTATAATTTTTGTTGCAAAATTGTTTATGTTATACCATTTATTGAATTTGCTACTTCAGTGTGCTTATTGACTACTTTTACCTTGGTCAAGTTGTGCATGTTTCACCCATATTTGGTATTGTCTTTCCCATCACCAAAAATAACAAGTTTCTACTATTTAGAAATTGATTTTCCTCCCTTATCCCTCCCATCCCTGAACACCATTAAAGAACATTTCTTTCTTTGTGCATTTCTATTCTTGACTTTCTATAATAGTGGGTACTTATAATATTTGTCCTTTTGTGATGAACTTATTTTACTCACATAATGTCTCCAGATTCATCCATCTTATATTTTGCAGACTCCTCATTATTCTTTATAGTTACATAGTATTCCATTGTATATAAATACCACAATTTGTTTATCTATTCATCCATTATGGGTACTTAGATTGTTTCCATCTTTTTTGCTATTTGTGGACTCAGTTGTATATCAAGCAAATACCTATACAAACAGGAGAAAAGAAACATTGTCCCTTGATTATATATACTTAGCACAGATGGAAACACAGATACAGCTGGAAAGGTGTGTGGTCAAAAGGCAATGAACAGAAGAAGACATGGGCCCAGGTTTGATCCAGGGGACAGTGGATCTGAGTTGTTCTGTGCCACTGTCCCAGTTGTGTCTCAATGGGCAAATCATTGACTCTGTCAGTTATTCGCCTCACATCCATAAAAGGGGATAATCCCTGCCTCCCTCATCTCATGAACACCGGTAAAAAGTCTTTGGAGAGTCTGACTCAACTCATGCAGGAGATGATAAAGAGCATAAGCCAAAAAGCTTTTTTATTTAGTTCTGTAATGTGTTATTTGCACTTACTTTTGAATATGGATATGTCTAGAGCTCTGGGAATTCACAACACTTCAAACCATGTAATGAAGCCACACTGTGAACATTTAATTAATTTAGAGTAGGTGCTAATTCTTAATAAAAACTTTAAAACATGGTTTATTGTGAATAAAGCATAATTCAGAGAATCCACCTACACACAAATGAGCTTTGCCTATAGCTTTGAAAGAGCTATTTTAAATGGGTTTGAATAACTTGTCAAGAAACATTATTTCCAGGTTTCTGTCTTGAGTGACTTCTGAATGTGAGATAAAAAAAAAAAAAAAAAAAATTAAATTAGCAAAATGTCCTTTGACATTGAGATAAGTCACTCTGTGAACTCGTATTGAAGAAGCAATTGTTATTACTCATTCTTTTTTTTTTTCTTTAGGCCATTGAGTCTCTCAGTGTTTCCATTAAGTGGTGAATGAGCATTTGGTTGATGCTGGTGACCCAGACAGTCTGCACTTACCAGTATACACCAGTACAACTGAACTGATTGTGTGTGACTGATGTCCTTCCCAGTTAGTTATTGCCTGTACATCACTTCTGAAGACAAGAATGGAAAAACTCACCCTAGTCCAGGGAGTGACCCATCTTGTAAAAAAGTTATATGGTCAATCCTATAATGAAGAAATTAAGTAATTCTTACTGTTCTTGGGGAAGGGTAAGAACAGACATTTAAAGTTGACCTAGGGAAGTCTAATAAAGAAAGTCATAACTTCCCAGACAATCAAGGGTCAGGTTGGAGAGGGAAATGCTTTTGTAAGAGGAGAGCAGTGTGAGCAAATTTAGAGTACTTCAAGAACAAGTAATTCATTATTGATGGAGAAGAAAATGGAGGAACAGAATGGAAAGAGATAAGAATGAACAGAAAGCAGGAGTTAGATATCAATTATAAAATTGGCTACAAAGACAAAAGAGAACAATGGAAGAATTTTAGTGACCTAATCAAGTTTGTGACCTGCATCATCTTAGGATGTGATGTATGATAAAGGTACAGACGTGGTCCTCAGAGAGCTTTCTGCAATTTGGATATTACAAGACACTCATGTACAACATATTGTTGCTGCTAAGTGACTTTGAGTTTGTTCCGACTCATAGCGACCCTATATAGGGTTTTTGAGGAGTGGTTGGTGAGTTTGAACCACTGATCTTGTGGTTCAAATGACTTTGCAGTCTAGTGCCTATCCTACAGCACCACACTGAGACTCCAAGAAATATTCCAAGGTTCTGAAATTGCTGGTAGTTGGAGATGAGGTGAAAGTTTTCCATGATGATATTTTAGCTCTGTTTTGGATGCCATCAATTGGTTCCAACTCATAGGAACCCTTTATGACAGAAGAGAACTACCGCGGGATTTACTAGACTTTAATCTTTATGGGAATAGATTGTCAGGTGTTAGCCACTGTGCTTGGCTGCTAATTGAAAGGTTCTTGAAGGAGTCTGGCACCTGGGAAGAAAAATCTGGCCATGTACTTCTGTAAAACCTCAGCATTGCAAACCCTGTTGAACAGGTCTACTCTGACATATGTGGGGCTGCTATATTGATGACCGAACAACTACTAGTTTTAGTTTGGTCACTAAAACTCAACCAGGTAACTGATTCCCATAACTTCTAAAAGCTTTCTTAGGAGACCAGGGGAAGATAGTAATTGTCCGAAAAGTCTGAGATGGAAGAATCCCTATAGTAAATTGAAAACTTCATTGTCAGAATCCTCCATATTTTCTGTTACACTTAGCCTCCAAAATAATCACTTGAAATCTACTTGGTTTTGTGTAAACTTAGCCAAAGGTGATGTTTCTAACAGCAATTCCCATGAAGTTCAGGGAACTGGTGAAAGACACAATAAAGAAAAGTTAAAGCTGTGGGGAGGGTGCTGAATTGTGAGGGATCCTTTTTGCAATTTTGACTTTTCTTCAGATATGGCCATGGTTTTTCCTTTTTGCAAAATAATGTTCAAAAATAGAATCTTAATATCTCCAGATGATCTGTGGGGGAGTGATCCAGCTGTTCTTTTCATAGATATACCTAACTTATGTCAAGGCCCCTGGTGGTACAGTAGTTAAAGTTTTTAGTGGCTAACCAAAAGGTTGTAGGTTCAAACCCATAAGGCACTACACAGGAGAAAGAGGTGGCAGATTGCATCTGTAAAAGTTTACACCCCTGTAAGCGCTATGGGGGCAATTTTACTCTATCCTATAGGGTCATGGGAGTCCTGGTTAATATACCAGACTGCAAAGTCATGTGAACTGCAAGGTTGGTGGTTCAAACTCAGCAGTAACTCTTCGGAAACCCTATACAGGTACACTATGGGTCAGAACCGACTTGATGGCACTTAACAACAACAACAACAAATTGGGTCACAATGATGAGAATGGAATGAAGCCTTCAGGACCCTTGTTTGCTCATGGAGCACAACTCAAAATGAAGAGAAACTGCTGTAAACAGCCATTAATAATTGGAACATAGAATGTACAAAGTATGAATCTAGGAAAATTTGAAACAGTCAAAAATGAAACGGAACACATAAACATCGATATCCTAAGCAGTAGTGAGCTTTAATGGACTGGTACTGGCCATTTTGAATCTGACAATCACTTGGTTTTTTTATACCGGGAATGACAAATTGAAGAGGAATTATGTACCATTCATTGTCAGAAAGAGCATATCAGGATCTGTCTTGAAGTACCACACTGTCTGGGAAATGATAATATCCATACACCTAAAAGGAAGACCAGTTAATACAA
This sequence comes from Chrysochloris asiatica, assembly GCF_000296735.1. Taxonomy (NCBI): domain Eukaryota; kingdom Metazoa; phylum Chordata; class Mammalia; order Afrosoricida; family Chrysochloridae; genus Chrysochloris; species Chrysochloris asiatica. The sequence continues at coordinate 27,510,090 of NW_006408522.1, read as the reverse complement.
CTATTATCCAAATTTACCCACCATCCAGTGCGAAAAGCTAGTGATGACAAAATTGAAGAACTCTATCAACTTCTTCAGCATGCAATTGATCAAACATGAAAACAAGATGTATTGATAATTACTGGCAATTGGAATGCACAGATTGGAAACAAGGAAGAAGGATTAGTAGTTGGAAAATATGACCTTGGTGATAGAAATGATGCTGGAGATCGCATGATAAAATTTTTCAAGACCAATGACTTAATTGAAAATACCTATTTTAAACAACATAAACGATGACTATACACTTGGATCTCACCAGATGGAATACACAGAAATTAAATTGACTATATCTGTGGAAAGACACAATAGAAAAGCTCCATATCATCAGCCAAAATGAGGCCTGGGGCAGAATGTGGACAAGACCATCAATTACTCATATGCAAATTCAGGCTGAAGCAGAAGAAAATTAAAGCAAGTCTGTGAGAGCCAAAATATGGTCTTGAACATATCCCATATGAATTTAGAGATCATCTAAGGAACAGATTTAATGCATTAGACACTAAAGACAGAAGACCAGAAGAGTTGTGGGATGATATTAAGAACTTCATACAGGAAGAAAGCAAAAAGTTATTAAGAAGACAAGAAAGAAAGAAAAGACCAAAATGGATGTCAGAAGACACTCTGAAACTTGCTCTTAAGTACAGAGATGCTAAAGCAACTTTACGAAATAACAGAGCTGAATAGAAAGTTTCAAAGCACAGCTCAAGGACAAAGTCAATAATTATAATTAAATAAGCAAAGACCTGGAGTTAGAAAATCTAAAGGGAAGAACATGCGTAGCGTTTCTCAAGCTGAGGGAACTGAAGAAAAATTCAAGCCTTGACTTGAAATATTGAAGGATTCTATGGGCAAAATAGGAGCTCCGGTAGCATAGTGGTTATGAATCGGACTGCGAACTGCAAGGTCAGCAGTTCGAAACTACCAGCTGTTCCATGGTAGATAGATGAGGCGTTCTGCTCCCGTAAAGATTTACAGCCTCAAAAACCCTGTACAGGGTCGCTATGAGTCAGAACTGACTCCATGGCACACAGCCACCACCACCATGGGCAAAATATTAAATGATGGAAGATGAAAGGAATACACAGTCATGGAACCAAAAGGAAATGGTCGATGTTCAACCATTTCAACAAGTAGCATGTGTTGAAGAGCCAATGATACTGAAGGAACACATCCAAGGTGCATCGAAGTTATTCTCAAACAACAACACACTGAGAATTGATGGAATACAAATTGAAATCTTTCAACAAACTGATGAAGCACAGGAGGCACTCACCCATCTATGACAAGAAATTTTAAAAAGACAGCTACCTGGCCAACTGACTGGAAGAGATCCATATTTGTGCTCATTCCAAAGAGGGGTGACCCAAGGGAATGTGGAAGTCATCAGACAATGCAAGTAAAGTTTTACTAAAGATAATACAAAAATGACTACAACCATACAGTGACAGAGAACTTCCAGAGGTTCAAGCCAGATTCAGAGGAGGACATGGAATGGGGGATATCATTGCTGATGTCAGATGGATCTTGAGTGAAAGCAGAGAATAGAAGATAGATGTTTGTCTATGCTTTATTGACTACACAAAGACTTTCAATTGTGTGGATCATGACAAACTATGGACAACATTGTGGAGAATGAGTACTCTGGAACACTTAATTGTGTTCATGAGAAACCTATACATAGACCAAGAAGCAGTTGTTCAAACAGAACAAGGGAACACGGAATGGTTTAAAATTATGAAAGGTGTGTGCTAGGGTTGTATTATTTTACCATACTTATTCAATCTGTATGCTGAGCAAATAATCCGGGAAGCTGGGTTATGTGAAGAAAAATGTGGTGTCATAATAGGAGGAAGACTCGTTAATAACCTGCAATATGCAAATGATACAACCTTGCTTGCTGAAAGCGAAGAGGACTTAAAATACTTACTGATGAAGATCAAAGATCACATCCTTCAGTATGGGTTGTACCTCAACATAAAGAAGACAAATCTCACCACTGCACCAACAGACAACACCCATGTAAACTGAGAAAATATTGAAGTTGTCAAAAATTTCATTGTGCTCAGATCAACCATAAACACTCATGGAAGCAGCAGTCAAGAAATCAAATGACATGTTGCATTAGGCAAATCTGCTGCACAAGACTTGTTTAAAGTGTTGAAGAGCAAAGATGTCAGTTTTCAGGATAAGGTGTGCCTGACTCGAGCCCCGGTATTTTCAATAACTTCATATGCATGTAAAATTTGGACAGCAAAGAAGGAAGCCCATAGAAGAATTGATGCATTTGAGCTATGGTGTTGGAGAAGAATATTAAAATTGCCATGGACTGCTAAAAAACAAACCAATCTGTGTTGGAAGAAGTACAGGTGAATGCTCCTTGGAAGCCAAAATGACCAGACTTCATCTCTCATACTTCAGACATATTATCAAGAGTGACCAGTCTCTGGAAAAGGATATCATGTTTGATAAAGTAGAGAGAGAAAACGAGGAAGACCCCCAACTAGATGAATTGACATAGGGCCAGTAGCAATGGGCTCAAAGTAACAACAATTGTGATGTTTGCGCAGGATTGGGCAGTATTTCATTGTGTTGTGCATAGAGTCACTATGGGTTGGTACCGACTAAATGGCACCTAACACCAACAACATAGGGTCACGGTGAATCAGAATCCACCCAACAGCAATGGCATTGGTTTCTTTTATTTTATTTTTACAACTGCAATGTGTTACCCATTCAAAAAGATCTGGCAAGATACAATCAGATAAATTAGCTCAGGGCTGGTTTTCATGGTATATTCAGAGTAGTTCTAAATGAGTTCCCTGTGCAGTTGCTGAATACCCTAAGTGATCAGATCTGTTTCCCAAACACAGTCAGAATGGTTATTTCCCCATTTGCAGCTGCTTATTTCAGTTTTAGAAAGACCCTTTACATTTTCACATTCCCCTAAAATACGGTTACACGTGTGTACATATAGAGTGCTGTTGCTGTTGTAACAAGAAATAAAAGAAGACAACGATAGTTAAAGACTTAAGAAAACCTGTCACAAAAATGAACTGCAGGTACACCTGTGCTTATAAATACGCTGCAATTTAAAGAAAAATACATTAATTGCCATCGAGTCACTCCTGACTCACAGCAACCCTATGTGACCGAGTAGAAATGTTCTCTAGGATTTCTGAGTCTGTAAACCTTTAACGGAGCAGATAGCTTCATCTTTCTCTCTCGCAGTGTCTGGTACATTTGAACTGTGACTCTGTGGTTAGGAGCACAGTACTTAACCCACAATGCCACCAGGGCATTTATAGTCAACAATAAATCTCTGTAATACTACATTTTATTTTCCTCTGACTTACACTCTAATATTGAAGAAATGTTCCTCCCCAAAGCAAAACACAGTAGTGACCTGACAAGAATACTGAGGTAAGTCAAAATCATAGAAACCTTTATTAATCACAGATGTTCCAATGTAAAGCTGTTCTCAACGTATCCTCCAGTTATGTTTCTAAGGGCAGTGTTTCCAGTTCTCTAACCCTTCTCCAAAGAAGAATTCTGTATTCTTCAGTTTATACAATGTAAAAATGGCAGATTTGATAGCCTTGTTGTTGTTGTTAGGTGCAGTTGAAAGTTAGTTCTGACTTATAGCAACCTTATGCACAACAGAATAAAACACTGTGCGGTCCTGTGTCGTCCTCACAATTGTTATGTTTGAGCTCAGTATTGCTGGCACTGTGTTAATTCATCTCACTAAGGGTTTTCCCCTTTTTCATCGATGCTCCACCTCACTAAACATGTCCTGCTCCAGGGATTGGGCCTTCCTGACAACATGTCCAAAGTATGAGAGATGAAGTCTCACCATTCTTGCTTCTAAGGAGCATTCTGGCTTTACTTCTTCCAAGACATAGATAGATGATAGATAGATAGATAGATGATAGATAGATAGATAGATAGATAGATAGATAGATAGATAGATAGATAGATTGATAGATTGATAGATAGATAGATGATAGATAGATAGATGATAGATAGATAGATAGATAGATAGATAGATAGATGATAGATAGATAGATGATAGATAGATAGATGATAGATAGATGATAGATAGATAGATAGATAGATAGATAGATAGATAGATAGATAGATGATAGATAGATAGATAGATAGATAGATAGATAGATAGATAGATGATAGATAGATAGATAGATAGATAGATAGATAGATGATAGATATTTAATCTTCTAGCAGTCCATCATACTTTCAGTATTCTTCTCCAACACCATAATTCAAATGTGTCACTTCTTCTATAGTCTATTTTATGCACTGTCCAACTTTCATATGAATATGAGATGATTTAAAATACCATGGCGCTAGTCAGACACACCTTAGTTTTCAAAGTGACTCCTTTGCTCTTTAATACATTAAAGACGTCTTGTGCAGCAGATTCACCTAATGGAGTAAGTTGTTTGATTTCTTGATTGCTGCTTCCATGAACATTGATTTTGGATCCAAGCTAAAGAAAGTCTTTGACAACTTAAATCATTTCTCTGTTTATTATGATATTGTTTATTGGTCCATTTGTGAGGATTTTTGTTTTCTTTATATTGAAGGCATACTGAAGGCATCCTTGAGGGGCACAGTTGTGTTCATTTTATATATTGTTTAAGATGAGGGAACAGAAAGAAGTTTGAAAGGGTAAGATTAGGATTGGTGAGTGGATGAGGTAAGGTTTCTCATAGGACAGCCCTTGCTATCCTTGAAGAATGAGCAGGTACATTCTCGTGATGGAAAAAAAAAAAAAAATCCTTGATGCAACTTTTCTGGCTTGTTTTCTTACCAATGCAGTTTTCAGTTGTCCAAAAATGCCTTCATAATGAGCCCGTGATGGTCCTGTGTGTCCTTTGAGAAAATCTATCAAAAGTACCCCTTTGGGATTCTCCCCACAAAACAGTTTCCATAGCTTCTGAGCTGATCTTTCTACCTTAAATATAAGTGGTCCAACAGATCCCATTGGAAGCCACTGTTTTAATTGGACCTATTTTTTTTTAAGGCACCTGGTTGTTGTTAGGTTCCATTGAGTCAGTACCAACTCATAGTGACCCTATGTACAACAAAATGAAATACTGCCCGTTCCTGGGCCAACCTCACACTTGAACCCATTGATGCTGCCACTTTGACAGTCCTTCTCGCTGGGGGTCTTCCTTTTTCCCTCTGACCCTCCACTTTACCAAACATGATATCCTTCTCTAGCATCTGGTCCCTCCTGACAATATGTCTGAAGCATGAGAGACAAAGTTTGGCCATCCTGGCCTCCAAGAAGCACTCTGGCAGCACTTCTTCCAACTCAGATCTGTTGGTTCTTTTGGCAGCCCATGGCACTTTGAATATTCTCCTCCAACGCTATAACTCAAATGTGTGAATTCTTCTATGGTCTTCCTTATTCACTGTCCAGCTTTCACATGCATAAGAGGTTATTAAAAATACCATGGCTTAGGTCAGGGCACCTTAGTCCTCAAGCTGACATCTTTGCTCTTCGACACTTTAAAAAGGTCTTGTGCCGCAGATTTGCCTAATGCAATATGTCTTGATTTCTTGACTGCAGCTTCCATGAGTGTTGATAGTTGATCCAAAAAGAATGAGGTCCTTGACAACGTCAATCTTTTCTCCTTTGATAAGAATGTTGTTTATTGGTCCAGTGGTAAGGATTTTTGTTTGTTTGTTTGTTTACGTTGAAATACAGTCTGTACTGAAAGCTGTGCTCTTTGATCTTCATCAATAAATATTCTGTCTTCTTCACTTTCAGCAAGCAAGGTTATATCATCGGCATATCGCAGGTTGTTAAATGAGTCTTCTTCCAATCCTGATGCTACATTTTACTTCATAGAACCCAGCTTCTCAAATTATTTGCTCAGCATACAGGTAGAATAAGTATAGTGAAAGAATACAACCCTGTCACACACCTTTCTTAATTTTAAACCATTCAGTGTTCCCCTGTTCTTTTCAAACAACTACCTCTTGGCAGATTCCTGATGAGCACAATTAAGTGTTCCAGAATACTCATACTTCTCAATGCTGTCCATAGCTTGTCAAGAGCCACACAATCGAAAGCCTTTGCGTAGTCAATAAAGCACAGTTAAACATCTTTCTGGTATTCTCTGCTTTCAGCCAAGATCCATCTGGTATCTGCAATGATATCCCTTGTTCCACATCCTCTTCTGAATCCAACTTGAACCTCTGGAAGTTCTCTGTCAATGTATGCTTGCAGCCATTTCTGTATCTTAACAAGACTAAAATAAGTGTATTACTGAAAAAACTTGTATTGCAGCCATCCCGTTATCTCATACATGTTTGTGTGTTGTTGTTTTTTAACTTTTATTGTGAATTGAATGAAGGTTTACAGAGAAGATCATTCAGCACATCATATACTTTGTTTGACTTTAATGATTTCAACCTCCTCTATGCAATAACATTTATTCCACTTCCTTTTTGGGCCTCCTATCTCCATTCCACCCTCCTTTCCATCCCTTCTCAATTTTATTCTTAAGGAAACGCTGCCATTTTGATCTTGAATAATTAACCATTCCGTAGAAGTGTCCTGGTGTGGTGCTGTGGGTAAATGCGCTGGACTACAAAGTCATTTCAGCTGCAAGTCGGTGGTTCAAGCTCACCAGCCACTCCTTGGAAACCCTATACCGGGTTGCTATGGGTTGAAACAGACTCAACAGTGCTTAACAACAATGGTACTAGTGTCATTTCCCCCTATATACCTATCTACTGTTTGGTTGAAATTTGGGCCATGAGGGTGAGTTCCATTCCAGACCTCAAGGGTGGTAGAGGGTCATAGTCTCTGGTTCCTCTAGTCTCTTTCTGACCAGTATTCCCAGTGTATTTTTTATGATTTTGAGTTTTATTCCACATTTTCTCCCACTCTATCTGGGACCTTCTAATGTGCTCACTTTCAGAGCAGTTGGTAGTGGTAGCCGGACTTCATCTGCTTCTTCTGATCAGTCTTGCTGACTGATGTTCACCTGCTCAGTGATCCAGTAGACTAGTTAATTCCAAGAATCTTCAATTTTCATCAATCTTCTGTCTTCCACATATAGAAAGACCAATAGTTGCAACTTAGATAGTTGCTCATGAGCTTTAAGATCCCACTCATTACTCACCAAAGTAGGATGTAGAACACTGTCTTTGTGGACTATGTTATGCCAGTTGACCATGGTGTCCCCTGAGGCTATAGTCCTGTGTACCCAGGCCCAGTAACTCATTGTCTTAAGATGTTTGGTAATATCTAAGACATTTTCATAATTTGATCTCAAACATGTTTAGACATGAGTTCTTGGAATAAGCCCATGCATGTATAAACTGGAACCCTAGCAGCTATATGTTTTAACTTACCCTCATAGATTTGAAAAAGAACTGATTAGGCTAACAGAAATAACCCTCTGTGGTATTCTGGTATATATAACCCAGCTCCCCACATTTGCCTTCTGTTAGAGTTTAGGCTATAGCTGTCACTCCCTTTCAGCAGATCATAGAAATGTATATATTCCTGGTTCTAGACATTCCCATTTTAGACTCTAGCCCTGTGAAACTGCTTGTTTGCTTTGGTGATTCACAATAACTGCTCAAACTTAGGTGTAACTCATTGCTAATGGTACCATTTCACATGAAACTATTTGGCTTAACATCTTACCAAAATAGAGGTTTCAGCATTTTTCTTTTTCTAACATGTTCATTTTCTTTTTAGTCAGTAATCTTCTCTGCTGTTAATCCTGGATGAAATAAACCACTAGAATGGAAGAAAAAATGTGACTTTGGGGGACTATGCCCAGTAAGTTGGGTATTTTTCTCAGCAGTGATTTCATGAGTCAGTTCAAGTTAGCTGTGGAGTTTGGAACGGAAGATTTAGCTCATCCCTGATGCTCAGATTGAATTAGATGCCTCATCTAGGTGTTCCCACTGTGCCTTGAGTTTTATAATGTTGATGATTGTCTGTTTAGACAGCTGTTGCTCTCATTAGAGTTTGAGTACCCTGAGGACAGGGACAGAGCATCCGGGTACCCTCATGTACCACTGTCATGAGTTACTGCATTAGCAGTATTTAACATGACACATTATAGATACTCACTTTAAATTGGTTTTAAATGCATTAATGACTTCATGGCTGAGAACGAAGCCTGATGCTACAGAAGAATCATGGAATAGGGGTTGGTATACATGTTAGTATAAATTTACTATGTCACTGTGGACAGTTTTAAAGGCAAATCTGAGGTCTCAACCAAAAGGTTTGAACTAGGTGGTCAGGTTGCCATTGAGTTCTGGAATTCTATGAATGTTGGAGGGTTATTTCTGTCTATGATTCTACGACAAGAAAACATAAAGCTTCTGAAAATGATTCTAACTCTGCACACAGTACAGAATGGGGGTGGGGGTACCTTTCTTCCTAATAAGTACTGCTAAAACTAAAATAAGGAACTCTGGTAGTGTAGTGGATACGAATCGGGCTGTGAACCACAAGGTCAGCAGTTCGAAACTACCAGCTGTTCCATGGGAGAAAGATGAGGCGTTCTGCTCCTGTAAAGATTTACAGACTCAGAGACCCTGTACAGAGTCGCTATGAGTCAGAACTGACTCCATGGCACACAGCCAGCCAGCCAGATAGCCAGATAGTATAGTGATTACAAGTCAGGCTGCTAACCTCACGGTCAGCAATTCAAAACTACCAGCCATTCCATGGGAGAAAGATGAGGCTCTCTGTTCCTGTAAAGATTTACAGCCTCAGAAACTCTATGCACGGATAGTATGAGTCAGAACCGACTCAAGGGAACACCACCACCACCACCACCACCAAAGCTAAAATGATGTGTTTGAGGATCAAGTCTCTGATCTAGCGGTGCCTAAAACCTTACCAGCCACATGAACTAATACATGTTCTCTATTGTTATGGATAAAACCTATATAGAATTTATACGAAATGTATATACATTTCCTCTCCTATGAAGGTTTGTCACACTTGAAATGTCGCTGGAATGATGCTATTATCTTTGCAAAGACTTAGGAACAAAAGAAGTTACAAAGACAGGAGGCTTAGGCAGATGAAAGATAGGTTTATTAAGCATAGACATTCTTACAAAGGTAAGAATGGGTATCCACCTAGAGAAAAAGGAAGAGGTGGACCCCTAGTACAATTTGGCATCTTTTTTTTTTTTTTTTTTAATTTTTTATTGTGAATTATGTGATAGTTTACATGGGAGAACATTTGCTTTACATTCATCCTATTGTATATCGTTTCATTGCTATGATTACAATCCCCTCCATGTATCATCAAATAACCAAAGGGTATACCCTGCAAGCCTGCCCCCTGGTCATCAGCACACATCCCCTCTCCCTCTCTGGGTCTAGAGTCCCAGGCTGATCCATCTCTCCATGTCATCGTCTCTGCCTCCATCTCTGGCATCACTGCTTCTCTGGGCAGGGTCCCACACTCCACTCTTCTCCCTTGATGGCCTCAGGGACCTTTGCTCCTAGATTGCAAAGTCAACTACTCGCCTCCTTTTGCTACAAAACGTCTACGTCTACCTTTACATTTCCAACCCTCACAGTCAATCCTGATAGCAGTTATTCACTATTGTACCACAAGAGTCCTATCCCCATCTCCTTTCATTAGCCCTACCCAGACAGATTGGATACTACTCAGTGGAGTTTCTACCTTCCTCCACACACTCTGGATCTAGGCTCCCTCTTTTTTTTTTTTTTTAATGTTTTATTGTTAATTATGTGATAGTTTACATGTGTGAACATTAGCTTTACATTCATCCTATTGTATATCATTTCATTACCATGGTTACAATCAACTTCATGCATCATAAAACAAACAAAGGGTATACCCTGCAAGCCTGCCCCCCGGTCATCAGCACACAGTTCCTCTCCCTCTCTGGTTCTAGAGTCCCCAGCTGCTCCATCTCTCCACGTCATCATCTCTGCCTCCATCTCTAGTGTCACTTAGGCTCCCTCTTGAAAGCTTCTAAGCCAGTCACTCCTTGCCTTTGTAACCTCCCCTCCCCCATTTTGGGTAGCCCACATCCTAGTTGCCCATCCCTGTCTACCCTGTGTACTGAGGGGGTGGGAATGATACTCACTGTAAAGATTTATTCCCTCTTTTGAGCTACTGCATTCATTGGTATAGGTCAAGTTCATCGAATTATATCAAATTACTCTTTTTTTTCCCCTCTTCTTTCTTCTTCTAGTTGAGTTCTGATCATCCAGCCATTAAAACCAGGTCAAGTGGGTATTATCTGCAAGTTTGGGTGTTCTTGTGCATCTCCTCTCATTTCTTATCAGCTGGACACTTCATTCTCCACTCTAATCCTCTGTGGCTGTGTCACGGTCTCTGGGCCCAGGGGTCCCCAGGTCTTGCCATACTGCTGGCCAACCAGGTCTCCACCTGGGTTCACAGGAGTATATTGAACGTGGTAGGACTTAAATCGCAGCTTCATTGCTGTTTTTCTCTCACTTCCCCTTATCAGTGACCAGCTTGGTCACCATTCAGACCACATGCCTTCTCGTGTATTCCCCTTGAGTCTTAGTCTTGGAAGGGGGTTTACCCTGAGGGAATGCAACCACTTGCCTTGATGTCTCCTGGACGAGCAACTTGCTTGTTCTTGTAGTAGTCAGTCAGACTGCTGTTATTATTTTGTATTTTTCCTATTGGTCTTTCTTTCAAGAAGTATCTTCTGTTCTTATGGCCACTCAAGGCTGGTCTGCTTGTCCTTTCAAGTGGAGATTTCCCCCCTCAGAAGATTCTGGATGGGGTTCAGGATTCCACCTATGGTCTTATGCAATGCAAAAGTGCCACAGAAAGCCTCCTTCACTGGGCAAGTTATAGCCCCATTTTAGGTATTCTAATCAGTTATAGGCAGAAGATGGACTTACAAGTTTTCTATGGTGATGTTTCTGGCTATTCCTTTCTCTCCCCTCAAGTGTCTATTTTACAATGGTATGCAAGGGAAACCAAGATTCAAAAGTCAGCCAAGCATCTTAACATTTCCCCCACTTTTACCCATTCAAACCATGCCTCAATCCCTGCATCCCAGAGCCCTCTTGTTCCAAGGTTGTGCATACATCATTTACCTCTGTCCCACTTACCCCATGCAAACCTGCCTAACTGTTCTCCCATCCGCCTTGTTCTTCCATACCCCTCCACCTTCTTGTGTATTGCCCCCCACTCCCCAGTACCCAAACTATCCTGTGTCTATTCCCTACTCTGTGCTCTACCTTCCCCTCTCTCCCCTTACCCTATCTCCCACATCCCAGTAACCAGTGAAGAATCCCCCTCTCCCCCATTTAGTATGGGTTCTTTTTCTTAGTCTTTTACAGTAGTGGTCCTATGCAGTATTTCTCCTTTTATGACTGACTAATTTCACTCAACATAATGTCCTCAATTTTTTTT
>NW_006408522.1:27494481-27496462 GCF_000296735.1 Chrysochloris asiatica | reverse complement strand
TGGTGATTTTCTTTTGGGGTCTATCCTTCCTGGGATTCATTGAGCTTCTTGAATGCTTATCTTTTCACTTTTCAGGATGTTAGAGAAAATTTTTTCCATCAACTCTTCAACTATCTCTTCTGTGGACTTGTGTGATTCTTCCTATCCTTTAATGCCAACACTTCTTAAGTTATTCGTCTTCATGTTGTCCACCATGAATCTTAGACCTTCTTCAGTGTTTTTTTTTTAATCCTTTTTTCTGCTTGCTCTTCTATCATAGTGGTATTGATAGATTTGTCTTGCAGCTCACTAGTTCTGCCTTCATCTATTCTACTCCTTTGCCCTTTCAGTGTATTGTCTATTTCTGATATTCTATTATTGATCATTTGGACCTCTTTCTGTAGGTTTTGAATTTTTTTCCAATGCTGTATCTATCTTACTTAATTGTTCCTATAGTGCTTTCCCGACTTCTTTAATTTTCTCAAATCCATTGTAAAGTGTTTTGAAACATTTTATAATCATTTCTTTGAATTTCTTTTCAGCCATTTCCAAGGCCTGGCTTCCTTCCAGAATGGAATTCAGGTCTACCTCTAGGTCATTTTTATCAGACATTTTATCTTGTTTCTGGACATGTGCTGATATGGTCATCTGTTTTTGCTTCTTGGACATGTTCAGTGGTTAGCCGTGGCCTTAAGACTTAATTGAGTGTGTTTTGGTACTTTTTATGCTTTCTGATTGCCTCCAGGTAGATGTAATCAGGAGGTGGGCTTTCCTTTTCACTCTTCTTATTGCTTAACTCAGAGTAACTTTCACAAGTATTGTCTGCCTCCCTGGTGTATGTCAGTTAATATTGGTTCTTTCTTGGATTGTGGGGTTTTATAGGGTGTTATTGTAGCTTGACTACATGGCAGCAAGTGTTGTCTCTTCTTGGGTAATATAGGGAGAGAAAGAGCCCCCTTAAGGTAAAAGAAGGAACAACAACAACAAAAAAATAACAATAGATTGGATACTGCAGTCTGTAATTGTAGAAAAGAGACAGGAGAAAGAGAGAAAGAGAAAAAGAAAAAAGCTAGAAAAAAAAAAAATCTGTAGTTTAATATGAGTATGACTTTAATATCCTCTTTCAGCTTCTTGCCTTCAAGGCTGCCTGATGAATTTCAGGATGCCACTGTTGGTTGTTATGCTGTACCACAGGATTTAGTTTTCGGTCTGTTTCCTTTTTAGTCTCTCTCCCACTGTACAACCCCTGTTCTAACCTTTTCCCTATTAATAAACAGTTCAGGGCCAACTGTGGCCATTTTGTGCTGCTGTTGAGTTTTAAGCGGGGACTGTCCCTTTAAATGCTGAGAGGCTCTGTGGCATGCGTGGCAGAAGAACCCTCCAATGTTGAGGGTGGGGACTCAAGCACTCCCTCTAGTCACCAGAATGGAGGTGCACAGACAGTGAGAGGCCAATAAACAGATACCAAAATAATCAGAACAAAACCAAACCAAATACAAAATATTGTCTCCAAGGTTCCCGCAGGCATTAGTCCATGATGGGTCTGCTTGCGCCCCCACTTGGTCTTGCTGTTTGGTCTCACCCAAGTACTTGGCTCCAGGCCACTGAGACCAGCAGGTTCAAAAGTAGGAGATTTCTTCCTTCCGCTACAAGTTCCACTAGCTATAAGCCTTCAAACTTTAAAAATATTCCTACATATGTGTTTCAGAGTTTTAGAGCTCTCCCCTGAACCCACTTCGCCTGGTATTCTGTGTTATTGCTAACAGAGATCTTCACTGCATCTCTTCCCTATCCACCATCAAGTCCTGCCTTCCCCTTGGCTTCTTGTGTATATATCATTTTGTCAGGTGAGTGGGCTCTACTCCTAGTTCAAGGACCCAAATAGCTAATATGGGGAATTTGCCCATAAATGGTTTCCTATTCAAGCCTCGACTTTCATTATTGAAAGATTCTCTGGGCAAATTGTTGAATGATGCAGAATGCATCAAGAAAAGATGGAAGG
>NW_006408522.1:27488119-27493066 GCF_000296735.1 Chrysochloris asiatica | reverse complement strand
GAGGAAGACCCCTAACGAGATGGATCAGCCAGGTGGCATCATTGATGGACTCAAGTGTGGCAGCGGTAGTGAGGTTGGCCCAGGATCAGACATTGTTTCTTTCTGCTGTGCATGGGGTCGCTATGAGTCGATTCCGACTCAATGGCACCTGACAACAACAACAACAGAGTCTTGTTTTGTAAGTTTCAGCTTATTATTGTGGTTGTTAAGTGCCGTCGAATTGGTTCCAACTCATAGTGACCCTGTATAGGGTTTCCAAAGAGTGTCTGATAAGCTTGAACCGCCAACCTTGTTTCAAACTGAATTTACTGTCCTGATCATTAACCCACTATACCACACCTGGACTTCATTATTAACCACCTTTATTTCCTGTTACAGTCTCCTCTCTCCCCCACTTCTCTTGTCAGAACTTCCTCATTTCTAAGGTTGGCTTGTTTCCTGCCAAGACAAGTCATGCCTAGAGTGACTTGAGACTTTTTCTTTCCTATTCTAACTACATGACAAGTTGAATGTTTAGGCTGGTTGGTAGGCTTGCCTCAAGAGTATTCAGAAATCAAAGGCTTCTCTGTTGTCATTTTTCCCATTTTTTGGCACCAACTGATTCTCAGACCCCCTCAGGGATTCTGCTTGGAGGAACATTTTAAACTTCCTGTCAAAGTACACCTTTTTGTCAAAGAGGATAAAAAGACTCCAAACTCAATATATATGTTTCATAGAAAAGGGAGAAAATGAGACTTTGTACTCCTGCAAATATTTAAAGCCTCAGAACCCCTATACAAGGTCACTATGAGTTAGAACCAACTTGATGGCATTTAGCAACAGCCAACTCATAGGGACCCTGTATAGAGTGTCTGAAGAGCAGCTGGTGGGTGTGAACTGCTGACCTTGTGGTTCCCAGACTAGTGCTAATCATACAACACCATTCTAGGAGTCCATTCTTATATGGGATTAATGATAAAACAAAACAAATGCAGATCATCTGCATGATGCCATGATGAAATCCAAAGCTTTACCTCCATGCTGTGACTCTATAGGGCACATAGAACAAAGAAACATCCTCCCATAATCATAACTGGTAGCAATACATCATAATCACAGGCCAGACTATGGAAGCAGGAAGGAGACTATTGCAGACAGATTGGCTCTGAAGGCCCTAGCAAATGACATCACAACCCTACAACCAATTTTTCATCAAAGGATTTTCCAGAAAGGTCCCTGGGAGTCATTACTGCCTCTTTCTGTGCTGACTAGGGGGGTGGCCTTAATCTGCCTTCAAATACACTCTGTGTGATTTCACAGTTTGACTGTCAAATGTGTGTGAAGTACTCCAGAAATGGTGTCTAGACCTATAAAGCTCAAGACATTGTTTTAGATTCTGACTGTGACTGCAGTCATCCCTGGGCACAGTGTCCTCTGATTTCAGCCTCTACAACATTGTTCATCTCTAATATGTCATTAGATGCCATCCAGTCAGTATAAACTCATAGCAGCCTTATGTACAACAGAACAAAACACTGTCTTATCTTACACCAATCTCACAATTGTCACTATGCTTCAGCTCATTGCTACCACCACTGTATCAATCCATTTTGCTGGGGGTCTTCCTCTCTTTTGCCTGCCCTTCACTTTACCAGGAATCATGTCCTTCTCAAGGGACTGATAACTCCTGGCCATATGTCCAAGGCATGTATAAGACAAAGTCTGGCCATCCTGGGTTCTAAGGAGCATTCTGGCTGCACTTCTTTCAATACAGATTTGTTCTTCTGGCAGTCCATGGTACTTTTAATATTCTTCTCCAACACTATATCTCAAATGCATCAATTCTTCTATGGTTTTCTTTATTCACTGTCCAACTTTTAAATGCATATGAGGTTATGGAAAATACCATGGCTTTTCAGGAACACCTTAGTGCTCAAACTGACATCTTTGCACTTTAAGACTTTAAAGAAGGTTTTTGCAACAGATTTGTCTAGTTGAATACATCATTTGATTTCTTGGTTTCTGTTCCATGAGTGTTCATTGTTGAAACAAGCAAAATGAAGTCTTTGACAACAACTTCAATCTGTTCTCCATTTGTCTTGATGTTAGTTAGTGGTTCAGTGGTGAGAATTTTTGTCTTCTTTACATTGAAATGCAGCCTATACTGGAGGCTGTGGTCTTTGATCTTCATCAGTAAGTATTTTAAGTCCTCTTTGCTTTCAGCAAGCAATGTTGCATCATCTATGTATCATAGGTTGTTAATGAGTCTTCCTTCAATACTGATGCCATGTTCTTCTTCATATAATCCAGTTTATCGAATCATTTGCTCAGTATACTTGTATGTGATATTAATGATATTGTCTGAAGTTGTCTGCCTTCCATTGAGTCACCTCTGTTTGGAATGGGCTCAAAAATAGATCTCTTCCAATCAGTTGGCCATGTAGCTATTGTTTGAATTTCTTGGCATAGATAAGTGGTTACCTCCAGTGCTGCATCAGTTTGTTGAGAGACTTCAATTTGTTTTACATGAATTCCCAGAGCCTTGTTCTTTGCCAATGCCCTAATTGCATCTTAGACTTTTTTCTTCAGGATCATTGGCTCATGATCATGTGCTACCTGTTGAAATGGTTGAACATCGACCATTTCTTTGTGTACAGTGACTGTGTATTCTCTCCATCATCTTCTTTTTCTTCTTTTTTTTTTTTTTTTACTGTGAATTGGGTGAAGGTTTACAGACAATATTATCAATTTTACATTCAACAAATCACACTCTTTGTTTCATCTCAATGATTGCCATCCCTTTCATTCAACAACATTCATCCTGTTTCCTCCCTGTGGCTCCTGTTTCCATTCCATTCTCCTTCCCATCTCTTCACAACTCCTAGAGGGAATCAAGATCAAAGTCTATCATATGAGAATTTTGTTGGGAAAAGTTACTCAATCCAGCTGGCAGCCTTCATCTTGCCCCCTCAGATTTCTTTTTTTTTTTTAGTTTCCCAAAGTACAAACAAACAAACAAACAAAAAACACCATTAAATAAGAATACATTTTGGAGTTCTGGTGGGTTGCTGCAGGTTAATATGCTGCACTACAAGGTTGGTTTGAACTGCAAGCAGTTCAAGCTCACCAGCTGCTCCTCAGAAACCCTACACAGGGTCATTATGAGTCTGAACCAACTCAAACACACGTAACAACAGTAGCAACAAGGATGTCCAAACTTCTATTTTGACGTGGTATAAATAGAAGAAGGCAGAATTCTTTGGGAAAGAGTTAGATATATTAGAAATACTGTTTTCACAAATGTGTACAACTACATGGAGGATGGACTCCTGGTGTGGTGCTGTAGGAGCAGCACTGAACTGCAGACCACAAAGTCGGCAGTTCAAATCCACCAGCTGCTCCACGGAAACCCTACATAGGGTCAGTATGAGTCAGAACCAATTCCAAGGAACATAAAAACAACAACAAACACATGGAGGCTATGATGAAAAACAACAGCTTCACATTTTGATTTTTTTAAAATAAATATTTCTGTTATGTTGTAGCAATCTTTTTTTTTTTAAGTTGACAAACACTTTTTTAAAAGATTTTGTTATGAGTTGGGTGATCGTTTACATGGGAGAACATCAGTTTTGTACTCATCCTATCCTGTTTTGTTTTATTGCAATGATTACAATCCCCTCCATGCATCATCAGTTAACAATATTTGCTTCTATTCCCTCTGCTTTGTGTGTTAGCTTTTTTTCTTCTTCTTCTTCTTTAATGTACACAGAAACACTCAGGAATATGTAACCCTTTTAAACAATAAAAGGGCACATTCTGCAAGCCAGCCTCCTGGCTGCCAGCACACAGCCTTTCTCTTTCCATGAGGCTAGAGTCCCTCAGCAGCTCTATTTCTCCATGCCATCACCTCTGCCTCCATTACTGGTGTTGCTGCTTCTCTGATTAGGATCCCATGTTCTGCTCATGCTCTTCTCTCATAATGGTTTTAGGGCCCTGTCTTCCTGGAATAGAAGATTAACTACTCCCCCTTTTATGTTACAAAACTTCTACCATTATAGTTGTGACAGCAGCAATTAGTCATGGTAACAATTACTCACTATTGAATCAAAAGAACCCTATCCCCATGTCCTTTCACTGGACCCACCTAGACAAGATGATGTTGCTCAACCTTGAAACAACAGGGCTCTGTGATACAGGGATAGAGGCCGAGGCTGAATGAGTAAAACACGGGAAATAATATTAAGATGTTTGACTGTCTTAGGAATATTGTTTTTCCTTGCCTACTATTATAAAATAGACACTTAAGTGGCATAGAAAGGAATATTGAGAAACATGCTGGAGAACACATGACAGAATTCTGCAAAACCAGTGATTTGTTCATTTCAAACACCTTCTTTAGACAGCATAAGAGACGACTAGACACATCGACCTCACTGGATGCAATACATAGAAATAAAATTGACTACATCTGCAAAAAGAGAGGATGGAAAGCTCCATATTGTCCGTGAAAACAAAGTTGGGGGACTGTGGAACAGACCTTCAATTGCCATATGCAAATTCAGCTGAAGCTGAAAAAAATGAAAACAAGTCCATGAGACCCAAAATATGACCTTGAATATATTCCACCTGAATTTAGAGATCATCTGAAGAATAGATTTGAAACATTAAACACTAACGACTGAAGACCAGAAGAGTTGTGGGATGACATCAAGAACATCATACAGGAAGAAAGTAAAAAGTCATTGAGAAGACAAGAAGAAGGAAAAGGTCAAAATGGATGTCAGAAGAGACACTGAAACTTGCTCTCTAGCATAGAGATGCTAAATAAAGCAAATGGAAGAAATGAGGAGGTCCAAGAGCTAAACAGAAAATTTCAAAGAGCAGCTCGAGAAGATAAAGCCAAATACTATAATAAAATATGCAAAGATTTGGAATTAGAAAACCAAAAAGGAAGAACACGGTCAG
>NW_006408522.1:27470607-27487549 GCF_000296735.1 Chrysochloris asiatica | reverse complement strand
AGATTCAGAAGAGGCTGTGGAATGAAGGATATCATTGCTGATGTCCAATGGATCTTGACTGAAAGCAGAGAATACCAGAAAGATGTTTACCTGTGCTTTGTTGACTACGCAAAGGCTTTTGATTGTGTGGATCATGACAATCTATGGACAACATTGCAAAGTATTCGTATTCCTGAACACTTAATTGTGCTCATGAAGAATCTATACCTGGACCAAGAGGCAGTTGTTCAAACAGAACATGGGAACACTGAATGGCTTAAAATTTAAAAAAGGTGTGCAACAAAGTTGTATTCTTTCACCATACTTATTCAACCTGTTTGCTGAACAAATAATCCGAGAAGCTGGGTTCTGTGAAGAAAAACTTGGCATCAGCATTGGAGGAAGACTTATTAACAACCTGTGATATGCAGATGATACAACCTTGCTTGCTGAAAGTGAAGAGGTCTTAAAATATTTACTGATGAAGATCAAAGAGCACAGCCTTCGGAATGGATTACATCTCAATGTAAAGAAAACAAAAATCCTCAACACTGGACCAATAAACAGCATTCTTATCAACAGAGAAAAGATTGTTGTTGTCAAGGACTTCATTCTTCTCAACTATCAGCACTCATGGAAGCAACAGTCAAGAAATCAAACTACGTATTGCATTAGGCAAATCTGCTTGAGGACTAAGGTATGCCTGACCTAAGCAGTTGTATTTTCAGTAACCTCATACGCATGCAAAAGCTTAACAGTGAATAAGGAAGACCATAAAAGAATTGACGCTTTTGAGTTATGGTGTTGGAGGAGAATAGTGAAAGTGCCATGGGCTGCCAAAAGAACCAATAGATCCATTTTCGAAGAAGTGCAGCCAGAGTGCTCCTTGCAGGCCAACATGGCCAAATTTTGTCCCTCATATTTCAGACATATTGTCACGAGGGACCAATCACTGGAGAAGGATATCATGTTTGGTAAGATGGAGGGTCAGAGAAAAAGAGAAAGCCCCCAATGAGATGGATTGGCCAAGTGGCAGCATCGATAGACTCAAGAGTGACAACAATAGTGAGGTTGGCCCAGGATCGGGCAGTGTTTCATTCTGCTGTGCATAAGGTCACTATGAGTCAGTATCAACTCGATAGCACCTAACAACAACAACAACTGATTACTTACTATTTATCAGGATCTGAATTGGGAAGTTGAATCACAAAAGTTAAAGAAACAGATAAAATATAAACATGGTCCATTCTTACATGCAGCTTATATTTTAGAATCTATAAGTACTAATATGTAAGTCCACAGTGATCCATTAACCCATATGGCCAAACAATTAAAATAAGTACTTTTTATCCAAGATGTCCTAGAATAAATTATATTCAAGGTAGACACTCTCTCTGATGTTAGAAAGGAATCGGGAAAGCTTTAGACGTAGAAATTCAGAGTAGGATAGGAAGATCCAATGTCTGGTTCTAGTAACAGAAACAACAGCTCTAAGAGAGAAGCATCAAATAGAGAAGGAAACACATAGGTAGAAGTGACTCACATTCCCTTTGGATAGCTTTCAATACAACTAGAGCCTAGGGCAGGTATTTATTGTCTTAAAAACGTAGATCAATCCAGTAAGTGGCCCAAATGGTTGTGTCAACCAATAAGTGGACAGATGTTTTGTAAAGATAAGTATATGGAAAAGAGCTAAACCTGAAAAGAGTACATTGTTATTAAAGTATAGATTTAAACAAAGCTTCAATAAAGGGAAATTGGGAAATGGCTGCATATGAATTCAAAGGCAAAATGGCAAGGGGTGGGGGAAGAAAAGGTGGATTTTTTATTGTACAAGTCAGTAACCAACAAATCTATGGCTCAGAACTTGCCAAGAAAAGGTGGGCATATACCAAAGAGTTGAGTTTTTATTTTCAAAATAAAGAATGCTTTAGGACTATGAAGAGACGCAGGATGATGCTTCAATTAACTTTGATTGAAAATTGATTAACACTTTGTGGAAAATGTGTAACAGATTGAATTGTAAATTAAGGAAAATTAAGGTAGGCTTCTAAGTTATCCATCATCTGGTGAAGACAGTGGACACTTATCGATTTCAACTCTCCCTACCAATACCTATTCTGGATTAAATGATCAATAACTAAGGTTGTTGTTAGCCTGTCCTTGAAGACACATCCTTTAGGCTATAATACTTAATCATATTAGATTTTGCCTCCTGCTACATCAACCTTACCACAGGGTAGTAGCAAGACATTACATCTGCTTAATAATAATATCTATTAGCTCAGAATATCACCTTTATTCATAATTTGTCAGTTTCTGAATTGAATTATGTAGTCTTCTTTTACTATGCATGTCCATGAATAGGTTACTCTAAGCCTAGCTGTTAATGTTTAAATAAATATGATCAATTTTTAATACATCTCATAGTATCACTGTTATATATTTTATTAAAGAACTAGGAGATGAAATAATGCCTTCTGTCATTCACAGGACAGGAGATATGAAAGAAACCCTAGGCTGAACTTCAAGACTTCCTATCTTGTTTCATTTTAGATTTTGTCTTCTGTTCTTTGCTTGTGATGACACCTTTTCCTAGTACATGCTCTTTCCCTCCTTATTCTACTTCCCAGTGTGGCAACAGTGTCTGGCCAGCCACTCCCAGCTTCAGTCCCTGTCCCCCTGACCCCACCCCCCCACCCCCCAGTTTCTGCAATCTAAGCCCTTTCAACTTCTGGCAAAAGCTTCCATTCCAGAGAGAGAACACAAAGCTGCATAAAACACCAGGTAGAAAAACATAAGAGGAGAGCAGAAAAGTATAGCCTGAAGCCCACATCCCCATGTGTGTGAGTGCACACACACACACTAGAACAGGTTGCTGAATAGACGGGCAGGGAAAAGAGGAGATTGGAGCTGAACACACAGAGAGATGCCCAGGGTAGGGAGTTTTCGTTTAAGGAATTGAAATTCTAAAACCATGCAAGTGAAAAGAGCTGGAAAATAATATGAAGGAAGACACGGAGGAGTACAGTGTATCACCAAAACCAAATGAAAAAAAATATATGCAGGTATCAAAAACATCCCATTTTATAGTCTGGGGAACTGAGGCACAGTAAATTGTTGAATTTTGCCACTGCTATATAACTAGAAAGTCTTATTGACTTTATCTGAGAGTCTAACCTAGACTTACCTGACTCCAAAATTAGGTTTCTTTCTACGATACTATCTTGCTACTAACCGTAGTACAATAGAGTCCTGGTGTGGTGATGTAGGATACACACTGGATTGCTAACTGCAAGGTTAGCAGTTCAAACCCACTAGTCAGCTGCTCCTCAGAAACCCTGTATAGAATCGCTGTGAGTACTTATCAATAATAATATTAGATACATATACCTAGATTATCTATAAGTGTATCTCTAAGTATTTGAAATCAAATCTTTCCTCAGTGCAGAGCATGGTTGCAGATTGCAATCAAACCTTGGCTTAAAAGTTCAAATGTGGCTGTCTTGCACAATAGATATGGGGAACCCAGAGAGCTTCACTTCTGCTTATATTTAGGACACAGGAACCTTACAACTGTGAAGGAGAAACAGACATCTCATGGTGGTGAGATGTCTGTTTAGCGTGTATCTCAATGGATGTGATTGAACATACTAGACCATTCCAGCTCCAGTTCCCTTGAAATCAACCATATGAAGCTTCCAGTCAGACGACTAGGGGCATTTGTGCCTTGAGACCCAGTTGTATGTCCTGTGCAAAGCTAATTGTGATCCAGACTGCGACGCTGGCCCCGTGGCACAATGTTCCAACCCAGTTCTGTCTAGTACATGTGCGTCAACAGTCAGACATTCTGGATGACAGAAATAGTTGTTCCCTTCTTAGCCTGCTGTGGGGAGAGTCTATGGTGGGATTATTGCTTATAAAAATACATACACACAAATACCTCTGGCTTTATGTGAATTTGTGGCATGGCACATTTTGCATTTAACTCAGATTATAAATATTGTTTCTGAAAGAGTGTGATATAGGTGACTGGGGAGCCAGGCAGCTTTAGAATTCAGAATTTGTAAATACACTGCCAAAATGTAAATCCACTAGGCTATAAATGCTCGCACCCTGTAAACCCTGATATCCTTCCCATAATATTAGCAACAATACCACCATCATTAATTGCAGAAAAATCGTGGTGCTAAATTAATATTCACTGATTTGTTTTATATTAAAAGACTTTAGTATAGATTGAAATGTCTTGTTTTTCAACCTTTCTAGTAAGTTTTGTGAAACACCTCAACTAGGATTTTGGTTTTGTTCTAAGCATCAAATAATTCCAACCCTGCTTCCATTTCTGTACAATATTGATTTTTGACTTTTTTTGTTGTTTAAATTTCAACATTTGGTAAGTGCCAATAAAAAGGAAGAAAATGTATTCACCCTTCTTTGTTCTTCTTTAACAGAGATTTGTTGTAATCATGTTGTTATCTGCACCTGAAAATAACAGGCTCACTAGAATCTTAGTTTCAAGCTCAAAAATGTGTGTATGGTACCAAGAAAACCTTAGTAAACCAGCTTTGTCTAAAACATTAGTAACTTTCTTCTACCTACATGACAGCCATCAAAATGAAGTCAGTTCAGTTTCAGCTCAGTGTGGCTTTCACCCACTTTAGCTACATAAAGAAAACAAAAGGAAGACTCCATTTGCTTACCTGCATATGTCCTAAATTTAGTCCAGAAATCAAGGAGATTCTAGAATTTCTCATATCTGAGGTGAAAATTTGTGTCTCCCAAAATATGCAGCTGCTAACACATTTTCCCTTGGTTCAATTTGATTCTTGTAATTTTTTTATGAGCCACAAGCGCTTTAAGGAAAATGATATGTTTAAGATAAAACAGTGTGCTCTGCCTAGTACAGTTGATGAGAACTGGTGTAGAAAAGAAGAACTTCTCAAACTTTCCTAATTTAGTAGTTGGGAATCCCCTGTGATGGGCTAAGTGGTAAGAAGATCAAATGGTTGGAAACACAGAAGTAGGTTCACTTCGTTTCTGAAGCCAAGAACATTTCCAAAGCAGGCTTTAGTAGACAGCGAGGAGAGGCAGCTGCTGCTCAGCTGAGCAGACTGCTGGTTGCTGCATGTTTTTATTATCTTAAAATCCTCACACCTGCCAGAAACACCTCCCTTTGGAACAAGCTCAGCTCTTTCTTGGCCCTTTCCCTTCTGGAAACAAACACAGAAATGGGGAAGTATACAACGAGTAGGCAAGGGAATTTGCACATGTTCAGAACTATGGAAAGAGCCATTGCCC
Source organism: Chrysochloris asiatica (assembly GCF_000296735.1). Taxonomy (NCBI): domain Eukaryota; kingdom Metazoa; phylum Chordata; class Mammalia; order Afrosoricida; family Chrysochloridae; genus Chrysochloris; species Chrysochloris asiatica. The sequence continues at coordinate 27,482,269 of NW_006408522.1, read as the reverse complement.
TTTCAATGTAGCTTTCACAGAACTCTCCTGAGTCATCCTGGTTGCCATTTGAACATTCAGCAAAGCAGCATGAACACTCTTAGAACATCGCTCCAAAAAAATGGTTGACAGAATGAGAGAATCCCCTTTAGTATGCCTTCAGAAGCTAACCATTTGGTTTATGAGATGCCAACGTTATATATAGCATAAGGCACCATAGTTTAGTGCTCGGCTGCTAACCAAAAGGTGTGCAGTTCAAAACCATTCATTGACTTCTGGGAGAAAACAGCACACAGTATGGTCCCATAAAGATTATCTCTTGCTGCCTAGTTAATTCAGACTTGTAGCAACCCGATAGGATGGAGCAGAGATATCTCATAGGCTTTCCAAAGCTGTAATCTTTAGTGAGTCAGACTAGCACATCTTTCTCCCACCAAGTACTTGGTGGATTCTAACTACCGTTAGATACTAACTTTCCGTTAGCAGCAGAGTTCTTAACCACTGCCCCACCCTGGCTCCTTTATGAAGATTGCGACCTAGGAAACCCTAGGGGCAGTTGTACTGTGTCACATGGGATAGCTATGAGCCAAATTTGACTCAACAGCACCTAGAAACCCACTGCTGTCATGTCGATTCAGACTCATAACAACCCTGTATAGAGTTTCTGTGATAGTAAATGTTCATGGGCGAAGATAGCCTTATCTTTCTGTTGTAGAGTAAGCTGGTGGGCTTTAACCATTCATGGTTAGCAACTTAACGCCTAACCAACAGCACCACCAGGTCTCTACATATACACATGCACACATACATACATAGTTATTGTTGTTGTTAAGTACTGTTGAGCCATTTCTGACTCATATCAACCTGTATAGGGTTTCCAAGGAGCAGCTGGTGGATTTGAATTACCAACCATGTGATGAGCAGCTCAGTGTTTATCCTACAGCACTACACTACGACAATATTCATAAACACCACAAATGGCAAAAATTATACAGATACATTCATATACTCACATATGTATATTTTTCTGAATATTAAGTATCCTGTTTATTATAGATATTTAGAATTTATAGTTACGTATGATTGCCTAAGAATATAATGGACTTTCTTAGGAAAACTTACCTATATATTTATTAGTAGTAATCTTGCTTATACCATTATTGTCATCCATGTCAATAACAGTAACAACCAGACTAGTTGACATGGAGCATGGCATGGAGCCACCATACTTTCTAAGTTATTCCACAAAATACAAGGACATGCTGCTGAAGATAATAACACTTTGTTGGGAGTCAAAGCACCCAGGCAGGGAATGAAAATATGCATATTCGCTTTACTATATGTGTGAACATAAAGGTTTACTATATGTGTCAGTGGAGTCATAGTGTAGTGCTGTAGATAAGCACTGGACTGCTTACTGTAAGAGCGGTGGTTCAAACCCACCAGTCACTCCTCGGAAATCCTATACTTGATGCCACAACAACTGTATCAGAGGACATTCTTTAACCTCATGGAGCCAAGCATATTCTCCTCACATCAGTTAGTAAAGGAAGTTCATAGTCAGCTCATAGGTTTTCCAAGGAAGGTCATTTGCATCTCAAGGTCATCCATTCTAACTCACCAGCCACTGCTCCGAAACCCTATACAGGTTTGCTATGAGTTGGAACTAACTTGATGGCATTTAACAATAACAATCTTTACAGAAGCAGACTGCCATATCTTTCTTCCATGGAAAGGCTTGTGGCTTTGATGTCACCATCAAAATTAATTAGACAAAATTAATTTGATGACAACCTACAACAGCAATAACAACTTAGCTAAAGTTGCACAGCAATTAGTAAGAATGGTCTTTGAAATCTGTTATCTCCAAAATTGTGTTCCTTTGTCTCATTCTAAAATGACTTAGTGGTTGGGCAATCTAAGTTCTCACTGAGGAGGTGCCACTGCACTTGTGCTGATGTGTTTGAGAAAATAATACCTTACGTTGCTTGTGCCTTATAACCTTTCAAATATTTTATTTTCATTATATCACAGAACACTAAAATTGAAAGAGAATGAACTAAATTGAAATTGAAAATAATTTTAGAGTTAGGGTTTGCTTTCCTTCCAAGTTTTGAAGCTTACATGACTTTGACTCAGGGGATGAATGGCCGGTTAACTACTCTGGGTCCCTTTTTTTTTACATTAATAGTATAAAATAAGACAAAACTCAAATAGTTCTCAAATATCACTGGTGAAACAGAATTAACAAGAAAGAGAACAGCCAGGTCTCTTGTTCCCCTTCACTTCTTTCCATTAAATGACAAATGTTGTTGTTAAGTGCTGTCAAGTCATTTCTGACCAATAGCGACCCTGTATAGGATTTCCAAGGAGCCGCTGGTGAGCTTGAACCACCAACCTTGTGATTCAAACAACTTTGCAGTCTAGCTCATTAGCCCATAGCGCTACACCAGGACTCCAAATGACAAATAGCTCGATGCTATCAATTCCTCCTTCAGTTAATTTTAAGGAGCCCTGGTGGCACTGTGGATTAGATATTGGGCTGATAATTACAAGGTCAGCGGTTCAAACCTACTAGTCTCTCCGAGGGAGAAAGATACCGTTTTTCTGCTTCCGTAAAGATTTGTAGTCTCAAGACTGAAAACTTTATGTCAGGTTACTGTGAATTGGAATTGACTCAGTGGCAGTGGGTTTATTTTGTTTTGTTTTTGGTTGATTTTGTGCATAGGTCTTGATATAACAGCACCTATTTTATAAGATATAAAACGTGTTCCCTAATGTAAAAAATCAAGCTTTAGTGAAATGATCTGAGGGCTCTCTCATGAGAACCACTGTGACCATATTCATGTCTGTTGATGGGCTGACCCAGATACTGAGTGAAAGCCCTTATTCTCCCCGACCTTTCCTTGTGTGTCCACTCCTAAGTAGTAATGGATAAGTGAACACAATAGTCATCAAAGAAAGAAATAGAGCACTTCGATTCAGAAAGCTGAAGTTACCCTCATGGCTCATTTGCAAGAAGTATTCAAGAGGTAGATGATGCCTATATTATTAACTCTATCACTCTCCTGTGGCTGGGAAACTGATGTCCTATAAACCCAGAAAGCTGACACTTGTTTTGCTGTCCAAAGCAAAAATTTCCCAAAATGGAGACAAAATCTTATGGAAGAAATATAAAAGCAAATATGGCTTTATCATTTTCAAAAGTGCATACTTGCTCTAAAATAGGCATAAATTATTCATGACATTATAATAAAAATTAGACCAGAACCATCGTATACGAAAGGTTAAAGCTATGATTTTTTTATGAGAGTTATAGCAACTCAGGATATTGATAAGCTCTGCACCTTGCACCTCGAGTTATATGGAGGTTTTCACCTTTTGATTGCATTGATTCTAACTTATTTCTGTCCTGGGCTTCTGATGACCTATGTGAAATGAGTTGCTGGCTCTGATCCATTCTCTTATGATTAGATGACCACAACTCCTGATCTGAATTGGTGAGAGCTCAGAGAGGTTAGCCATTGTTTGGTGGGCTAGGAGTGAACTTAACCCTTGCACTATAACGGTAGTCAGTAAGAAGACGATCCTCCTCCAGACACCATGGGAATTTGGTTGGGGGCAGTTTGCATGGTTAGGACAATGAATAGCCACATATTTTCACTTCCAGAGGTAGTCAAACAACCGCAAAAGAACAAGTGGACTGAAAATATACACAAAGACAGGTGCCTTGCCATGAATGAAAGAGAACACCTTAGTGTAGGATTGAGGCAGGGAATTTACAGAGCAAAGGGGTCAGAATCAAGCGAGAAGGAAGAAATTTAACTTCACATGCACACTTTCCTTCACATTTCCATGCTCTCCATGAATAAGGATAAATATTTGACGGAAATCTCCACCCCCACACCTGTGCAAGCCTCATGTTTGGGACTCTGTGTTTGTGTGTTCATGCATGTACTTATATCTGAGTGTTGTGATGTTATCACTAGTTGAAGCTACAGGATGAAAAGGACTTCAACCTAGGTCAAAGAGTCAGAGACCGAGTCAGTGCTTTAGAATTATGTATAATATATTCAAAGGAGATAAATAAACATGTTGTTCATTTATAAACATGTTGTTTATTTATTTATGAAATGCACAATGGTGGAGATGAACTCATAGATCACTACAGGTCATGTAAATTGATAAAACACTTTGAAAAGTAATTTAACCTTAGGTGTCCAGAGCTAACAACGACAACAAAAAGTATATACATTTTACCCTGGTAAACCCACTTATGGGAATATGGTTTTTGTTGCTGTTGTTAAATGCCCTCGAATCATTTTCAACTCATAGTGACCCTGTATAAGTGGTTTTGAACTGCCAACCTTGTGGATCATAGTCCAGTGCTAGTCCTACAGTGTCACACCAGAAATATAGCTCAAGGTTATAGAACAAGAAAGTCATATGCATAAAAATGTTAAACATAGCACTCTCCACCAGGATCCATCTAAATGCCCAACTGTAGAAGAATAGTACGTTTCCAGGATGTCACAAATAGTTTATCGGTTGTCTACTATCTGAAAGGTTGTCAGTTGGGACTCACCCAGAGGTAGCTTGAAAACCTGACCATCTGCTCTCAAAAGGTCATAGCTCTGAGCACCTAACGAAGCACAACTCTACTCTGCAACATAAGGGGTCACTGTGAGTTAGAATTAACTTGATGGCAATTGTTGTTAAGTCCTGGTGTGGTGGCGTGGCTTAATGCACTGGACTGAAAAGGCAGTTTGACCGTCAAGGTTGGTGGTTCAAACTCACCAGCCACTCCTTGGAAACCCTTTACAGGGTCGCCATGGGGCGGAACTGACTCAGTACTTTAACAACAACAACAAACATGAATTATGGTACATTTATTCAAAAGAAGATTGTGCAGCTAGTTAAAATGGTGGTTGTCAAGACTATGCAACAATACAAAAATGCAGTCTAAAAAATACTGAGAAAAATACAAAAATGTATGCACACTGTGATTGCAGTTGTGTAAAAATGTAAATGTACTTGGGTGGTGGTGGTGTGCGGTGGAGCCTGTTCTGACTCATAGTGACCCTGCATAGGGCTTCCAAGGCTGTAAATCTTTCCAGGAGCAGAAAGCCTCATCTTTCTCCCACAGAACGGCTGGTAGTTTCAAACTGCTGACCTTGAGGTTAGCAACCCAACTTTGTAACCATTACCCTACCAGAGCTCATTATGTACTTGGGTAGAGACAAAAATGATAATGATGAAGTGTAAAATAAACTGTAGATGTGATAGTAGCTGATCTCTTCCTTTATTTTTTTCGTTATGGATTCCAATGTATGTTTTTAACAGTAAAAAGAGAAAAACATGTGATCTAATTCTTACCATCAAGAGTCTGGCAAAATAAATAAAATAAATGATAAGGGAAGGTAACTACAAGCCCACATTTCATGTTTCTCAGGGAACAAAGGCAGTTTTCAATCTTAAATTCCAAATTGTGACTGTTTAGAATATAAAGATTTTGAGCATGAGAACTATGATCTGTGAGACATTTCACGAACACTGAACTCAAGCAAAATTACGAGGAGGAGATAGGTTTGATTTTATTTCACGGTGGAAGCCTGCTTCAATTTTATGCCCTTAGTCATAGAACTAATCTTTCAAAAGTTGCAGGTGAAATTACTTAAAAATTTGTCACACTTCAAATGACAGTTTTGGAGCTCTAAAGAACATAAATATTTTCACTTTATCACATAATTGCCTCTAACTACCAGTTAATTTAACTATATGACTATAAAATTGTTTTCTGAAGTGATGATGTCCCAGTGGGGTTGCATAAAACACCTTTCGCCCACACCCATGCTTATCACCCTTTTCCTCTTTGTTGGCATATTATAGCTCTGCTAATAGCTCACATTTCCATCCTGAACAAGACATTTTAAAGCTACTGATATATTGTACCAATGAATATTGAACTTGAAAGGCACAGCATCAGGAGAGTAAAAAGACTTGAAATCCTGATTAGAAAAGAAGCTGAAATTGTGTTTAGGGTTCAAACCAGGCTACACTCACTCTCAAGACAAAAATACTATTTTTTCTATGTTATTTCCATCTTACAAAGGACATTTTAGTCTTCTTTCATAAGAAGACAACAGAATGACTGACACAAGAAAACAAAATGTTTGCAAATGAATAGATTGCATGTGAGGACTTTTCCAAACCCTGCTATATAAAGCAGGTTAAAGATGTGCATGTTATTGAGAAACATAAGGTTCAGAATAAGGAAGGAAATAATTTCAAGAGCAGGAAGATTCAGGGGTTCTGTGCTCTGAGCAGCCCATTATAGGAAGACAAGTGGAAAGATAGAGTGCAACCAGAAGAGAACGCTGAGAAAAAGAAGGGGTAAAGTAAGACGAAGGAAAGAAAATCAACTTATTTAAGGGCATCCAGTGCTACAGGGGATGTATGCATTATCCTAATGAACACTCTGATCAGCCTATTGTTGATTATTAAGTGCCACTGTGTCAGTTCTGACTCATAGAGACCTTGTATAGTTTCCAGGGAGCAGCTGGTGAATTTGAACCGCTGACCTTGTGGTTCAAACTGACTTTGAAGTTCAGTGCTTTATCCCACAGAGCCACACCCTCTTAAGTAGCTATAAATGTCATCAGATTATCTATTTAAAAAATTGACAAACAAGAAGGTAAAGTAACTGTCCCAAGATCATACAGCTACTTAATGATGGTGGTAGGTAAGCGCCATCATTTGTTATGAGCCAGCGACCTAATATAATGTTTCCAAGGAGCAGCTGATGAGTTTAAACTGCAGACTTTGCAATTCAAGCCAACCTTGTGGTCCAGTGCTTATCCTACAGCACCACACCAGGACTCTACTAGGTGATAGAGACTTGAACTTGAAATGCACGAAAGCTTAAGAGGCTATATTCATAACAATTATGTTCTCCAGCTTCCTATTTGGTCAGGAAATGAAAGTTGAAGGGACTAAAAATTACCTTATCTTGGAGAAGAAGGGGAACAATGTGTGAAAGTCAGTTTTATGAGGAAAGGATTGCATTTCATTTGTGGTGTGTTACAGATCCAATGTTGGCATTTGGAAAAGGAGATGCTCTTTGGGGAGAAAAAAATGTAGCAACTTTGACACAGCATAGATTTGCCCAGGGCTGACCATGCGCCTACCCAGACAGGAAATATGTGCTAATAACTTCAGGGTTCACTTTTCCTCTAATGCCTAAGAAAGCAACTTTGTGTTTTCTACTCTTGTCATCCACTGCTCATTTCTAGCAAGGCATGTGGCTGTGAAGTGACACACAGATAATGAATGCTGGCATTACATGAAGGGTATACAGACCCTTAAGTCTTAGTTGTATGTCACTGCTGTAGGTAACATCTTTGATAAGTCTAGGTAAAGGTTTTGCTTTGGTCGTGGAGCGTCTGTGTTTTTCTCTAATAAGCCCTCAGTGGGGAAGTGCTGAAGCAAGAAGGTCTGTGTTCTCAGGGGGATTATGGTGATCCTACAATGAAACTGTGCTCAGCGGGGTTCAATCCAGGATAAATAATTTATAATTACACGTGAAGACATGATTTGAGCCTCACATTATTTGTACTCTGATGGAAAATAGCTTTATGTTCCCTAAGTAGTCAGTGTTTTGTAGACAAGAATTGAAGATTCCAGGCAGGCACACCTTAAATACTGACTCCCAATTGCATGTTCAGAGAATGGATACTTGTACCTTTTACTTTGCAGCTGGAGGAGATAGGATAGAGCCACTTCCCAAGAATGCTGAACTTTGAATTTTAATGAGTAGGACTTTGGTTCAGGTAGTTTGAAAGGTAAATGTGTTTTCAAGAATTTTTTCTTGTTTTTCATCCACCTCACCCACGGATGCACTTCTATCTCCCCAGGGCCATGATTCATCTTCCCATAACTCTTTGCTATATTGTTAAACTCTCTATATGACCCAAGTGAGGGCAGGGGGCGGGGACTAACCTGTTGCTAATAAGTCAATTTCAACTCCTAGCGACTCCATGTTTGTAGAGCAGAACTGCATTCCATCTAGGTTTCATGGCTGTGACTGTTTAAAGGAGATTGTCAAGTCTTTCTTCTGAGGTACCACTGGGTGGGTTCCAGTTACCAATTGTTCAGTTAGTTGCCTAGTGCTTAACTGTTTGCACCACCCAGGGACTCATCATTCCCCAACCCAAGGAATCTGTCTTTCAGATATCTTGACCCTCATCAGTGCTTCCCTTCCATTAACACAGTTGATTGGGAATTGATTCAACTTTGTGAAAGTGAGACTAAAGATCTTACTAGAAGCCAGAATTCTAACAGAAATAAAAATGTGACGTTTAATGTTTCCTCGTGGTGTTGGCAGACACCTTTCATGTCTTATTTTTAATTGGTTTCACTGTTACACTTTTAAAAATTATTTATCGCACAAACAACACCATAATAGCTTTAACAAGAATACAAGTGGAAGAAGAAAATTATCCCACAATCCCACCACGTCAGCAAATCATAGTTTCTGTTTTTGTACTTCCTCCCAATTATTCTCCATATGCACTCATCATTTTTTCCTGGTTGTAATCATAGCATGGATAAAATTTTATTCTCTGCTCTTGCCACTTAACATCATAACTGTGTGTGATGAATAAAGATAATCATATTAAATAGAGCAAGAAATAAAATTTGTTAGAATGTTACCTTATCCAAAATGTCAAATGTGTATATATCACACACCTGTCACATGTGGGACATGGTTCTCTGCATTGTGTAGACAATACTGTAGGAAAAAAAGTTGCCTTTCCTATTGTTGTTGTTGTTTGTTGTATCGTTTGTAATTGCATATTATTATTGTCGGTTGGTATTGTTATTGTCTGCTGCTGTGCTATGGAAATATACACCACAGATAGCCCGGAGTTTGTTCAAACATGTATTTTAGGAACATAGAACTAATGGAGAAAAATTTTGCAAAGCCCCTTTTCATCAATGTCTTTTCCTCCTCTGTAGACCCCCTTCCCAACAGGATGAGTCCTAGGGGATTGTAACAGAGCTAGAACTGTAAGCTTCTTTTCCGTGAGATTTGGGCCAAGAAGATGGAGAACAGAACTGGGAGTTATGTTTTTTAGATGCCCAGAATAGGAAATCAAATTTGAAAATAGAAAAGCAAGGTGTCAGTGCAAAAGTTATCTTGAGTGAGTTCAAAATTCATTTTCACCCCTTACCAGTTATGTGACTCTGAGCATGTCTATTAATCTCTCTTAGTTCTGAATAGCTCATCTCTAATATGTATGTAATGATCCCTAACATGAAAGGCTGTCGTCATGCTCCAGTGATTCAATGTAAAGCATCTAGTATTGAGTCTGGCATAGAATACCTTCTCAGTAAGGGAAAGCAATTGTTACTACTTATACTAGAAGAGCTCTGAGCCCTGGTGTGGTGCTGTAGGATAAGCCCTGGACTGCTAACCAAAAGGTCATCAGTTCAAATCCACCAGCTGCTCTTTGGAAACCCTATACAAAGTAGTTATGAGTCAGCTATCCAGAAACCTCCACTACTAATTTACTGAGACCAAGTCATTTCACATCACCGGATCCCATGATCCCATCTAAAAAGGAACAGTACTTAACAACAACAACAACAATAAGCTAAGTGTAAGAACGACATTTCAAATCCACCAGTTACTCTTCAAAAGCCCATACACCACCCTTATGAGTTAGAACCAAGTTGACAGCACTTAACAACAGCAACAAGCTAACTGCAAGGTCAACATCTCAAACCCCCCAGTCACTCTTGAAAAGTCCATACACCATCCCTCTGAGTTGGAACTGACTTGATGGCGCATACCAACAACATAGTTGGGAGAGTTAGTCTCTTATAGATGGCAGGAGTCAAGTACTGTGCGGGGTACTTACCATAATGGTTAAAAGGAATGTGGGCCTAGGAAAAATTATACAGCCACTTTATATAAAAGGCCAGCAGGGATTCTTTTAAAAGAAGAGGAAGGAGATGTCTCTCTATGGTAACACCTATCACACAACAGACATTCTATCTATCAGTGCTCTTCCTCAAAGTGGTTGTTGTTAAGTGCCATCGAGTCAGTTCTAACTCATAGCTACCCTGTGTAGGGTTGCAGATGAGTGACTGGTGGGTTTGAACCACCGACTTTATGGTTAGAAGTCCTGGTGTGGCACTGTAGGATAAGCACTGGAATGCTAACTGAAAAGTAGGCTGTTCAAACCCACCAGCCATTCCTTGGAAACCCTATGCAGGGTTTCTATGAATCAGAACTGACCCAATAACACTCAACAACAACAACAAAGTCCAGTGTTTATCCTACAGTGCCACACCAGGACCCTTTCCCAAAGTATACGCCCCCCCAATAAAATGAAATCAAGACTTTGACAGCTCCTTAACTTAATGTAGAGAGAGTCTATTTTACTCTTTCCTTAATTTGAGGTTAATAAGCTCGAAACCATCAGCAACTTCACAAATGCTGTTCTCTGCTGTTAAGTCTGAGCCAGATATGTAGATAAGCTTTTTGCTTGAAGTCGATGTCTTGGGTGCTGCCTTCATTAAGTACCACTAGAATATGGCCTGCATTAGCTCGCAAATGTTCGGCCACCTGCCAAGTGCAGTGAAATCAGCCTGAATTCCAATCTTTATAATAGATGAACCGAGGACTTACAATTGCCCTCATCAAGCAGAACTGATATTGTCATTAAAGTTTACTAGCTGCACACTTCACAGAGAGTGGGGTCTGTTTGCTCTCTGTTTTGGTTAGGGAAATTGCATCAGGTTTACATTTTCTTGTTAGTTTTGAATTTACTTCCTTGTTAAAAGCCAGTCAATACATTGAGGTCTATTAACATTTTTACATCCAAGAAAAGACCTTGGTTGTTAGACCTGGTAACTCTCTTGTTAGAGTGGCCCTGCTAATTTGGTACCCTACAGTGAATGCAAGGTCAGCTGTCCTGTTGGTGGGGAAAGGATTTGAATACAAATTTGTTGACATGAAGAAAAGTACTAAGTGAAACTTGAAATTCTGATGAAGCCAGTTGTTGCTTGTCGCGTGTGCAATGTTGCAGTTTCAGTATGCATACCTGAGAGAGGAACATAGATGTTAGACAGCTTCAACAGTTATCCAGAGGCCTCTGCTACTAATTTACTGAGATCAAGTCATTTCACATCACCGGATCTCATGATCACATCTAAACAGGAACATGGACCTACTGTGACTTTACAGAACAGACCCATTCATTTATTAATTCTTTAGTATTCAAGTACAAAACTATTTTATACTGAGACATTCTACCATTGAGATTACAGAGATAAATCCTTGCCTGAAATTGATGCTCAAATAAAACAGGAAAAGGCATATATAGAAAGAAGTAAGGTGGAGGACGTAAAGCAGAAAATACTATAAACTATGTCCAGGATGTACTGGAAGTTCCAGAAGGAGAGAATCAGGACAGACTTCCTGAAGCAGGCATGTGATCTAGACTTCGAAAAATAGGGTGGCTTAGTTACACAGAGCCTTGCATATAGTGATGAAGAGTAAACTTTTTTTTTTTATTATTATTATTTTTTATGAAAACCTTTCCAAAAGCAGAAAATGGCTGTGGCTGTGTGCATGGAGTCGGTTCCAACTCATAGCGACCCTGTACAGGGTTTC
>NW_006408522.1:27469935-27470507 GCF_000296735.1 Chrysochloris asiatica | reverse complement strand
GACCCTGTACAGGGTTTCTGAGGCTGTAAATCTTTACAGGAGCAGAACGCCTCATCTTTCTCCCGTGGAACAGCTGGTAGTTTCGAACTGCTGACCTTACGGTTCGCAGCCCAATATCATTACCAAATTAGGCAACCATTTACTTGATCATATTCATTTCCATCAGCTAATTCTAAATTATGCACTAGTTATAGGACTTCAATAAAATCTATGGGATATGAAAATTAAAATAGGTTTTATTCTATCATCAATAAATATTATCTCCCTGGGAAAAATAAGAAATAATAATGCATAAAAAGAATAGTTAGGAGATAATTATATGATAGGATCAGTGTTATTTTCAAACGTAATGGCAAATATAAGAACCAAAAAGTTTTAAAAAAATGGAAATTGGAGTGAGATGGTGTATTTAGGAATGATTTCATTGCGCTGATGATCTTGAGCAGTCTTGGAGCAGCAACTGGTTTAAAAGTGTGCGGCAAATCTGCTGCACAGGAACTTTTTAAAGTATTGAAGAGCAGAGATGTCAGCTTGAGGACTAGGGTGCGCCTGACCCAGGCCATTGTGTTTTC
>NW_006408522.1:27467125-27469525 GCF_000296735.1 Chrysochloris asiatica | reverse complement strand
AACAACAACAAAGATGAGAAAACCTGTTGATGCTTGAATGAACTTGTTATTTCCCAGGGATAGATTCATAGATTGAAAAAGAAGAACCTCTCAATTGGGGTAGCTTATCCATCCCCAGAATTGGAAAAGCTGAAAATCCTCAGACAAAATAAGAATAGGAACCGACTATGAACCACATCAATTGCTTATATGCAAGTTCAGGGTGAAGCTGAAGAACACTAAGCCAAGTCCATGAGAGCCAAAATATGACTTTGAGTATTTCCTGCCTGAATTTAGAGATCATCTAAAGAACAGATTTGATGCATTAGACACCAAAGAACGAAAGAGTTGTGGGTTGACATCAAGAACATTATACAGGAAGAAAACAAAATGTCATTAAAAAGACAGTAAAGAAGAAAGACCAAATGGCTGTCAGAAGAGACTCTAACTTGCTCTTGAGTATAGTGTAGCTAAAGTGAATGGAAGAAATGAGGAGGTTAAAGAGCTGAACAGAAAGTTTTGAAGGACAGCTCAAGAAGAAAAGACGAGTATGAAATGTGTAAAGACCTGGAGAGAGAAAATCAAAAGGGAAGCATACACTAAGCATTTCTCAAGCTTAAAGAACTGAAGAAAAATCAAACCTCGACTTACTATATTAAAGGAAATTATGGGACCTCTTTGGAGTCCTGGTGTGGTGCTGTAGGATAAGTACTGGACCACAAGGTCCATTTGAACTGCAAGGTCAGTGGTTCAAACTTACCAGCTGATCCTTGGAAACCATATACAGGGTCACTATGAGTTGGACCTGACTCGATGGCATTTAACAACAACAACAATGGGACCTCTTTAAAGTGTTCAAGAGCAAAGTTACCATTTTGAGGACTGAGATTTGCCTGGCCCAAGCCAAGTCATGGTATTTTCAGTCACCTCATATGCATATGAAAGTTGGACAATGAATAAGGAAGACCATAGAAAAATTGATGCATTTGAATAATGGTATTGAAGAAAAATACCGAAAGTATCTTGGACTGCCAAGATAACAAGCAATGTTTGTTAGAAGCACAGCCAGAATGTTCCTTAGAAGTCAGGATGGTGAGACTTTGTCTCTCATACTTTGAATGTTTTCAGAAGGAATCCCTGGATAAGGACATCATGCTCCGTAAAGTGGAGGGTCAGAGAAAAAGAGGAAGAAACCCAATGAGAGGAATTGGCTCAGTGGCAGCAGCAATGGGCTCAAGCAAAATAACAATTGCGAGGATGGTGTAGGACAGGTCAATGTTTTGTTGTGCTTAAGGTCAGTATGTGTTGAAACAAACTCCATGGCACCTAAACACCACCACAACAATGTCCCAAGCCTCATGAATCAAAAACAACTAGAAACCCCCCTTGGTAAGGATACAGCTAAAAGTCAATGCACAGTGCTGAAGAAATCAGGGTCACAACTGTATAAAAAGTCTTAAAGAGAGGGATTCTGTTTCATCATGACAGAATGGGAAGGTAAACAAATTATCTTCCTAAAAGCAACTATGAAACTGAACAGAGACATCAGAAATAATAGCTCAGTACTATGTTAATCAACAAATTGTTGTTGTTGTTGTTAGCTGCCATCAAGTTGACTATGTACAACACAATGAAACACTACCTGGTCCCGCACAAACTAAGAAGCATTTATTCATGAAAAACACTGAATTTTGAATAATAAAATGTGTAGTACTTTTAACAGCGGCTGCTCCCAAATCCTTGCTAACTCTATTAGCCTATGAAAATCAGCAACCTTGCTATCCGTGCTTCAGAATTTTCACTTGTATTGGAGTGCGGCAATTAAAGCAATAAGCTTAGTAGCAAGCAAATGGGGTGAAACAGAGGGTTTTCTAGAAGAAGATTGAAGTCCCATTTGGAGCAAGTAGGGGACCATTGGAACAGACAGGCATTTAACAGGTAAGAATAACATAGAGGACTTGATGAACTTTCCACATATCCTGAACTGACTGGAGACTATGGAATGTGCAGAAAGACTGGAGGAGGCTCAAACCACCCAAGCATTCTTGGTTGATGGAGCATGCATATAAGCTCAAAGGAAATGGGAGAAAGTTTGACAAAAATCAAAAGTTATGGAAAACTAAAAGATGGCCTAAATTTTAATGTGCTCCCCAGTCCACGTACACACCCACAAACAGAGAGTTCAACCTCATGGTGTTTAAATTCTAACAAATTTTTGCCTGAATGCTGAACTGTTTAGACACAGGGATGATTCCCTAGGAAGCTAGGCTTTAAAATAAAAACAAAATTGACAAACACTGAGTAGAGATATCAGCAGCTACAACCTTCAGAGAAAACAGATTTCACAGATTTAGCCTAGACAAGGTACTAAACAAATAAAATAATAACAAAAACAATACTCAGAGAGAAAACTCAAAATCT
>NW_006408522.1:27434466-27466905 GCF_000296735.1 Chrysochloris asiatica | reverse complement strand
TTAAAAATCAATTATTTAAAAATGAAATGCAATTCTACTATCTTAGATTTTTAAAATATATTACTAAAATGAAAATGTAGCCAGAGGACTCAGCAAAATATTAAAGACAAAGGGGGGTGGGAGAGTGAAGGAACTAAAAATAGATCAATAGATATTATCTAATCTGTAGGAAAGAAAAAGATTGAATAAAAATGAACAAAACCAGAGACTTGTGGCACAACGGAGCATATACGATCATGTCTGTACTTGTAATTGTAGAGGACAGAAGAGAAGAGAAAGAGGCTGGAAAAATATTTGAAGAAATAATGGTTTAAAACTTAGCAAATTTAATGAAAAATATCAACCTAAAGATCTATGGAGCACAATGAATATCTTGTAGAAAGATTTTAGGGATCCACATTTAGGCACATAATAATCTAACTGTTGATAACCAAGATAAAGACAAAACCTGAGAAACAGCAGGAAAAAAATGACTTTTCACATACAGGGAATGATCAACAGCTGGTTTATCATCACAAACTATGGAGGTCAAATAGTCAATAGGATAACACCTTTAAAGCACTGACAGGAAAAAAAAATATCATCAATCAAATATTTTATATCTAGCAAAATTGCTGTTCAAAAATGACAATAAAATAAAGAAATATCAGATAAACCAAGACTTAAATAAGCTAGCATGTTGCTAGCATCCATACCTTACAATCATAACTAAAGGAAGGCATTCGAGGTAAAAGGAAACAACAGAGAGTAACATGATTCCAAAGAAAGAGCTAGAGTAAAAAAAAAGGCTAAATATAAGTAATTATAAAAGATTTTAGTAGTCTTGGCATGGTACTGTAGGATAAGCACTGTACTGCTAACTGCAAGGTCAGCCACTCAAACTCACCAACCACTATTTGGAAACACTATAAATGGTTACTATGAGTCTGAACCAACTCAACGGTACTTAACAATAACAGCAACATAAAAGATTGTATAATTTTTTCTTTCCATTTTTCTCATGACTTATTGAAACTATGAAAATTGTATAAAATAATCATTGTGGTGTGTTGCTGGGTTTATAACATGTATAGAAATAATATATATAGCATAAGTCAAAAAGTATTTCTACAAAATCATAGAAATCTTTATTTAAAAATATCAAAATATGAAGCTACTGTCTCTTGACATATCCTACAACTAAGACTATACACTTCTGTAGGTACTATTTCCATCTCTCCAACTCTTCCCCCAAAGAATTCTATACTCTTTCACTGACACCAATTCAAAACCGCAGTTTTGGCATCCTTAAGGAATTCAAGTATGTTCCTTTCAAATGTTAGTAACAAGAAGTCTGAAGGGGAAAGAGAGAATTGTAGAGTAATAGGGTAGGTTTACCAGTGATATTCTCCTAGGGTTTTCCTTGCTACCCTTGAAGAAGGAACAGGTATATTGCTATGATGGAAAATAATTCCTTATTGCAAATTTCTTGGCCTTTTTTTCATCTATGCATTTTTCAGATTTCATAAAACTTCTTACTGATAAGCAAGCCCATGACCATTCGGTATCCTTTAAGAAAATCTATTTAGAGTGTTGTTGCTGTCATAGCAACTCTATATAGGCTTTCTGAGGAACAACTGGTGATTTGAACTATTTAACTTTGGATTCACTGTTTAGTGCTATTTCTACAGTGTCGTACCAGATTACTCCTTTGGAATATCTGCAAAAAAGTAGCCATTCTCTTCTGAGCTAACTTCTGCCTTGAATTAAGTGACTCCCTCAGAAAGTAATTTTTGTTTGTACCTTTTTTTTTTTAAAGCACGCTAAAGAGACTATAACCCTATTATTGAGAAAATGTGTTTGCAGCCATTAACTGATTGCAGAGACATGTTTAAACATGTCTTGATTGGAATTAAACTCTCCATGTATGAACTGAAATCCTATTAGCAATATATATATATATATATTTTACCCTTGTATGACAACATGGCACAAAATGGGAGATGATATAGTGGAACAAAGTTTCTATATTTTACTGGAATTAAGTTAATGTTTTTCTAAAATATATTTTAATAAATTAAGATGCATGTTGTAATTCTTAGAGCAACCACTAAGAATATAACAAAAAGCATATATACTAAAAAAAAATTCAAGAGACCAATTAAAATGGTGCATTATATATATTTATTGGGGAGGGAAGACACAGTAAAGAAGAAACAAAGGAAAAAAAAAAAACAGAGAAAGAACAGACATACAAACAATAATATTAATAATTATAGTGATTCTCACTGAACTAAACATGCCACAACAGACAACGATCATAAGACTGTAGACCAAAGCAAAAATATGCTGTCTACAAGTGACACACCTAAGATAAAAACAACAACAACAACAAAAACAAAACAAAACAAATAGGTTGATAGTAAAAGCATAGAAATAAAATATACATAATCATAAGAAAGCTGGAATGGCTATATGAATGGAGCAAACACAATACTTATAGACTTTAAGACAAGAAATATTACTGCTGCTACATGCCATCGAATTGGTTCTGACTCTTAGCAACCCTGTTTAGAATTTCTGAGGCTTTAACTCTTTGTGGGAGCAGGAAGTCTTATCTTTCTCTTGAGAAATATTACTAGGGAAAGAAAAAATGTTTTATAATGCTGAAAGTGTCAATATGTCAAGAATATATAACAATTCTACATGTGTACACATCAACAACATAACACCAAGTAGCATGAAGTAAATATTGACAGAATTAAAAGGAAAAATAAACAATCCAACAGTAATAGCAATTTCAATAACTCCCTTTCAACAGCTGATAGAACAATTAGCCAGAAAATCTATAAGGATGCCGTAGACTTGAACAACATTATCTATCAACTTGACCTAATTGGTTTTTACAAAACACTCCAACCAATAACTATAGAATTCACTTTTTTTTTGTCAAGTGCACATGGAACATTCTCCAGGATGAACCACACACACACACAAAGTCTTGCAATGTTAAAATGTTGAAGTGATTGACATAAAGTATTTTTTTCTGTCCACAATAGAATTGAACAAGAGATTCACAGAAGAAAGAAATCTCAGGAAATCCAAATTTTTTGGAAATTCAAAAACACACTTCTAAATATTCAGGGGGTGTCAAAGAAGAAATAACATACAATCCTATACAACATCTTTCAGAAAAGAAAGAACACTCTTTAATTCATTCTGTTTCATGCCAGAAAAAACATGAAATCAATAGTAGACAAAAACATTACAAGAACTGTGTCTATCATGAGGAGCCATGGTGTGGTGGTGTAGAATAAGCACTGGAATGCTAGCCACAGGTCAGCAGTTCAAATCTAGCAGCTGCTCTTGAAAACCCTATACAGTGTTGATGAGTTGGAACTGACTCGATGGCACACAACAACATCAAAACAACTACAGCATTTGTTATGAGAGGTCCTGATGTGGCACTGTAGGATAAACACTATACTACTAACTGCAAGATTGGCAGTTCAAACATACCAGCTGATCCTCAGATACCCTATACAGGATTACTATGAGTATAAACCAACTCCACAGCACAGTATCTGTCAAGAAGGATACCTGGTGTCACTGTGGGTTAAGTGTTGAGCTGCTAATTTGAAGATCTTTGGTTCAAACCCTCCAGTCACTCGCTCCTCAGGGGAAACAGGAACCTATCTACTTATGTAATGTTTACAGTCTTAGAAACCCTACGTAGTTTTGTTATGAGCCAGAATCGACTTGATGATAGTAGGTTTGGTTTGGTTTTGGGATCTTTCATGAACATAAATGCAAAATTTCTTGACAGAATGAATTCTGTATAAGAAGTTAAAACCACAACCAAGTAGAATTTTATTCTAGGCATATAAGGTTCACTTAACATCTGAAAATGAATGCATCTAATACACCATAGTAATAGATCAAAGGGAAACACACACCTACAGCAATCGCAGTCAACATACAAAAAGCATTTGGCAAAAATCCAACACTTATTCATGATTTAAAAAAAAACAAACAACTCTCAACAGACTAGAACTAGAAGAACACTTCCTCATTCTGGTAAAGGACATCTCTGAAAACCTAAAGGTAACATTATAATGGTGGGAAATGGAATGCTTTCTACACACATCATGACTGAATTGTCTGTCCTGACACCAATGTTACATTATTACTCCTCCAGGGTTATTCTGTTTCAATGTTGCTTTAGCTCCTACAGTTCCTTTTTTTAGAAAACAGTCTGTTGTAATTTGGATATTGATTACATAAAATCTATAGATTGATTTGAGAACCATGGCATCATAAAGAACATTGAGTCTTCAAACCCGTGACATTAAATATTTTCCATTACTTATGGAGTCTTCAAAGTTCTTTCAAGTACACTGTATATTTTTTGGTAGAGATCTTGCACTCCTTTTGCTAAATTTTTTCTTAATTTATTTTATTCCTTTGGGTGCTACTGTGAATGAAATTGTTTAAGACTTATACTTGCTACTATATATAATATCACATGCAAGGAATATTTTGCAAAAAATAATTCAAAAATGACTGCAGCAGTCCCTTGGCATGGAGCTGCCAGAGGTTCAAGCTAGATTCAGAAGAGAACATGGAGCAAGGAATGTCATTGCTGATGCCAGATGGATCTTGGCTGAAAGCAGAGAATATCAGAAAGATGTTTGCCAGTGCCTTATTGTTTATGCAAAAACATTCGATTGTGTGGATCATGACAAGCTATGGACAACATTGCAAAGTATGAATATTCTGGAACACTTAATTATGCTCATGAGAAACCTGTATATGGACCTGTACATAGGTAGTTGTTTGACCAGAACATCGAAACACTGAATGGTTTAAAATTAGGAAAAGTGTGTACCAGGTTTGTATTCTTTCACGTACTTATTCAATCAGTATGCTGAACAAATAATTCGAGAAACTGGATTAGATGAAGAAAAACATGGCATGAGGGTTGGAGGAAGCCTCATTAACAACCAACGATATTTGGATGATACAACCTTGCTTACTGAAAGTGAAGAAGATTTAAAATACTGTTGAAGATCAAAGACCATATTACATATAAAATATGTGCTAATCAATAGTTCATGCTATTGATAAGGCTTCCAGTTAAGTATACACTATTAGTAGTTAAGTTTTGGGGTAATCAAAAGTTATATATGGACTTTCAACTACCCAGGGGTTGGCATTTCTAGTGCTCTCGTTGTTTAAGTTTCAACTGTAGTTTTCTTCAGACCTTATTAATTTTCTACTTTGATTTATAATTAAATCCTTGAATGTTCTATCACTTTCTCTGTCTTTTCCTCTTGAGCATATATGAGGGATACAGGAAGTAAACCTTAATTCCAGTACATAACTCATATAGAAATACTTACCCAATGTTTTTGAAATTCATAATAGTTTTATAATATATTTAGGTTATTTGCTATCAAAGAGCACCTTTCCTAGTGATGAACCATTGATCAATATCTTGTAAAAAATATGTAAAGAACTGCACTTAAATCATCCTTCACATTCTCTGGCAATGTGAAGAGTTGGCTGGTGGAAGCCTCTCCTTTTGAGGAGTACAAATCTCTGATCATTATCTCTGTTGTCAGGTCTTCTTTGAGAGGCTTTGGACCACCATCTTAATTATAAGCTCAAAGAAGCCTGATTCGTCTTCTTTTATACTCACTTGTAAACCATGGGGTACGTCCATTCATAGATCTTTAGCCTGTGTACCACGTACAGTATGCTAGGAAAGGAGGCCTGGAAGACATTGAAAATACAAACAGCAAATGACAGACTGTATATACAAGCTTCTTCTCTGTCTTCTTGAGGAAAGAAAACCCCTTCCCTGGAGGAATTATCAGAAGAGTCTGTTTCATTAAGGGCTTTAGTTTCCCATACCACTTCTGGCATGGAGCTGTGAGAAGTTAGCCAAAGACTTAAATTCTAATCATCTGTTTCTTCATTTGTGATATGATAATACAGGATATTAATGCAGATCTACAATTCCTTATTTTTAATTTCAAATTCCAGTAATCATTCAAAACAGAACCTTTTCTGTAACTCATTTGATGTCAAAACCTGACCTTATCTGAACTTAGTTATCAACAAAACCTTACTTGAACTGATGTGAGGATATTTATAGTCTTTGTTTAATCCCACTTAATGAGAATATTCATACTTTGGCAGAAGAACTACAAATGTGTTTGATTGCAGGATGTTATTCCAGATGCTATTGGGAATGTTTTGTTATTTATGATATATGCATTGCATTACCTTTCTAAAATCTGAAAAAATTTTAATAGGAGAGACATCTAGCCACAGAGGTTTTAGGTAAGGAATTGGGGACTTGTTCCAATTTTTATCTTAGTGTTTTTTTTGGGGGGGTGGAGGGTAAGAATGAAATGAGATAATAAATGTGTTTGTTGTTGTTGTTGTTAGGTGCCATCAAGGTGGTACCAACTCATAGTGACCCTATGCACAACAGAACAAAATACTGCCCAGTCTTAGGACAACCTCTCTAGTGTTGCCATGCTTGAGCTCATTGATGCTGCCACTTTGCCAATCCATCTTGCTGGGGGTCTTCCTCTTTTTCTCTGACCCTCCACTTTACCAAGCATGATAACCTTCTCCAGCAACTGATCCCTCCTGACAATATGTCCAAAGTAAGAGACGAAGTTTAACCTAGGAAGAAGGAGAGACAAGCTACTTAGGAATATTTAGTCACCGAAAACCTTATGAGTAGCAGAGAAACAAATGTGTAGTGTCTAATGTATTGTTCTTCCTTTCCATCTTTCCTGCTGCCATCATTATACATCCTTAACAAGTTCTATTGGAAATACAACTACATTTTGTTCAGTGCAGAAAGTCAACAAAATTGGTCTTCTCCACTCCTCTTCATTTTTGAAACCCTCTTTCCTTCTCTTTCGGTGTTTATCTTTTGACCCTCAATTTTTATCACTGCAAATATTTTTTTTATTAGTTTGTTATGTCGTTTGCCGTCAAGTTGGTTTTGACTCATAGTGACCCTATATAGGGTTTGTGAGAGGCTAGTGGGTTTGAAATGCAGACCTTGCAGTTAACAGCACAGTGCTTATCCTACAGCACCACACTAGGGATCTGTTCTTAGATTATAATTTGGTTATAAAGATAAATTATTTAAATGTCTCAAAACCACCAAAGACAACTAACTCTCTAGTACAGTAGGCCCACCCTTATCCACAAGGGATATGTTCCAAGACCCTCAGTGAATGACTGAAACCGCTGAGAGTACTGATCCTAAGCTGGCTGGTATATACTGTGCTGTTTCCTCATACATACCTAGGATAAAGTCTAGCTTATAAATTAGGTACAATAAGAGATTAGCAATAATCACTAATAATAAAATAGAAAAGTATTGCATAAAGTAAGAGTTACTTGAATGTATGCTCTGCAATATCAGGATAGTTGATCTCATCATTGGGATGGCTGGAAGTAGGGAGTGGGTGGTTTGTATAACATAGATAGACTGCACAAAGGGATGATTCATTTCCCAGTCAGGATGAAGTGGGGCAGCTTGAGACTTCATTGTGCTACTTAGAACAACACACAATTTTAAACTAATGAATTGCTTATTATGGATTTTTTTTTCCCATTTAACTTGTATTATCAGACCACAGAAACCACAGACAGTGAACCCATGAATAAGGGTTTCACTGGTGTGATGCTATAAAATAAACACTCCACAACAAGACTGGTTTGAACCTCAAGGTGGGTGGTTCAAACTCACAAGCCACTCCTCAGAAACCCTACACAGGGTCGCTGTGGATTGGAACCAACTTGATGGCACTTAACAACAGCAATAATAACAACTGTAGTATAGGATGCAATGTTGAACCACTCATCTGTGCCAAGAAATTTGGATGACAGTTCCCAGCCAATTATGTGGAAAAGATCCACACTCGTCCCATTCCATAGAAAGGTGATTCAACAGGATTAGAAATTATCAAAAAGTTTCATTAATATAACATGCAAGTGAATTTTTGCTGAAGAATATTCAAAAATGATTAGAGCAGTCCATCAACAGGGAACTGCCAAATTTTCAAGTCAGATTCAGAAGAGAATGTGGAACAAGAGATATCACTGCTGATATCAAATGGATGTTGGCTAAAAGAAGAGAATACAAGAAAGGTGTTTTTACAGTATTTTTGTTTGTTTGACAATACGAAGGCATTTGATTGTGTGGGTCATAACAAATTTTGGATGACATTGAGAAGACTTGGAATTCCTGAACACTTAATTGTGTTTTTGCAGAACCTATATGTAGACAAAAAGACAGTTGTGAGAAGAGAAAGAGATATTACATGGCTTAAAATGAGGAAAAGTATGTGACAGGATTGTATTATTTCATCAAACTTATTCATTCTGTATGCTCAGCAAATATTCATAAGAAATGAAGTATATGAAGACCAAGGCATCAGGATTGGAGGAAGACTCT
Organism: Chrysochloris asiatica; assembly: GCF_000296735.1. Lineage (NCBI taxonomy): Eukaryota > Metazoa > Chordata > Mammalia > Afrosoricida > Chrysochloridae > Chrysochloris > Chrysochloris asiatica. The sequence goes on along the minus strand of NW_006408522.1, from coordinate 27,458,435 downwards.
TTAAGAACTTGTGATATGCAAATGACACAACTTCAATACTGAAAGTGAAGAGGACTTGAAGCACCTATTGATGATGACTAAAGAACCTAGCCTTCAGTATAGATTATCCCTCAACATAAAGAAAACAAAAATCCTCGCAACTAAATGGCCAATAAGCAACATCATGATAAATGGAGAAAATATTGAAGTTATCAAGGATTTCATTTTACTTAGATACAAAATCAAAACCCATGAAAGCAGCAGTCAAGAAATCAAATGATGTATTGCTCTGAGCAAGTCTTCTGTAAAATAATCTTTTTAAAGTGCTAAAAATAATAAATAAAAAGATATCATTTTGAAGACTAAGGTGCACCTAACCAAGCCGTGATATTTTCAATAGCCTTACATGTGAAGTTGGTCCATGAATAAGGAAGACTGGAGAAGAATTGATACATTTGAAATATGGTATTGGTAATACTATTGAATATATTATTGCACGAATAATTTCTTTTAGAAAGGTCAGCACAAGGCTGGTGTCTATGAGTTAGGGGTTAAAGATATCCCAACTGCTCGACCTTTCTAACATGTTATGTCATCCCATAGTCCTTGATATCAATCACTAGTCCTCCCTTCCCTCAAGGCCCAGGGTTCCACAACATGTGTCAATGTCTCAAAAACTCACAACTGTCAAAGGAAATGGCCCGTGTTATTATGGAGGTTGGTAAGTCCGAAATCAGTAGTTCAGAGATCAATCTGGAAGAATGTTCTCACCTACGTAGTTTCAAAATCTGAGAAACCCAAATCGGCAGGTCAGATGTCAGACTGTTGATGTACACATGAGGCTGTGGAGCTGGTGAATCAGGTCAGGTGATGAGCCATCCCACAAGGCAAGGTCAGATTTAATGAACCAGATGAAAGATTGAGGGCAAGAGAGTAAACTTTCAAAATAGTCCTATAGATTGGAGTCAGATCATGCCCTCAACAACATGATGGTGGTGACTTGAGCCACTCCATCTAAGACAGGAGCATCCTTAATCCTTAGTTTTACTGCAATCCTTACTCCTTAGCTCCACTTTAACCCTTGCTGTTGTTGTTAAGAGTCCTCAAGTCAATTTCAACTCATAGCAACCCTATGTAGGGTTTATGAGGAGTGGGTTTGAACTGCCCACCTTGCAGTTAGTGGTCCAGTGCTTATCCTACAGTACCACACCAGAACTATACCTTAATCCTTAACTCTTAACAACTCACTTCAAAATGGGTCCATAATGGCAGGCAAAGAGGCTAGGATTTACAATACATCACAGAACGGAGAAATTTACTAGAAGGGCCATACTAAATAATTAGCTGCCTTGCAGCTGTGGAGTACTGGAACAAACAAGTGTGTCTTGGAAGATATGCAGTCAGAATGCTACTTAGAAGTGAGAATATTAAGACTTCATCTCATGTACTTTGGCCATGTTATCAGGAGAGATCATTCCCTGGAGAAAGACATCATGCTTGGTAAATTGGAGAATCAGCCCAAAAGAGGAAGACCTTCGATGAGATAAATCGACAATAATGGCTGCAACAATGGGATCGGGCACAGCAATGATGGTGAAGGTTGTGCAGGACTAGTGTTTCATTCTTTTATATATAGGTTTGCTATGAGTTGGAATTGACAGGATGGCATCTAATAACAACAATAACACTGTAGTGTAATTTTTGAAAAGCAGGTTATAGTAGGGTTTTGGCCTTCACAGCCATTTCCTAAATACAAGACCTTGGGAAGGTCATGCAATCTCAGAGTCCCAGTTACCTCATCAGCAATGTTGAGATAATGTCTGATACCTGACAAAGGCTGATGGCTGGATGAGGTGATCTCTTGAGGTCATTTCCAACTCTAAAATGGATTAGTTTCTGGGTTCACAAGCGAGAAAAGACAATTCAGAAAGCTACAGACCATTGTATTTGAGTCTCTGCCAGCTATGCTAGCTCCATGATGGGTCCATACTGGGTGAAATGGAGATTTCTTCTGGCCAGCAATTATAATTGAGAGGGTATGAATCAGTTGATAGGGAGGAGGAAGAAAAAATGAATAGGTAAGGCTGGAGTAAATTTGCTTGATCTGAATATGTGTTGGACCAATCCATATGTTATTGAAAATTGAAATGTCATTACCAAGGGGTTCAGCTTCCTCATATGCAGGGAGAGATAAGAAGTGTGTATCTGGTGAAGGAAAGCACGGAGACATTCTTAAGACCTTCAATGTGTTGTTTTGCTTTAATGCTGAATTGTAAGCAGTATTTTGTTGTTTGTAACAGATGGTCATTTCAGATTAGGAACACCTGGCTCAAATCTGCATTGGACCACTTTTAAACTGTGTGTCTCTGAGCAAATCATTTATTCACCTCTCCAGATATGATTCCCACTTCTGGAAAGTGGTGAAATAAATACCTCCCTCCTGGAATTATAATGAGAATTCAGTGAGTGAATACATGGCAAATATTTAGTACAGTCCCTGTCTCATGTTCAGTAAAGGATAGCTACTTAACCACTCATCTGTCAGTTTGTCATGTTGTGGTGACTTGTGTATTGCTGTGATGCTGGCAGTTATGACACTGGTAATTTTAAATACCAACAGGATCACCATGGTGAACAGATTCCAGCTGGGTTTCCAGACAAAGACAGACTAGGAAGAAGGAGAGGCAGAATACTTCTGAATGTTTAGCTACTGACAACCTTATGACTAGCAGTGCAACACTAGATAGCACCAGGATATTGAATATTGAAACATTATGAATAACATTTTTGTCAGATGTAGTGCCAGAAGTTGAGTCCCTCAGGTTGGAAGGCACTCAAAATATGACTGCTTCCTTAAAGTAGAGTTAACCATGATGATGTGAATGAAGTAACCCTTTTGGGACCTTCATTTGTTGATAGGGCACAGCTCAAAATGAAGAGAAACAGTTGTACATATCCATTAATAATCAAATGCACAAAATATGAATCTAGGAAACTTGGGAGTTCTCAAAAACAAAACGGAATACATAAAGATCGATGGCCTAGGCATTAGTTAGCTGAAATGGACAGGTATTGGCCATTTGGAATCTGATAATTATATGGTTTACTATGCCAGGAATAGCAATTTGAAGAGAACAGCATAGTATTGATCATCAAAAAGACTGTTTCAAGGTAAGAATATCCTGAAATACAATGGATACGATAATATCCATAAGCCTACATGGAAGACCAGTTAATGCCACTATTATTCAAATGTACACACCAACTACTAAAGCCAGTGATAATGAAATTGAAGAAACCTACCAACCAATTTGAAATTGATTAAACATGCCCTCAAGATGTATTAATTACTGGTGACTAGAATGTGAAGCTTGCAAATGAAAAGAAAGGGTCAATAGATGGAAAAGATGGCCTTAGTGATACAAAAGATGCTGAAGATCGCATGATAGAATTAAACAACATAAAAGGTGACTATACACAAGGACATCACCAGATGAAATACACAAAACATAAACTGACCTCATCTGTGGGAAGTTGTTGTTGTTGTTGTTAAGTGCCGTCGAGTCGGGTCCGACCCATAGCGACCCTGTACAGGGTTTCCGAGGGTGTAAATCTTTACGGGAGTAGAAAGCCTCATCTTTCTCCCGCGGAGCAGCTGGTAGTTTCGAACCGCTGACCTTAAGGTTCGCAGCCCGATTCGTAACCACTACGCTACCAGAGCTCCTTCTGTGGGAAGAGGCAGTGGAAAATCTCAATATCATCAGTCAAAGCAAAGTCAAGGACAGACTGTGGAACAGACCATCAATTGCTCATAAGCGAGTTCAGGCTGAAGCTGTAGGAAACTAAAACAAGTCCACAAGAGTCAAAATATGACCTTGAACATACCTTACCTGAATTTAGAGACCATCTCAGAAACAGCTTTGATGCACTAATGATCAGAAGCTATGTGGGATGACATCAAGAACATCACACAGGGAGAAAACAAAAGATCATTAAAAAGAAAGGAAATTAAAAAAAAAAAAAAGTAGATGTCAGAAGAGACTCTGAAACTTGCTTTCCAACATAGAGATACTAGAGTGATTGAAAGAAATAAGGAAGTCAAAGAGCTGAACAGAAAATTTCAAAGGGCAGCTCAAGAAGACAAATGAAGTATTATAATGAAATGTGTAAAGACCTGGAGTCAGAAAACCAAAAGGGAAATGCTCAGCATTTCTCAAGCTGAAGGAACTGAGGAAAACATTTAAATTTTGACTTGTGGTATTGAAGGATTCTCTGGGCAAATTATCGAATGATGCAGAAAGCATCAAAAGAAGATGGAAGGAATACACAGAGTCACTGTACAGAAAGAAGTAGTCAATGTTCAACCATTTCAAGAGGCAGCATATGATCAATAGCTGATGATACTGAAGGAGGAAGTTCAAGGTCCACTGACAGTGTTGGTAGAAAACAGGCTCCAGGAACTGATGGAATACAAATTGAAATCTTTCAACAAACAGATGCAGTTCTGGAAGCACTCACTCCTCAAAATGGAAGAAATTTGGAACAAAGCTACCAATTGGAAGAGGTCTATATTTGTGTCCATTCCAAAGAGAGGTGAACCGACACAATGAGCAAATCATCAAAACTTCACTGAAGATGATTTAAAAATGGCTGCAATAGTACATTAACAGTGAACCACCAGAAACTCAAATCAGATTCAGAAGAGGACGTGGAGCTAGGGAAACCATTGCTGGCATTAGATGAATCTTGGCTGAAAGCATAGAACACCTGAAAGAATACCTTTGCTTTATTGACTCGGCAAAGGGTTTCAACTGTGTGGACCATGACTAACGATAGATAATATTGGAAAGAAGGGATATTCTAGAACACTTGATTGTGGTCATGAAGAACCTGTACATAGATCAAGAGGCAGTGTCTCAAACAGAACAAAGGAATACTGACTGGTTTAAAATCACAAAAGGTGTATGCCAGGGTTGTATTATTTCACCATACTTATTTAATCTGTACACTGGGCAAGTGATCCAAGAAGTTGTATTAAATGAAGAAAAACGTGGCTTCATGATTGATGGAAGAATCATTAACAACCTGCAATATGCAGATTGTACAACCTTGCTTACTGGAATTGAAGAGAATTTAAAATACTTACTCATGAAGATCAAAGATAATAGTCTTTAATATGTATTGAACCGCCATGTTAAAAAAAAAAAAAAAGGATGCAAAAAAATCCTTACAACTAGACCAGTAAATAATAATATGATAAATGGAAAAAAGATTGAAGTTGTCAAAGATTTCATTTTTCTTCAATCCACAGTCAACACTCATGGAAGCACTAGTCAAGAAATCAAGTGATGTATTGCATTAGGCACACCGGCTGCCCTCTTTAAAGTGTTGACGAGCAAAGATATCAGTGAGGACTAAGGTCTGCCTGACCAAAGTCTTGGTATTTTCAATTGCCTCATATGCCTGTGAAACTTGGACAGCAAAAAAAGGAATACCATAGACAATTGATGCATTTGAGTTATGGTTTTGGAGAAGAATATTAACAGTACCATGGACTGCCAAAAGAACAAACAAATCTGAATGCTCCTTAGAAGCCAGGATGTTGCGACTTTATCTCATACTTTGGACATGTTACCAGGAGGTACCAGTCCCTGGAGAAGGACATCGTGCCTGGTTAAGTGGAAAGTCAGTGAGATAAAGGAAGACCCCAAGGAGGTGGATTGGCACAGTGGCAGCAGCAGTGGGCTGAAGCATAACAACAATTGTGAAGATATCCAAGTATGGTCAGTGTTTCATTCAGTGAATAGGATCATTATGAGTCTGAGTCAAATTAACAAAAACATTTAGTCCTAACCATTTGACTGCAAAGCCCAGGGTTCAAACCCACGAGCCACTATATAGATCAGGCTATCTGCTTCTGTTAAGATTTCGTTTCAGAAGCCCTATACGGATTTGCTATGAGTCAGAATCAACTGGATGGCGAAATGTTTGTTATTATTGTTGCTTTAATTGAGTCATCTAACTCACCACTAGCCAACCCATCCAGAGGTATGTCTGAAGAAATTCCTGACATTCAGTTCCTGAGTGGTCAAAGCCCTGAAAACTATGGAGCACAGTTCTACTCGGACGTGCGTGATGAATCAGAATCAACCCAATGGTGAGTGGTTTGGTTGCTTTTGTTTTGTTTTGAGCAGTTTTGGAGAAAATGGAGACTGTTTTTGTTTGAGAAGAAAGCAAGATGGTGTTACAAGGACAAGAAAATAAAGAAACCTTACCTTTTACTCTTTTGGACAAGGTGTGAAAATATTCGTTTTCCTTTTCTGTCTAAGATGAGGTCATTATTTGAAATTTGAAACTTTCTGTTTGGAATGATTCTGCTACCAGAATGTATTGTGGATATGGAGCAGCATGGAAGAATAGATATTCTGGCCTTAAGGGAATTAAAACATTTTCAGAGATTTTCCTAATGAAGACTCTGAAAAACTTCATAAATTAAAATTTTCAAAACATTTCTATATGTCGTTTACAAATAAAACAAGAACCTGGCTCACATTCCATTAGTTATAGAGTTGCTCTGAGGGAAAAAAAAAGAATGGGACTAAGGAAAGCTGAAGAATTCTGTGCCTCTAATTTTGTATTTCTTTTAAAATGGTCTCTTAAATAAATAGTACAAAATGTTAGTGTTTCTTTCATTTTAGACAGTAGGAAGATATGTTGTTTTGTATTTTTTTCACAAACTAAAAAATATTTATCAACAAAAGTAGACACCAAAATTCTAGGTTCTGTGCCCAAGGGTTAATTACTTCATAAGAATTGGGCTATCCACTTCATCTAGTGTAGTTTATGACAGATAGCACTTGCTATACTAACTACTACACATCAATGTGCTGTTTAAACTACAGAGCAATACACTATTCTTATTATTCATGTTACTATTATAACCATCATGTAGTATTCTAATGCCTCAGGTTACCCAAAAGGACTCTAAGTAGAACAGCAGTTTCAAACTGTGCTCTGTGGAACTCCATGACCTCTCCCAAATGTCTCAGGTAATTCTGGGGGGAAGTAAGAAGACAGGATTTCAGAACCCCTTTTTCACTTCAATTTGAAAAGCTCTCATTTTTATATTTTTTTTTGGTTTGGATTTCCAAATAAGGTTTCCTTTAAAGGAAAAGTATATGCTATTAAAAATATATCTTGTTGTTTGTATTAAGTACCATCAAGTCGGTTCCGACCCATAGCGACCCTGTATAGGGTTTCCAAGGAGCACCTGGTGAGCTTGAACCACTGACCTTCCAGTTCAAATGGCTTTGCAGTTTGGCACATTAACCCACAGCACTATACCAGGACTCCATATTAAATATATATATATAACTATAACATTCCAATCATTCCATGAAGATAAAAATTGATCATATGGCTATATCCTTTTTAAAAAGTCTAATTATGCCTGGTGCTAGTTTTGCTTCTCTGCTACTTGGCTGATAACTCTTGCCCTGTTGTTACTGTTAACTGCTGGCAACTTGGTTTTGACTCAAAGCAACAGGTTCTGACTCAAAGCCGAGAAGTGGCTGGTGGGTTTGAACCACCAACCTTGTGGTTAGTAGCCCAGTGCTTATCCTATACCGCCACACCAGAACTTCTACTCTTGCCCGAGGAGCATGGAAGGCTCTAGGAACATAATGCAAAACAGAACATTTGGAGAGGATTCTCTGTGGACAGTGCACACTGTCATTGCTGACATGCTTTTTCATAAGTTGATATTGTCCTGAAGTGGGTCAGTGGGTTCTGTACCACCTGGGAGAAAGGATATTCACAGCGGATAGAGACCAAGTACCTGGTTCTAGGTACCAGGGAGGACCACACATCCATAGCTTTCCCTGCTACCTCCTCCTCTGAGTACCAGAAACTGCTCCAGGACACTCTGTAGGGGCCAAGCAGAAGGTTCTAAAGTTCAAGGCTCCCAAATCACATTCCCTTTCTTGTTGTTAGGTGCTCCCGAGTAGGCTCAGACTCAGCACCGCCCGGTCCTCAGGATCATTGCCATGTTAGAGCCCACTGCTGCTGCCACTGTGCCTATCCATCTCATTGGGGTCTTCCTCTCTTTCACTGATGCCCCACTTTACCAAGCATGATGTCCTTCTCCAGGGACTGATCCTTTCTGATTATATGTCTGAAGTAGAAAAGACAAAGTCTGGCCATTCCCTTTCTGGCCTTGGAGATTAACTCCCCCGAGATCCACTGCTTGTAATCCTAAAGGAACACAAAAGCTGACTACCTTCAATGAGGAGGGAAACCGCGTTGAGTAAAGACACACATCAAGACCTCAATAAATCATTTTGGTATGAATGTGTTTTACAAAGCTTTGAAAATCATTGACCCAGAGCAATATGTCCTTGTGTTTTTGTTTTTCGTGTGAGGCTTAAAAAAAAACAAAAACAAAAAGATAGTGCCAGAACTTTCCCTCACAGTCAACCTCAGCAGTCACAGTTGTGTGTTTGATTGAGGGACAGCAGAGACAAGTGGACTCACAGAGTCCTTGTGGATGACTATGCCACTTGTCCCATCCTCCATCCTGATGGCCTATGAGCCTATGATTCACGAGAGTCAAACTTTTGATGTCATCTTCTAATGAGGTGATACTTTGAGTTGCAGGAATGTTTAAGGTGGAGGTTAAGAAGTTCAGGCTTTATCTTAAAATTAACATGCTGCTTAGTGGAATTAAAATTAACATGCTGCTTAGTGGGTTGCAGTAATTTTATATATATATTCTGTAACTACCTTGGGAGCAGTACAGTTGAATGGGATTATATGTGTGTGTTTAGTGTTTCCATTTTGCTTTGTTTAAATGTAAATATTTAAGTATGGCATAATTTGTGAAATCCCATTGTCTTTTCTTTCTTTTTGAAAAAAGAAAGGTAAGTTACACTTGACTCCTGAGAATTGTCTAAGGCTCTCTGAATCATAAAGTATTGGAAATATAATTCAATTATTCCTTTCATCTCAGCCTCTGTCCTTAGGTGGTACAGCTAACTGAAAGGTTAGCTGTTTAAATCTACCCATAAATTTACTCAGAAGAAAGGCCTACCAGTGCACTGCTAATAAAGCAGCCATTGAAAGTATCTCAGCCTCATCTGGTCAGTCAGATCTTGCCTCCACCACCAAAGGCATGCGCAGTTTAATTCTGAGTCCAGGAAGCTGTCCTTTGATTCAAGACAAATTGGAGTACGTTATAGCTCTTCCCAGACTGTGTTGTCCCAAATGATTAAGTTGTGGCCAAAAGACACAACAAAGTCTAACCTAATGCTTTTGCTGGTCGGAAGAAGTCAGTGGAGTCACAGTGATGGAGTGGCCTGATGCTGGGAGAACAGCTCAATATGTTTCAGCTAATCTGAAAAGAGTTGCTAAGGTGCAGACGTATTTGTGTTCTGCCAGATATATATCTAAGGCTGAGGAGTTTTAGACCATGAAGTGATTCAAAAGCTGACATAAATTTTAGCCCTTATACACCCCAAAATGGTACAAAACAGCAACAAGCTTGATCTGAATTCCCTTCCCATCTCCATACTCCTGTTGCTTGTCTACAATCTGTTGTTCAACCTTTATCTAGTACGTTCATTATGACTTCTTTTTTTCCAATTGACAAGTTCATTTATCACAGGGCATCACTCTCCAGCCTACTTACTTGAAATATATTTGGGACAAATACTAACAGCATCACTGTACCTATAACCAGGATAGAAAACATTTCTGGAGCCCAATTATGCACAACTGAGTGTAGCACCGCCTGGTCCAGCCTCACGATCGTTGCCATGTTTGAGCCCACTGCTGCTGCCACTGTGCCTGTCCATCTCATTGGGGTCTTCCTCTCTTTCACTGATCCTCCATTTTACCAAGCATGATATCCTTCTCCAGAGAGAAGGAGCCCAATTTCTGGAGCCCAATTTGGAAGAAAGAATTTAAAAATAAAACAGAGACTATTATCAGAGTTCTGGGAATTTGTACAAATGGTCTCCACGGCCACTGGCCTTGAGGGTCCCAATTATAGATGCTTCGCTGCCTGATTAGAGAAAGCTTGAGTTCAGAGCAGTGCATTAAGTCGAAGGGTTGGTCTTTGAATTCTGCAATGGATTTGATTAACCATTTACAATTCTTTCAAAACATCCCAGAACCCTGACCAATATTTAATCTGGGTTTAAGAGAGCTAGCTATCTAATGCTGGGAATTATTTTGTGGCTGGGATGGTTTCCCGTAAAAACACTGCAGAAAATATTCTATTAAATAGTTTTTACTTACCAGGCATAATTAGAGTTCCATAAGCCTCATTGGCTAACATTGCAAGAACTAAAACTATTAACATTTTGTACAATCATTTTTTTGAAAATAAGGACTTGACCAAGACCAAAGTCACTGCCATTGAATTTATTCCAATTCACATTTACCCTGTAGAACTGAATAGAGGGTACCCATAGGGTTCCCTAAACTGAAAATCTTTATGGAAGCAGATTGCCACATCTTTCTCCTATTGATCAGCTAGTGGATTTGAACTGCAAATCTTTTGGTTAGTGGTCAAGCACTTAGCCATTGTACCACCAGGCAAATGGTGTGTTACCAAGTCCTTTGAAAATTAACCAAATAGTGGTCAAATTATGAAAATATGGGATCTAAAAGTTGGGCATGAGAGATTATGAGTGTGTGCATGTGCACGTGTATTCAGGTGCACATGTATGTACATCTTTTCATTCATTTTTACCTGGAACAGACCAAAAAAAATAATAATAATTTGTTCTTCTAGCAAAAAGTCCATGAAAAATAAAATCTGTTATTTCCTGGTTGAATCTGAGTTTTCTATCCAGTACATAGTTCAAAATATTATAGAAACAGAAATAAAATTGTATATTGTCAAAGGTTCAGATTGGCCTCACTCTCAATTCCAGATGAAGTTGAAACTTTCAGCTTAAGAAACAGCTCCTTGATCATGAAACAGTTTATGTTTCTGAAAGTAAAGGCCACTGGGTTAGTCCAATCATCTCAGGGCTAGATGTCAACTTCACCAAACAACAAGACAGAAAATCTTTCTTAAACTGTATCTATAATCATGGTCAGTGTCTTCTGACAAAGAGTATTCCAAACGAGGTTTTTAGGTCATAATATTAGCCTTGTAAGGATTTTAAAGACTGTATTGTTGGCAGAAATAAATTATTTGTGTCTATTGCATTTTGTCATTTTGTAAACTTGTTATTGTGGTATAACATATTGAAAGCATATTGTGTTTTTATCATTGTCTTATTTAGATTGCTGGTGTTCTGAAGTAGAAGATTTGATTATTTAAAATCAATTTCTGTAGTCAGCATAGAGGCTTAAACTAGAAAGGACTTGGGGCCAACACCTTACCTCTTTCTTAGGCTGAAATCAAGATCTGGATTATTTGAAGTGGAACCCAGATTTCTTCCATCCCACATACACTTTGATTCTGCTAGCTTTGTTTTCTTCATGGCAGCTCAGAATGCTTGTTGTTGTTGTTGTTGTTGTTGTTGTTGTGTGCTGTGGAGTCGGTTCCGACTCCTATCAACCCTGTACAGAGTTTCCAAGGCTGTAAATCTTTACGGGAGCAGAAAGCCTTATGTTTCTCCCACGGAACAGCTGGTAGTTTCAAACTGCTGACCATGAGGTTAGCAGCCTGATTCGTAACCACTATGATATGCTTGCTTGCCGCAAATGGATCAACAAACCATTCTTTTGCCATATTAGCTGTAACAGACCCTGGCCCTTCTTTAGAAGCCCAACTCTGCTACTGTCTGTTCCGACGAGGACCACACATCCTACCTCCTGGTTCCCTAGGTAACTGGGATCAATCTTCAGAAACAGATATTTTCCCTCATGTGACACATTAAGAATTAAACCACAGGTATTTACACACACACACAATTGTCTTGACTACATCAATAAAAAGAGTAAGAACTAGTGCTTTTTCAGACTCTTAACATAGTGTTCTGAAAACATTATTTTAATTAAAAATATTTATTCAAGTAAATGGATCATTCTTCTATTCAATAAATATTTTTAGAAACCTTGCCAGATACCGTGCTAAGCTTTAAGGAAGCAGCAATGTCATTTGACAAACTCTGCCCTTGTAGAACTATAGGAGAGGGCTTCGAAAAGTTCACGGAAAAATTTGAATTAAAAGTAATGGAATTTTTCCAAGACCTTTTTTTGAAGTGTCCTCATATTCTAAAAGTAAATTAAGCCTGAACATTTGGAAAATCAATATTTAGATATCTTAGCTTGAAAAAAAAGAAAGCTTTTAAAATAAATCAAATTAATCACTGAGTCAGCATATGTCCTAAGTGACCAACATTTTGATAAGCATTGTATTGATTAAAACAAAACAACAGGAACAATAATGATGCTCAGAAAGTGTCAGAAGGTTATAACTTGGATAGGAAGAAACTAACAGAAAAATACAGACTAAAGTGCATTCCTAAATTAAATGGAAAAACAAAAATCATTAAAATACCTTAATGTGAAAACTTAGACATTTGACCTATACAAAACACCTAGTTAGTTAATAATACTCAAAAATAGGAGTACTGGTGTGGCACTGTAGGATGAGCCCTGGACTGCTAGCCATAAGGTCAGCAGTTCAAGTCCACAAGCCAATCCTCGGAAACGCTATACAGGGTTGCTATGAGTAGAAATCAGCTTGTTGACACTTAACAACAACAACCAAAAAATAAGTTTAAGAAGATTTTTGAAACACAAAGTATTTTACAAAGCAAACTAAAGTTAAGAAAAATCAGCTAAAACCCTGAAAGTAAACTTGATAAAATAGGGTTAGTTCCAAGATGCATGCTAAAGAAAGAATGTGATATTCACCAGGACATGTAAGTTATTTTAAAACGATGGACTTTCTATGAATTAAATGCAGCACTTTTCTTGAACTCTCTAAAAGTGGACCTATACCATCCTGTTAGGCTTTATCCTCTTTATGTGTGTGTGTGTGTGTGTGTGTGTGTGTGTGTGGTATCTCCCGCTCCCACGATGCAGACCTTCATGTTGAGTTTCACTCAGATGACTATGCTGCCTCGTCACTGGTCTTCTCTGCTCTCGTCACCTGTCTAAGCTGGCTAATGCCACACAAAGACTCTTTAAAAAATGCCACTATTCACATAGTCCCTTAGTGCCCATAACCTACTAAACAAAGAGGAAGCTCAGCTGGCTTTAAATTTCCTCAAAAACCAGTCCTACTTTCCACCTGTAAGGAGTCATGATGGCACTATACGGTAAGCACTGGACTACTGTATGCATGATCAGCAGTTCAATCCCATCAGCCATGGCTTTTAGAAGCTTTCTGCCCCTTTAAAGATGTATAAAGTCTCTATTAGTTGAGGCAATTCAATGGCAGTGAGTGAGAATGAGTATCCGATTTGATTTTCCATCCCTCTCAACTATAAACCTCCATCCTAGCTATTTGAATATTTCTGAGCTGTGATGCTTGGCTGCTAACTGCAAGGTTGGCAGTTCAAATGTACCCAGTTTCTCCATGGAAGAGAATTGGCAAACTGCTTTTCTCAAGACTACATCTAACAAAACCTCTAAAGTACTGCTCGTCTGCCACTAGGAGTTAGCATTGACTCAACAGCGCCTAACGACAACAGCTCCATGACAAATCACTTACACCATAAGTTTGACTTCACTGGACTCTTCGTCTCTGATGGCATCTGAAGTCCACTATGTGTGCCCAACACAAATTCATCAAGTTTTCTGTGACAAAGTCAGCCTCTGTACTGGGCTCTTCTCACTCGAATTTCACTTGTCCCAATAGATATTGTTCTTAGGAGACTGTTGTCATCTCATAAGATTCAGATTTCTAGGCTCAGAACTCTCCAACTTGGGCTTTAGTGTCAAGCCAACAGAGTTCAAATTCTGGTTCCACTAATAACTATTACACTTTGGGAAAGTTACTTGACTTTTGTCATCTATAAAATGTGAAGAGTGATGATGACTATCCACTTCGGTTGCTGTCAGTTCATGAGAAGATATAAAGTCTGTAGGGAGGCACCTGACACATGGTAGAACACCATAGCTGTTAACGATCTAAATCATTTTCAGGAACTTCAGAGAAGTCTAAGACTTTAGAGTAATACTTCTTATTCACTTAAGCCAACCTGAAATTAAATAGTGTTTTTAAATATCCTAGGAGACCTGGTGTGGCACTGCAAGATAATGCACTAGACTGCCAGGTCAGTTTGAACCACAAGGTTGGTGGTTCGACCCACCAGTCACTCCTTGGGAACCATACACAGGGTAACTATGGTTTGCAACTGACTTGACAGCACTTAACAACAACAACAAACAACTATTCTAATGCATCCTCCTTATTGATAAGAGTTTCTGAATCTCTTCTCCCGTTTGATTGAAGCCAGTATGGAATGGTGACACAAAATCCTATGGGCATATCAACTGACAGAATGCAATGGTCACTGTTTTCCCCCAATAAAAAGGAAACACGTTTTCTCTCTCAAGGCCAGAGAACGCATAGCAATAATTAAGCGGAATCTTGTGTTAACAGACAAAATGCTTATACTTCTCTCCTTTCTTGGAAACCAACTCAGGATACTGAACTAACTGTGAAAGAAATGTCCTTGCATATCAGAATAAAATATTCCTAGACAACAGTTATCTTTTGAGGGCAAAGCATTTCTATATGTCGACATAAAATAGTCTTCATTTTTAATTATTCATACCATAATACAAAATATATTCCAGTATTACAATCTGTGGAATATTTAAATAAAGCAGTTATTGGATAACATAGAAGCTCTTCTGAATTGACAGGGGTCTTATTCTCGGGTTTCTGGTACCTCTTTGTTTCCACATAATATTAAGAATAGGAAATATTCAAAAACCGTTTTTAATTTAATTTTTAATTTATTTGGGTCTGAATACACTGCTTTATCTAGTTTGGGGCTAAATTCAGGTTAAAATGGTGAAATCCAAAGAATTCTCAGCTTCTTAACAAGCAAAACTTAGCATTAAAAATCTACTGTGAAATGTTTACTGTCTGGGAGGATTTCCAAATGGTGTTTGCAAAGCTATTCCTATAAAGTGAAACCAGATCTGAGGATCAGATCACTGCTCTGATGGCAACGGTGGTGTTGTGGGTACAATAGTCGTTTTGCTTATAGAAACAAGTTAATCACATCAATTACGTAGTGATCTATCTCTTAATTATTCTGAGGGCACTGAAGGAAGGTTAGAATAGTCATAGCTTTCTTTCAACACATGCAAAACACCATTGCTATCAAGTTGATTCCAGCCCTAGTGACCCTGCTGATGGTGGTGATTGTATTCTGTGGAGTCAGTACCAACTCATTGACCCTGCATATGGTTTCTGAGGTTGTAAATCTTTACAGGAACAGAAAGCCTCATCTTTCTCCCACGGAACAGCTGGTAGTTTCGAACTGCTGACCTAGAGGTTAGCAACCTGACTTTTAACCACTACGCTACCAGTGACCCTGCAGGACCAAGTAGAAATGTCCCATAGGGTTTTTAATGCTGTAATTTTTAAGGAACTCTAGTGCCACATCTTTCTCTCACAGAGAAGCAGGTGGATCCCAACTGCCATCCTATTGGTTAGTAGCCAAGTTCTTAACCACAACATGAGTTTTGGTTAAAATAAAAAATTAGTTCAACTGATATCAGATAAGAAAAAAAATATTATCATTAACCATGATCAATTATTAAGCATTAAGTCACGGTATTTTCAATAACCTCATATACATGTGAAAGCTGGACAGTGAATAAGGAAGACCGTAGAAGAATTAATGCTTTTGAGTTGTGGTGTTGGAGGAGAATATTGAAAGTGCCATGGGCTGCCAAAAGAACCAATAGATTCATTTTGGAAGAAGCGCATGCAGACTGCTCCTTGGAGGCCAAGATGGCCAAACTTCATCTCTCATACTTTGGACATATTGTCAGGAGGGACCAGTCGCTGGAGGAGGATATCATATTTAGTAAGGTGGAGGGTCAGAGAAAAAGAGGAAGACCCCAAACTAGATGGATTGGCCAAGTGGTAGCATTGATGTACTCAAGTGTGGCAACAGTAGTGAGGTTGCCACAGGACTGAGTAGTCTCGTTCTGCTGTGCATAATGTCGCTATAGGTTGGTACCTAACAACAACAACAAGGGGAAAGCAAGGTTAATAAAGTCAGATCTGTCTTACCTGAAGTCGTACCAAATCCTAGATGTGGGGTGGGTTAAAGCCCATGTAAGGAGGTGCTGGCTAGGACACAAGGTCTGTGCTATATTATGTGACTATCAGGGAGCATCCAGTACAAAACCTTTGTAGGTTTGTGCAACTTTCACAGTTAACAGAAGTGAACATGTTGTAGGTGTTGTATATATATTGTTTAAATAAATACATGCCATCTTTCCTGCCACCTAGATTTTCCAGTGAGGCTTGATGTTGAACCATGAAAGAGAAAATTACAAATTTCCCCAAATGAAACTTTGCATCACTAGAATTTTGTATATGCCAAAATGCTTAATAATTGATCATAGTTAATGAAAATATTTTTTTATCTGATATCGGTTGAACTAATTTTTTATTTTAACCAAAATTCATCTTGTGTAATGTTTATAATCTAGTTCAAAATTGACCCTATGAAATACACAGAGTAATGGGACTATTTAGAAGAAATACAAATAAACTACATGTTCTCCTCACATACCAACTATCCAGCTATCTGACGTTTCTCATTTATGACAATAGTAAAACATCCTTTCTGACTATTTTGCTCATTGATGACATATGTCAGGGTGAAAGCAATGCTAGCTGTGGTGATTACGGTTCTGTGCCATCTTGGCTGGACCATGATTCTCAGGGTTTGACCATTATATGATGATGTCATTGAGTAATGATACAGTCATCTTCCAAACAAATCAGTAATTATGAAGATGGTGCAGACCAGGAAACATTTTGTTCTGTTCTACAAAAGCTCACTATGAACACTCAAACTTGCAGATAGTAGCCATTCGACCTAACCTCCATGGCTTGATAATCAGAACTCGACTAGAGGAAGATTAAAAAACGTTTTGTTTTTTTTTTTTTATAAAGGGAATGAGGGTAAATTCCTACAATTTGATGAACCTGACCTATACTCATGGAGGTAGTAACTCCAAATACCAACAGAGAGAGAAGGGGTCTTCACATCAAGTATCAATGCTATCCCCTCTCTACACAGGGTAGATAGGAATGGGCAACTTAGATACTGAGTACCTAAAATGAGGGGGCAATGGAGGCATGAAGTGACTGGCTTACAAGGTTTCAAGAGGGAGTATAGTTCAAGAGTGTGTGGGTAAAGATAGAGTCCCCACTGAATAGTTTTCATCTTGTCTAGATTTGTTGTTGTTGTGACGTGCCATTGAGTCGGTTCTGACCCATAGCGACCCTGTATAGGGTTTCCAAGGAGCAACTGGTGAGCTTGAATTGCCAATTTTGCAGTTCAAACGGCTTTGCAATCTGGTGCATTAACCCACAGCGCCACACCAGGACTCCGCTGATCTGGTAAAAAGAGATGGGGATAAAGTTCTTATGATTCAATAGTGAGTAATAGTTATCATGAGTAATTGCGACTGTCAACTGTAAAGGTAGAAGTTTTGTAACAAAAATGGGGGAGTAGTTAATTTTACAGTCCAGAAACAAAGGACCCTAGAACCATCGAAGAAGAAGGTGCAAGTGGAATGTGGGACCTTATCCAAAGAAGCAGCGGCACCAGAGATAGGGACATGGAAAGAGGAAGCAGCTGAGGACTTCATGGGAAGAGATGGACTGAAAGCTGGCAGACAGTAGGCAGACCTACAGAATGTGCTTTTTGGTGGTATAAATTATTATATATGCCTGAGTGTTTAAAAAAATAATAATAAAACACACACCAAAAAAGAGCTAAAGTAAATAGAGAGAAATACTGTTATCTGATGGTACATGGAGAGGAGTATAATCATTGTAATAAAACAGGGTGTATGATTTGTTGAATATAAAACTGATGATCTGCCCTATAAACTTTCACTCAATTCACAATTTTAAAAAAGCCCACTATGAGTCAGAACCAACTTGACAACAAGTAGCAACAAAACAACAATGGAGATATAAAATGGAAAGAAAGAGATAGAAAGCCAAATGATTTGTTCAACCTTTAATGTAGTTGAACTTAGCACATCTTCTCATCACAGGTACAGGAGGCCAAGAGACAATTGCCTGGAAGTGGATCAAGCCCCAGATGTAGCTTCAGGCCCACATGGAGATGTTGATGGTGAGTGAGGTGACATTTAGGGTGAGATGGTCCAATCAGCTCCCCCACCTATGCTAACTCATCTCAGAACTTATGTGTGTTGATATCATTTCACACCCCAGGTAAGAACAGGCCTCTTGTGAGCCTCTCCCATCACTAGGCTGAGAGGAGACTTGACCAGACTGGATCGCCCTGTTCCCTGGGCTGTAGTCACTGGGGCATTTATTCTGCTGGCAAGTCTGTGATTGAATTATTGTTGTTGTCAAATGCCATCAAGTTGGTTCTGACTCATAGCAACATTGTGTAGTGAGTTTGAACCACAAACCTTGTAGTTAAAACCACTATTAACGCCTCTTATAGTCCTCTAAGCAATCCTGGTGTGGCACTGTAGGATAATTTGCGCTGGACGGCAAATCAGTTTGAAATGCAAGGTTGGCAGTTCAAACTCACCACCTGCCCCTTGGAAACACTATGCAGGGTCACAATGAGTAAGAACTAACTTGACATCACTTAACAACAGCAACAGTATAGTCCTCTGATTCAACGATTCCTTATTTAAATGCTTTCTCCTTGGACCTGAGCTAAGCACTAGCTGAATACTTTCAGGCAGAGATTTCTGTGGGGATAAAAAGGACTAATCCTCTTTAACACTCTGTGCCCAGACGCTGTCATCTGAGCCTGTTCGGCATCACCCATCTACCCAGAGCAAAACAAGTCCTATGTCACTCTTAGATCTGAGCAGTTAGCCATCCATTTTTGCTTGGGAGTTTGCATTATTGTGGCCACAGTTTATGTGCATGTATGTTTGTGTACCTACAGACATGCATCTCAGCACACATGCTCATGTAGAATGCTTGCCATTACCCACTAAGAGATCTGCTGTTAGCAAAAGCATTCATTTTGTTTTTGTTTATGCTTCTGTTCCCCAAGCTAGGATTTTTGTTTAAGTAAGAATTTGTGCCTTAATTATAAATGTTAGTAATTGAAAAATGTTTGCATTTCTCAAATAAGTTTTCCATTTCACTATCTTTATAGCAGAAAGTCAGACTCCTGAAGAATACTATTTATTTGTGTAATTTTCTCTCCTTTCCCCCTGATATTTTCACTATAGCAAGGGTGAGGAAAGATAGCAAGCATATGGGTTGACCCAGCACTCATTAATCTTTACTTTTCTCATCTTCACTCACTGTAAGACCCGATTAGAGTATCTCTGGATGTTCTCAAGTTTCTCTATAGTAATACTCTTTAACATTCCTGAAAAACAAAGTCACTTTTTCAGCAAACGAACGAGGAAAGGCATCTGGCTGCATGCGTGCTTCTGAGAAAATGAAAGATCATTTGCAAGTGATGTAAAGCTGGTATTCATGGCGTCTAGGATGTATTTTTTAAGCAGGGACATAAGCAGCTCTAATTCAAAGAAAGGGACCAGTGGGTTTCTGCGGAATTATTTTCCTTCTTCATAAGATGGAAGGTACCCTGGGGAAACAATCTATGCCTCCCAGTCCAGAGAGGATGGGGATCTGGGGAGGCAGGAGAAACAGGCAAGAGCACTGGGCAGTGATTGGAGTATGATGGCTAAAATTAGTTCTTGCTTCCCCTCCCTTAGCATTAGCAGACAGTTTGCTTCTCCAGCTGGCTTCTGTTGAAGTCAGAAACTTAACCTTTTCTCTGCCTTGTCATGGACACAGCATGTTCTACTCTAGCCTGTCAGTGTAGGGCTGGAATGTTAAACACTTGAAAGGATAGGTATGTGTTAAGATTGTCTTATTGATTTTCTTTTTCAGAATGAGTATAAGCCAAAATCACAAGTGCCAAATATATAAATATATGTTCATATTCAATACATCAGTAATAGCTTAATGTTTTATAACTTTTGATAGATACAAGGCAGTGTTTCAAATACTTGGCATGTGTGATATAATTTTTTTTTCTCAAACTCATGCTCTGAGGTGGGTATTGTTAACACCCCTAATTCACAGGTGAAGACATTTGCCCACAGTTTCATAACTAGTAAGTAGTAGGATTGGGATCCGCGCTGGGTGCAGATCTTATGACCTTAAGTCACTGTACTGAACTATCTCAATTAAAGTAAATCTTAGGTCATAAGACTGATTGAATAAATGTGTATGTTGTTGTTAAGTGCCGTTAAGTCTGTTCCAACTCATATTGACCCTTGTATCGCGTCTCCGAAGTTGTATGTCTTTGTGGACACAAAAGGCCTCATCTTTTCCCCACAAATGTGTAAGGAAGAGTAAAATTACATTGCATCAAGTACAAATCAAAGGAATGAAGCTTTCTGCTTGACTTCTTTTCTTGGCTGTTATCTTCAGGGAAGCCGATTGCCAGGCCGCTCTTCTGCAGTGCTGCCGAGTGGCTCAGTGTCAACCTTGAACATAGGAGTTGAGCACAAACTGTGCCACCCAGGAACATCTTGAGTCAAGGAAATGCTCAGTAAATATTTGTTGGATGAGGTCTGACAAGGAGGCAAATCACTGTCTGACCTCTAGCCCCTTCCATCTGGTATCCCTTCATGTCTGTGTGTTTGTATGTTTTCATTAAAATGTAAAAGATTACACACAATTGAATACAGAGGATCAGGGTGTGATAGAAAACTCATAGAGACTATTCAATATATAACAATGCCTTCTCTTTGACAACAATTGATATTAAGAAGACTTCTTCCAGTACAATCTAAAAGGAATAGCACAAGCTAGTCAAACTTTCAAAAACGGCAAAAAATGTGCTATCCAACATCCCTCCTGTCCTTTTTTTTTTCTTTCCATTTTTTCCATTCCAAAACATTCTGCCTGTGGTGTTTAGGGATAATCCTATTGCTTTGGGGGTTTTATGAATCTGGGACAGATGTTCTCACATTGTCGTGTGCCTATGAAGCACCTATGGGACTTGTTAAAGGTGCAGATTCCAGAGAGTCAGACTGTGTGGTGCAACATATTGCTTAAGATGTCTCTGTAACCACAGTCTTTGTAACTCCGTCCCAGTGCCTGGATGAGACCGTGCAGATTGGGTGCATTTCCTATTTTTCCAAAAAGTCTGGGTAAGAGAAGGTGAGGAAAGATGATTCCATTGTGATTGTTAACAGGATTGTTATAAAAACGTTGGACTCTAAGGTAGGGATTGGTCAATTGTGCATTTAAAATGAGCCATCTGGGAAACAAGAAAGGAGCTCTCACTACCTTCAAGAGAGAAGTGTCAGGAGTGGAGCATGTCCTTTGGAAGCCGAGATCTCTGCCTGTTGAAAATTCTCCATGCTGGGACAGAATGTTGGAACACCAGAGCAGTGGCAGAACAGTATCAGCAGAACCAAGAACCCGAACACGTGACAGAGTGATAGGTTTCTTGGCCCACAGAGCGAGTAAAGCTGAGAGTCTTCAGACAGGAAGCTTGCATGTGGAGTTGGGTGCCTCCAGGAACTTAATAGGTGGGTTTTGGTGCTGACCAGGGAAATTAGAATGGAGAGCTGTCTGGCTGAAGATTAGAGCAGCAACGTTCTCTTTGGACATTTATCAGCAGCCCTAAGAATGCTTTGAAACAATACCTGAACAGGGGAGTCCAAGGGGCCACATGGCTGGAAAGGCAAAGGACCAGAGAGAGACCTACCTGTGGGCATGGCTGTGAAGAGGCTGTCATGGCCAAAAAATTGTATCCTGAACATTAATGTTTCTAAATTGTAATGTGTTAGCTTCTTTAGTAAACCCAATAATTATAAGTACGATCTGTAACTCCATGTGGTCATTGCAAAGAATTATTGAACCCAGCTAAGAAGTAAAGAGTGCCCCCGTGCGTGTCAGAACTGCTAAAGAAGGCTGGAGGGTGGAGGCTTGTCTGACCTCTACCTCATAGGAATCGACCTCAGGCTGCTGCCAGTGGTGATTTTCCTCCTCTCTCCAGGTAAAGTTAGAGGAGCTCAGACACAGTCCCCATATCAACCTTGCCCTTTGTTAAATGTAGTATTGGGGAAACAAAACCAAGAAGAGTTAACATACATTGATTGTGACCCATGGCAACCCATGTGTGTCAGAGGAGAACTGTGCTCCACAGGTTTTCAATGGCTGTTAACTTGGAAGCAGATCAACAGATCTTTCTTCCACGATGCCCATGGGTGGACTCAAACTCCCAGCTCTCAGTTAGCAGCCAAGGGCACTAACTGCACCATGTAGGTGGGATGTTGTTGTTGCTGATGCCGTGGAGTTAACAGCAATTCACAGCAGCCCTACAAGACAGGATTGAAGAACCCCACATGGTTTTTCCTGGGATGAAATCTTTATGGGAGCACATCGCCAAGTCTTGTCTCCCACAGAACTAACTGCTGGTAGGTTTGGATCAGTGACCTTTCAGATAGCAGCTAAGTGCTTAACCAGTTCATTAGGTCTGGGATCGGAGTCCAGAAATCTGCATTCTTAGTGAGCAGTAGCTATGATAAAAGCTGATCTAATTAATGAGGATATGCCTGTGTTAAGAATGACGGTCCCAAACAGGAAGGCAGGTCCCTGTACTTTGCCTTATTAAACCATATGCATCATTTTGCTTGCCTTAAATAAAATTTTCACTGCATTCATTTTGCTTGGTAAGTGGCATGTGACTACAGTACATAGTAATTACATGTTCCTGAAGACTACTTGGTAATTTGCACTTAATAAGACCAAAAATAATTACCCTGTACTCCAATCTAGAAAACATAAATAATCGTAAATATATGGTACTCACCATGTAATTACTTTGCCACTCCACTCAACTCTCCATAAGATTGAGCAGTTACTGAGGAAGTAAAGAATCGTGACAAAATATTCCTTGCTTTGCCTGATCCACTAAAACAACTCAACCACAACATTTGTATTTTCAGTCACAGTTTCTTAAGTTCAGAATTGAAATAAAAGAAAATTTAGAAGAAAGAACATTTCCTCGCTCTTTTTGGACTTTCTAACATGACCTTTTACTTAGTAGTTCTAGACAATTTCCCTGAAATTCAAACAATTTTCAAACCCTTTAGGAATGTGACATATCCCACCTGTCTGGGATGACCTTTATAGCCACTTCTAGTAATTCTTTGATTTAGCAACAAAGGATTAAATTTTAGTTGCAAATCCCACTTTTATAGGGAGAAGCGAAAGAAGTTAAGAGTCCCCCATGCAAACCTGCCTGCTTATAGCGAAACTTGAGGGTCCGTTCATTCCTCAAAGAATGAGCTCCAGGAGCCTTCCCAGCCTCATCCATGGAGTCCCTGGGTGTACAAATGGTCAACTCACTCTGTTGCTACCTACAAGATAGGAAATTTGAGTCAATCTAGTGACCCCTTGAATTAAAGTCCTGGTGATCCTCTTCTGAAAAATCAATCAGCCACTGAAAATCTATGGAATGAGGTTCTACTCTGACACACATGAGGTCACCCTGAGTTGGAACTGATTTGATAGCAACTGGGAAACCCTCATATATCTGTACTGCTTCTACAAAACAACCCAAAATTAGAATCATGTATTAGTAATGGATAGACGGAGAGTTGCGATCATCTAGCATGATTACCAAATAGGCAGATGTCAGATCACCTGTAGAAGTTCTGACATATAAAATATATATATATATTTGTCTTGCTGAAAGTGAAGAGAACTTGAAACATATACTTATGAAGATCACAGAGCACAGCCTTCGATATGGATTACATCTCAATGTTAAGAAAACAAA
>NW_006408522.1:27432359-27433671 GCF_000296735.1 Chrysochloris asiatica | reverse complement strand
CAGATCTGTGTTGGAAGAAGTGCAGCCAGAGTGCTCCTTGGAGGCCAAGATGATCAGACTTCATTCCTCATACTTCGGACATATTGTCAAGAGGGACCAGTCGCTGGAGAAGGATACCATGTTTGGTAAGGTGGAGGGTCAGAGAAAAAGAGGAAGACCCCCAAAGAGATGGATTGGCAAAGTGGCAGCATCAATGGGCAGTGTTTCATTCTGTTGTGCATAGGGTCACTATGAGTTGCTACCAACTTGATGGCACCAAACAACAGAAACAAGGTGTAGATATGCTATCCATATCCCTGTTCATAAGGAGCTCTGGTAGCGTAGTGGTTATGAGTCGGGCTGCTAATCTCACAGACAGCAGTTGGAAACTACCAGCTGTTCCGTGGAAGAAAGATGAGGCTTTCCGCTCCCGTAAAGATTTACAGCCTCAGAATCCTATACAGGGTTGCTATGAGTTGGAACCGACTCCACTGCACACCATCACCACTAACCCTGTTCATTGAGTCTCTGGGTAGTGCAGTTAAGAAGATTGGCTAACTAAAAAGTTGAATATTGAAACCTACCCAGAGGCACCTTTAAAAAAAAAGGCCTGCTGATCTACTTCCTAAAATGTAGCCATTGAAAACCAAACCTGTGGAGCAGAGTTCTTCCCTGGCACACATGGATTCTTCAGGAATTCCTTTTCCTTGATGAATGCAGCAGAAAGCAGGGTCTTAAAGAAATGGGCATTGGTATCCCAGGACATGTTTCTAAGATGGCATGGCAGTCCTCTGGGGAAAGAAGTTGAAAGCATTGGAGCCAGGACTATCTATCTGGGAAGGAGGGAAAGAGACAATAGAGAGTGCCTGAGGAAAAGTTGTTGAAGGAAGTCCAAGATCTACTCCTTCTGGGATTTACTTGCAGCCTGATTGGCTTCAGTTGAAGTTGTCAAGGACTTCATTCTTTTTGGATCAACTGTCAACACTCGCGGAAGCAGCAGTCAAGAGATCAGAGGACGTATTGCATTGGGCAAATCTGCTGCACAGGAACTTTTTTTAAAGTATTGAAGAGCAGAGATGTCAGCTTGATGACTAAGGTGCACCTGACCCAAGCCATGGTATTTGCAATAACCTCATTTGGTTATAAGCTGGACAGTGAATAAGGAGGATCGTAGAAGAATTGATGCCTTTGAGTTGTGGTGTTGGAGGAGAATACTGAAAGTGTCATGGACTGCCCAAAGAACCAATAGATCTATTTTGGAAGAAGTGCAGCCAGAGTGCTCCTTGGAGACCAAGATGGCTAAGCTTCGTCTCTCATACTTTGGACATATTGT
>NW_006408522.1:27427333-27432259 GCF_000296735.1 Chrysochloris asiatica | reverse complement strand
AGCCAGGTGGCATCATTGATGGCATCAAGTGTGGCAGCGGTAATGAGGTTGGCCCAGGATCAGACATTGTTTTGTTCTGCTGTTCATGGGGTCGCTATGAGTCAGTTCCGACTCGATGGCACCTGACAACAACAACAACAACCTTACAGAGCCCTCTGCCTTGCCTTCAAGGTGTTTATGTTAGTGTTTTACCACACTCATATCACTGTCATGAAGCCTTGCCCTAGGCCCCCTGCACTAGTGTGTAAACTTCTTGAAGGTAGGGCAAGATGCAGATGTGATTCATTTTTGCGTCCCAGCCCTTGCATATGGAACGTGTAAAATAAATATCTGTCAGAAGAATGATTGGCTGCAAAATGAAAACATGGAAAATTTCAGAGGTCGGAACCTGGCTCTGCCTGATTTATTCAGCCTCTGGCATAGCATCCCATGCAAATCACCACTTAATACTCCTGTTTGATGATCATGAAAGTGATAATAAAGCCCTGCAAGGGATGATTGAGGATAAGGCTCTTTATTGTTGGTATCTTTTGTTGTAACCTGCCTCAAATCATTTTTAGAACTAGGCAGGGTATAAATAATAAATAAGTGAGTGGATAAAGCTTTAAATCCCCAGGGCCTCTCCAGGCTTTTTCAGTTCCTCTCATACCCCCAGGGCAAAGTAGCCTTCTGGAGTTAGAAGATGAGGCGAATTTGGGCCTTCATTCAGTTTTTCATTCAACAAATAAGGTTTGAAAGCTGGACCATGTTTCTCTTAAATGACAACCTTGCTTCAGGTTTCTAGATAAAGTGACTGTCTGAGAACTCTGCAAGGCTATGATTCTTGATTTTGCTCAGAAACTTTGGGAGTATTGATAAAGTTCCTAACAGGTAGTACCTACATGCAGACAGCAGGTCTCCGATTTTCTCTGTCTTGATATGGCAGCACCAGGGGAAACTGTATTAATGCTTTGTTTGGCATCTGTTTATGTCAAGTCACATCTTCTCCCAACACCCAAATGAAACCTGATGTGGGCTCACATAATGTAGTACATGTGTCACCTTGTAGCCCTCCCTGAACAAAGGTCTGACTTAATTTTTAAATGCATCAAAATGGGAATTATTTATGATCAGATTTACCTTTCCTAAGCATTTTGCTGCAGGCTATGGCTAAATTATGCCAGTTGATTAAAATAGGCAATCAATGTCTGCCTGTCAGAGGTGTCTTAACTTGCTATATACACTTTTCGTAAGTATCACATTATTTTAATCTGTAAATCGGATTTGTCAGGTCTGATTCATTTAAATGGCTCACACACCCCAAATTCTCCCTGACAGCCCCAATGTGGGAGCCTGTCCTCATCTTGAAAAGGTAATATTGCCTGGGGCTTGTTGCTAGTTTAATAGAGACAACAGCACTGTAGCAAGAAAGAAGAGAAAGACAGACCACCACTATTTACAGGTTTCTGCAAGCACCCAACACCTTAACCATGCAGAATGTTTTCACAGAAATTGGGAGAGTATCCAACCAAACACACTGAGGGAAAGAACACACCAAAATATGTAATTTATTGTTGTTAAGTGTTGTCCAGTTGGTTCCTACTCTTAGTGACCCTGTATGGAGTGTCCGATGAGTTTGAACATTCAACATTGTGATTCACAGTCCAGTGCTTAGCCTATATTGCCACATCAGTCCATAATCAACCACAGTTCCTTTTAAGTATCACCTAGTTGTTTCTGACTCATAGTAGCCCCGTGCATATAGGGTTTCTGTGGAGTGACTCGTCAGTTTGACGCAACGACTTTGCTGTTCAACCTTATCTTGTGGTTGAATTAAGTGTCATCGAGTCAGTTCGAACTCATAGAGACCCTGTATAGGGTTTCCATGGAGCAGCTGTGGGTTGAACTGCTGACCTTGTGGTTCGCAGTCCAGTAACTAAACTTAGGCGACTAAAAACAAAGCTCAGAAGGCAGGAAAGAAGGGAAAACCCAGGGAGGAAGTAGGAAGAGTGCTGTTACATTGAGGAAATTGCATCCAATGTTATGAAATAAATTGTGTGTAAGCTGTTAAATGGAAAACAAATTAGCTCTATTAACTCTTACCCAAACCACAATTTTAAAAAGTTTTTAATTTAAAAAAAATTGTAAATGTTATTTTTATCACTATTGTTGTTGTTATGTGCCGTGGAGTCGGTTCTGACTCATAGCGACTCTGTACAGGGTTTCCGAGGCTGTAAATCTTTACAGGAGCAGAAAGCCTCATCTTTCTTCCACGGAACAGTTGATAGTTTCAAACTGCTGACCTTGCAGTTCGCAGCCCGATTCGTAACCACTACGCTACCAGAGCTCTTTATTTATATCACTAGTAATATTTATAACTGTAACACATATCTATTCATCAATTACTATGTGCTGTGCTAAGTAATTTATAAACTTGTATTGTTCAATTCAGTCTCTGCAAAACCCCTGTAAATAGTATTTTATGTATGTACAAATTCAAGTGGAGAAAAACTTAGAAACTTGCTCTGGATCTATCTAGTTTCTGAGGAGTGGCTGCTGGGTTTGAACCATCAACCTTGTTGTTACTAGTCCAGTGCTTATCCTACAAAACTTTAAAAAAAAAAAAAAAATCCAAACAGTGGTTTTCAAGATCTGCTGGGCCAGTTAAATTCAAGGCAGAGGTTGGTTCAGAAGATTGTGGTGATTTTTTGTGGATTCCAAAGGGGTAATCTTGATAGCTTTTTTCAAAGGACATAAGACAATCCCAAAACCCACTGCCACTGAGTTGGTTCTGATTGATAGTGACCCTACAAGACAAAGTAGAACTACTCCCCAGAATCCCCAAGACTTTAAATGTTTATGGGAACAGATTGCCACATATGTCTCCCATGGAGCAGCTGAGAGCTTTAAACCACCAATCTTGTGATAAGCATCGCAGTGCTTGACCCACTGTACCACCAAATCTCCTTTGAAGAAGTTTCAAGAAAATTTAAAAGTGCATTGGTGAAGGGTTGACAGGGATGGGCAACTTAGACATTGGCTACCCAAAATGGGGGGACTACAAAGGCATGAAGTGACTGGCTTACAAGCTTACAAGAAGGAGCCTAATTCAGAGGGTGCAGGAGAAGGTAGAATCTTCACTAAGAGGCTTCCCACCTGTCTGGATAAGGCTGATGAAAGGAGATAGGGCTAAGACTCTTGTGGTTCAATAGTAAATAAGTGCTATTAGGACTGATTGTGAATATTTCAAATGTAAAGGTAGACGTTGTGTGAAAAAAAAAAAAGGAGGGGAGTGGTTGACTTTGCAGTCCAGGAGTGAAGGGCCCTGGGACCACCAAGAGAGAAGAGCAGAGTTGGGACCCTATCCAGAGAAGCATTTGCTTCCATTCCCTCTGAGCTTTTTTTGGATGTACACTGAAGCACTCAGGATTATACCACCGATTAAACAACCAAAGGGTACACCCCGCAAGCTTGTCCCCTTCACCCCCCGGTCATCAGCACACAGCCTCTCTCCCTCTCTGGGTCTAGAGTCCCCAGCTGCTCCATCTCTCCACATCATCATCTCCGCTTCCATCTCTGGTGTCACTGCTTCTCTGGGCAGGGTCCCATAGTCTACTCTTCTCCCTTGATGATCCCAGGGACCTCCACTCCTGGACTGCAAAGTCAACCACTCCCCTCCTTTTGCTACAAAATATCTACCTTTACATTCCCAACCTTCACAGTCAGTCCTGATAGTAATTATTCATTATTGTACCACATGAATGCTATCCACATCTCCTTTCATCAGTCCCACCCAGACCGATTGGATACTACTCAGTGGAGATTCTACCTTCCTCCACACCCTCTGGATCTAGGCTCCCTCTTGAAAGCTTGTAAGCCAGTCATTTCTTGCCTTTGTACACCCCTCCCCCCCCATTTTGGGTAGCCAATGTCCAAGTTGCCCATCCCTGTCTACTCTGTGTAGAGGGGGTGGGGATGATCCTCGCTGTAAAGATTTGTTCCCTCTTTTGAGCTACTGCATCCATAGGTGTAGGTCAAGTTCATCAAATTGTATCAGATGACTGTTTTTTTCCTCTTCTTTCTTCTTCTGGTTGAGCTCTGACCATCCAATCATTGAAGCCAGGTCAAGTGGGTATTAGCTGCAAATATGGGTGTTCTCGTGCATATACCCTCTCTTCTTGTAAGCCAGTCACTTCTTGCCTTTGTAGTCCCCCCCACCAACCCACCCATTTTGGGTAGCCAATGTCCAAGTTGCCCATCCCTGTCAACCCTGGTTACTGAGGCAGATGTGTTTTTTGATACATCCTTGATGCAGAATACAGACAACACTTTGTAAGCGTAAAGGTGTAGGGACCGATTATACGACACGTCAGGGGTCCGTGGTTCTTGGGATGAAAACTGGCACCCTAATTTAGAAGATACAGTAAGGATGCTTAGAAGCCAAGGTCTTGGTTTCACATCCTTTTTCTATCTTCATGCAGTTTTGATTGGAGGAAGCAGTTATCTTCACTGAGGCTTAATTTACTTATTTTTACAAAGGAATAACATGTTACCTACCTCACAGATTGGCTAAGAGGACCAAATCTGATCATGTCTGAAAGGGATTTATTCACTGCAAAGTATTACACAAATGCAAATAAACATAAGGTGATCATATTTCCCAACTGTTCTTATATCCAATCTTTGTAGATACAAGATTTTACTTTGGAAAAACTCCTTTAAATCAACACATCTCAAAATGGAGTTCTTATGAGCAAATTCTCCCCTTTGCCTGGCAGCTGGCTCATAGTAACAGAGCTTTGCTGATCTGATTTGAAATACATTTTACTCAACAAAAAGTCTTGTAGTACAGATGCATGCACGAGCCCCTCCCAACCCTGTAGCTGTTCATCTGTTAAGAAAACTCTATTTTGCTACTTGTTTCATGCTCAAATTGTATTTAAATAC
>NW_006408522.1:27418782-27427233 GCF_000296735.1 Chrysochloris asiatica | reverse complement strand
TTTTGAAGCCCTCTCATATGTACAACAAAGAGACTTTGCAACCTCTCATCCTGCTATTACCACCCTTGACAAAGAAACCACCACCACCAAACCTGTAAAGATGACTGTAGCCCTTGAAAGAGTCTTATCTGACTTGTATGCGGGTAAAGATTTATTCATTCAATAAATAATTGGTTGAAAGTCTATATATCCATTGGTCAGATGCTAGGAACAGAAAGCAAACCAAAGCCATTGTTTTCTAATCAGTTTCCACTCACAATGACCCTAAAGACAGAGTGAAACTACTGCTTTGGGTTTCCCAGATGTTATGGAAGCAGCTTCATCTTGCTCCCATAGGGCAGCTAGTGAGTTTGAACTCCCGACCTTGTAGTTAGTAGCCCAATGTTTATTCTGATGTGCCACCAGGGCTCCTTGCTAGGAATATAGCAATAGATAAAACAGATATAAGGAAGACTGTAGAAGAATTGATGCATTGGAATTATGGTATTGGAGAAGAATATTAATGGTACAAATTTGTGATGGAAGAAGTACAACCAGAATGCTTCTTAGAAGCCAAGATGACCAGATTCGGACTCTCATACTATGGACATTTTATCAGGAGAGTCCAGTCCCTGGAGCAGGACATCATGCTTGGTGAAGTGGAGGGTCAGCAAAAAAGAGGAAAACCCAGTGGACTGGCACAGTGGCAGCAGCAATGGCCTGAAGCATAGCAGCAATTGTGAGAATGATGTAGGACTGGCTGGTGTTTCTTTCTGTTGTGTATAGGTAGGGTCGCTATGGGTCAAAATGGACTCTAAGGCACCTAACAACAACAACAAAATCAGAAAAGTCCCCTGATCTTACACAACTTAAATTCTAGTGAGTGGAACACTTATTTTGAAAATGTAAATTTCTTCCATTGCAACTGACATATTAGAGAACACTTTGAGCATACTGTGAACTTTACCTTTCATCCATTAGCAGCACAGACAACGGCATTAGCTGAACCACACCATATAGGGGTGCATGAATGCATACACATATACAGCTCAAACTTCTCCTAGCACCTCAGTTCTTTGAGTGTGTTACGATCCACATCTATTCACACCTGGTATTACAACTCTCCATTTGATTTCGCATGGCCCTCCCTCCATCACGTCACAATGACTCACACTGCACTCCTTCCTATCTACAAGCAAACATCAGGTCTTTTGCATGATAAAGTGACATATCTATTATAATACTCAACTAGTTGTTAGACTTGGAGCATGTATAAAATTGTGGTACCATTTTTATTAGGTTCCTATCTTTACATATAAGGAGCTCTGGTAGCATAGTGGTTACGAATCAGGCCACGAACCACAAGGTCAGCAGTTTGAAACTACCAGCTGTTCCGTGGAAGAAAGATGAGGCTCTCTGCTCCCATAGAAATTAACAGCCTCGGAAACACTGTACAGGGTCGCTATGAGTCGGAACCGACTCCACGGCACATAACCACCACCACCAGCATATGTAATGTGTTTAAAGCCTTTAAATGTTGGGTTCTTAATCCCATTTTCCTTATAACTTCTGGTGTGCCACTGTAGGATCAGCGCTGGACTGTGAACTACATGGTCAGCAGTTCAAATCTTTCCAAATCCTTGGAAACCCTACGTAGAGTTGCTATGAGTTGTAACCAATGTGATGGCACTTAACAACAACAACAATCTCCTTTTTTTTTTTTAATGTAATGTGTTTAAAGCTTTTAAGTGTTGGGTTCTTAATCCCATTTTCCTTATAAATTCTGTAGTTTTTGTTGTACAATTTTATAACAGTGATTTCTAGGAATATTTATGTCACAGTATTGCAGTAGTAATGAGATTTAAGCAGGCAAACTAACATTAAAAAAATAATTTCTGGTAGCAATCACTGCTTTCAGAAAAAAATTAAATTAGGGAATATGATTAAGAATGGATAAGCATGATTTTGGGTGGGTTGGTTGTGAATACCTCTCTGAGAAAGTGCTAATTGAACTGACACTTGACTGGTAGTAGGAGTCAACAGGGAAAGAGCATTCCAGGGGAGAGGTGCCTGAGGGAGGAGATTGACAAGCAAAGGTCCCAAAGAGGCAATAGGCTACTTGTGTTGCTAGAACAGAGACAGCCAGAGAAGTAGAAGGGCCAGACAGACTGCAGACAGACAGACTGTAGACAGACAGACTGTAGACAGACTGGTGGTGGTGGTTGTGTGCTACAGAGTTGGTTCTGATTTATAGCAAACCTGTAAAGGGTTTCCTGGACTGTAAATCTTTCCAGCAACAGAAACCTCATCTCTCTCCCTCAGAGAGACTGTTAGATTTAAACAGCTGACCTTGCAGTTAGCTGCCCAGCTCAGAATCCACTATACTACCAGGGATCCTTAGAGAGACTAGGACAGTGAATGTAATTAGAATCTTAAGTGTGATGGGAAGCCATTGGAAAATTTTTCACCACTAAAAGAGGAGCCCTATCAATTAGTAGATGAATTTCCAAAGTCTACTGAGTTTACACTCTGACCCAACATCACACCACCAGCCAGTGTCAGAGTCTGGCCAGAATCCAGCTCTCATATCTTTTTGCATGGGAGTAGACATCCGTATGCAGCAATTCCTAGATAAGTCCTTCATTTGAACTCTGGGGAAGAGGATATTGATTGGGAATCCTTCCCAGATTGTCCTAAAACAGATTCTGGACCTTGTAATTGCTTCCTCAAGCATGAATATTTTGGGAAGAGGTCCAGTTTAGCCAGGCTATGTCCAGTGTCCCGTTTCATTCCACTGGAGAAAGGAAAATAGATCAGACAAAATGCCAAACAGGCCATTGTAGATGTAGCAAGATTTGTAAGGCAGCCAGCCTTGCTAGGGCAACTGCTAGCACCCAGACTTACCAACCGTAAGTAGTGCTTTTAAGAAGTCTAATGATGCAGTCAACGGATGTTGGGGATTGTTCTCTATGCCCTCCCTTTAACTGACATAAAATACAAGACATGAGAATTTCTTGACAGTGGATTACAAGACCCAGCAATGAGTCACTGAAAGAGGTTATGGGACTTCTCTTCTTAGATGGATTGACACTTGTTTTTTTATCAAAGCCAGTCAGAAGACAAAAGAATAAATTTAACCTGACACTAGGCTAACTGCCAAAGGGTAAATGCCTTGGCAAAAAGCAGATTAAGGGTTTCGTTCTACACAAAGCCTAAGAGGCAGCTGTCTCTAGGGTATATGATGTGAAGGGAGAGTTCAGGTTCCATGTGGGCAGCTTAGCATTGTTGGGGAGTAGGGGTCCCCACTGTGTGCCGCAGCCCCCTCAGCCCTGAGCTCTCCCCATTCTGCTCTCACTCTGCCAGTCTAGGATCATGTTCTTTCAGAAGCCTGGGGAGGTGAAGGGTGAGTGTGAGGAGGAACGAGGTCTGTAATCTTCAAACTAAAAATCAAAGCTATACTTCCCAAGCCTCAACTTCCATCCCAAGTCCATCTGCTTCTTGGGGTCAGGATAAGATCCACTCATGGGTTCTACTCAGAACTGTTGTTGTTAAGTGCTGTCAAGTCAGTTCCGACTCATAACGACCCTGGATAGAGTTTCTGAGGAGTGGTTGGTGGACCTTGCTGTTCAAAGTGACTTTGCAGTCCAGTGTTTATCCTACAGTGCCACTCCAGGACTCCTATGCATAACTACTACACGTGTTCTCTATTCCTCATTCCCAACGCCATGTGCAGATGCTGCTATACCTTTATACCTTTTCAAAGTTATACCCCAAAACCCATTACTGATGAGCTAATACTGACTCAGTGCTACTCTATAGGACAGGTAGGAACTGCCCCATCAAGTTCCCAAGGCTGTAATCTATACCTAAGCACACAGAGTGGCTGGTGAGTTCAAACCACCAATCTTATGGTTGGCTTGTTGTTGTTGTTGTTAAGTGCCGTTGAGTCGGTTCCAACCCATAGCGACCCTGTACAGGGTTTCCAAGGGTGTAAATCCTTACGGCAGTAGAAAGCCTCATCTTTCTCCCGTGAAGCGGCTGGTAGTTTCGAACCACTGACCTTAAGGTTCGCAGCCCGATTCGTAACCACTACGCTACCAGAGAGCACTTAACCACTATGTAACCAGGGATGGTTTACCATTCACCACCAAAATATTGCCAAGCTTCCACATCCACGTGACTCCAGGAGGCAGGGCAAGTGGTTGCTCATGCATTCACTTATTCAGTCAATACAAATCTATTGACTATCTAATGTCAGCTAACCAGGGTTATAAACCCATCCAATCCCACTGTTGTTGACTGAATTTTGACTTATAGCAAGCCTATGTTGTTGTTGTTACTGCCGCAGAGTTGATTCCAACTCATAGCCACCCTGTTTGAGGAGCAGCTGGTGGGTTTGAACTGCTAACCTTATGATTTGCTGTCCAGTGCTGATGTTGATCCTACAGCAACCCCATGTTGTTGTTGTGTAGTGCCGTCAAATCGGTTCCGACCCATAGCGACCCTGTATAAGGTTTCCAAGGAGCAGCTGGTGAGCTTGAGCTGCCGAGCTTGCAGTTCAAATGGTTTTGCAGTCTGGTGCATTAACCCACAGTGCCACACCAGGACTCCCACAGCATCCCCATAGGACAGAGTAAAAATGCCCTCAGAGGGTTTCTAAGACAGACTGCCACATCTATATCCCATGAAGTGACTGGTGAAATTGAACCACCAACTTTTCAGTTAGTAGTTAAACACTTAACCTTTGCACCACCAGGGCTCTGAGGCAGAGTTTTATGTACTAATATATCTATGAATCAAGCAGACACAGTTCTGCTCTTCCAGGCTTCTTCCCAGAGCGTAGGTCCTTTGAACAGTGTATACCTCATGGTAGTGCTAAATCACATTCCCGGACCTAGCAGCCATACTTACTGTAAACACCAATTCCCGGACCCGCTCCAGAGCTACTGAAACAAATGCCCCCAGAGTAAAAACAGAAACCATTTCCAGGGATGGGGTCTTAGGAGCTGCACTTTTTTAAAGCACCCCCCTCCCACACCCCACCGCCTCAACCCATGAATTTTTACATAACCCAAAATTTAAAAACTACTGCCCCAAGGAAAGGAACCGTGGTGAAAAGTGCAAGAGTACCAACTCTAAAGATAATTGGTTTGAACTCACCCACTGCTCTGCAGGAGAAAGATGGGGCAGACTGTTTCTGCAAAGATTTGCTTTAGACATATTATCAGTGGGGACCAGTCTCTGGAGAAAGACATGTTTGGTAACGTAAAAGTTCAACAAAAAGAAGACCTTCAAGGAGAGAGACTGACACAATGGCTGCAACGATGGGCTCAGGCATAACAACAATTGTGAGGATGGTGCTGGATTCGACAGCCTTGGTTCTGTTGTTATATTGTACATCAGGTCACTATGAGTCAAAACTAACTTGATGTCACCAAACAACAGTAGCATCTAGAGGAAACTTTCGTCTGTTAGTGAAGCCTATAAAGGGTGTTACATTGCAATGAGAAATCACTTGACTTTGTTTGGGGCCTGAATTTGAGGGCAACCAGTTCTCACCCAAACAGAAGGAATGTAAGTTGTTGTTAAGTGCCGTGGAGTAAGTTCCAACTCATAGCAACCCTATACAGGGTTTCCGAGGCTGTAAATCTACGGGAGCAGAAAGTCTCATCTTTCTCCCGCAGAACAGCTGGTAGTTTCGAACTGATGACCCTGAGGCTAGCAGCCCGATTCGTAACCACTATGCTACTCTTTTATGCCCAGGTGTGGTCCTCTTGTATAACAAGTACCCATAATCATGACCTGGAAACAAGCAACTGGTAGATATTTTTCCCTAGGTCTATGTAGATATCCACCACTTGTCTGTCAGTTTGTCATACTGTGGTGGCTTGTGAGTTGCTATGATTCTGGTATGCTATGCTATAGATATTTTAAAAACCAGCAGGGTCAGCCATGGTGGACAGGTTTCAGCTGAGCTTCCAGACGAAGACAGACTAGGAAGAAGGAGAGATGAACTAATTCCAAATGTTTAGGCATTGAAAATCTTATGAATAGCAGAGAAACACTGTCAGATATAGTGCCAGAAAATGAGCCCCTCAGGTTGGAAGGTGCTCAAAATGAGACTGAGAAAAAACTGCCTCCTCAAAGTAGAGTTGACCATGATGACGCGAATGGAGTAAAGCCTGTGGGAGTAAAGCCCTGGGGACCTTCATTTGCTGGTGGGGCACAACTCAAAATGAAGAGAAACAGCTGTAAACATCCATTAATAATCAGAACATGGAATGTATGAAGTATGAATCTAGAAAAATTGGAAATTGTCAAAAATGAAATGGAACACATAAACATCGATATCCTAGGCATTAGCCAGCTGAAATGGGCTGGTATTGCCCATTTTAATCTGACAACCACATAGTTTACTATGCTGGGAATGACAAACTGAAGAGAAATGGTTTTGCATTCATTATCAAAAAGAACATATCCAGATCAGTTCTGAGGTACAATGCTGTCTGTGATAGGATTATATCTATGTTCCTACGGGGAAGACCAGTTAATACCATTATCATTCAAATTTATGCACCAACCACTAAAGCCAGTGAGGATGAAATAGAATTCTACCAACTTCTTCAATCTGAAATTGATCAAACATGCAATCAAGATGTATTCATCATTACTGTTGATTGGAATGCAAAGATTGGAAACAAAGAGGAAGGATCAGTAGTTGGAAAATATGGCCTTGGTGATAGAAATGCTGGAAATCACATACTAGAATTCTGCAAAATCAATGATTTGTTCATTTCAAATATCTTTTTTAGACAGCATAAGAGATGATTGTACACATGGACCTCACCAAATGCAATGCACAGAAATCAAATTGACTACATTTGTAAAAAGAGACGATGGAAACACTCCATATCATCAGCCAAAACAAGACCAGGGGCAGATTGTGGAACAGACCATCAATTACTCATATGCAAATTCAGACTGAAGCTAAAGAAAATGAAAACAAGTCCACGAGAGCCAAAATATGACCTTGACTATACCCACCCGAATTTAGAGATCATCTGAAGAACAGATTTGATACATTAAACACTAAATTTCGAAGACCAGAAGAGTTCTGGGATGACATCAAGAATATCATACAGGAAAAAAGCAAAAAGTAATTAAGAAGACAAAAAAAGAAGGAAAAGATCAAAATGGATGTTTGAAAAGACACTGAAACTTGCTTTCCAGCATAGAGGTGCTAAAGCAAATGGAAGAAATGAGGAGGTACAAGAGTGGAACAGAAAATGTCAAAGGTCAGCTCAAGAAGACAAAGTCAAATATTACAACAAAATGCGCAAAGATCTTGAGTCAGAAAACCAAAAGGGAAGAACATGCCCAGCATTTCTCAAGCTGGGGGACTGAACTAAAAATTCAAGCCTTGACTATTAGTATTGAAGGATTCTCTGGGCAAATTATTGACTGATGCAGAAAACTTCAAAAGATAGAAGGAATACACAGAGTCACTGTACCAAAAGGAAATGGTTGATGTTCAATCATTTCAAGAGGCAGCATATGATTAAGAGCCAATGAAACTGAAGTAAGAAGTCCAATGTGCATTGAAGGAATTGGCAAACAACAAGGAACCAGGAAATGATGGAATAAAAATTGAAATATTTCAAGAAAGTGAGGTGGCACAGGAGACACTCACTCATCTCTGCCAAGAAATTTAGAAGACAACTATCTGGCCAAATGATTGGAAGAGATCCATATTTGTGCCCATTCCAAAGAGAGGTGACCCAACAGAATACAGAAATCATTAGACAATATTTTTTATATCCCATGTGAGTAAAGTTTACTGACAGTAATACAGAAATGGCTGCAAGTATTCATTGACAGAGAACTTCCTGAGGTTCAAGCTGGATTGGAAGAGGATGTTGAATGAGGGATATCATTGCTGATGTCTGATGGATCTTAGCTGAAAGCAGAGAATACCAGAAAGATGTTTACCTGTGCTTTATTGACTATGCAAAGGCTTTCAATTGTGTGAATCATGACAAGCTATGGACAACATTGCAAAATATGAGTATTCCAGAACACTTAATTGTGGTCATGAGGAATCTATCTGTACATGGACCAAGAGGCAGTTGTTCGAACAGAACATGGGAACACTGAATGATTTAAAATTTTAAAAAGGTGTGAGACAGGTTTGTATTCTTTCACCATACTTATTCAACCTGTATGCTGAGCAAATCATCTGAGAAGCTGGTTTATATGAAGAAAAAAACAGTGGCATCAGGATTGGAAAAAGACTTATTAACAACCTGTGATATGCAGATGATACAACCTTGCTTGCTGAAAGTGAAGAGGCCTTAAAATATTTACTGATGAAGATCAAAGAGCACAGCCTTTGGTAAGGATTACATCTCAGTGTAAAGAAAGCAAAAATCCTCACCACTGGGCTAATAAACAACATTCTTATCAACAGAGAAG
>NW_006408522.1:27407220-27412187 GCF_000296735.1 Chrysochloris asiatica | reverse complement strand
GAGCCACAAGTTCGGAAGTTCAAACCCACCAGCTGCTCCTCAGAAATCCTGTACAGGATCACTCTGAGTTGGAACTGACTGGAAGGCACTTAACAATAACAACAACAATAGCACAGAAGATGGTGTGGTGGTTCAGCAGTAGA
Organism: Chrysochloris asiatica; assembly: GCF_000296735.1. NCBI lineage: Eukaryota > Metazoa > Chordata > Mammalia > Afrosoricida > Chrysochloridae > Chrysochloris > Chrysochloris asiatica. The sequence goes on along the minus strand of NW_006408522.1, from coordinate 27,412,044 downwards.
GCTCTCCTCATTCATGAGGAAGATCCAGGTTTGAGTACCAACCAATACCTCTCCTGCACACCTACCACCCAGCTCCTGATGCTGGTTTGCATTCTGTTGTGATGTTGAGCAGGTTTTATCAAATCTTCCAGACTAAGACAGAGTAGGAAGAAAGGCTTGGCAATTTACTTCTCTGAACCAGTCAGTAAAAAACCTGTGGATAACAATGGTATGATCCACAAACCATTGTGCAGATGGTGTAGGCCTGGGCAGCATTTTGCTCCATTGTGCGTGGGAGCTGTGTGAGTGGGGGGCCAAGTGAACAGCAGCTAGAACAACAACAGAGAAGCACAGAGCAGAGAAGCATATGCACTGGATGGTATTTTTTTGTTTTTAAATGACTTAAGTGCTCAGAAGATGGAGTTGGCAAGCTTTTTCCATAAAAGACCAGAAAGTAAATATTTCAGGCTTTGTGGATCAACCAGTCTCTGTTACAACTACTCGTTTCTGTCATTGTAAGTAACCAAGGACAATGTAAGTGTGGCTGTGTTCCAATAAAACTTTATTTATAAACATAGGTGATGGCACAGAGTGTGCTGAACTATACTGCTCTGCATCAGTAAGAACTTATTTTAAGAGTTTTACTTCATGAGGTACCTCGTTCCCATCTTGGTGAATTATAAAATGCTGGACTCCCTTCCTCGTCTCTATTTGCACTGACAAGTGCACTTGTTGTTCTAGCTAAAGGAGAGCTGAGTTGGCAACATTGATTTATTTGGGCATGTGTTCCCTTTGAAAAGAGTGACTGGGAGATTGCATGTGTATCTGTGTCTTCACTGGAAAGTACTGGGAAGGACTGGTAGCTAGATGTCTAATTAATGAAGAAATTCCCCTGCCTCCTCTGAAAACACTAAGGTCAAGGGCCTCTTCCCTCCAACCCTTCACCCTTACATATTCCCAGTTTGCTGTGGAGGTGTCTTTCTGGTCAAAGGATTCCCAAAGAATTGACTCCCCAAGCCATTTTCTCTTCCAGCTGTGTAAGATTTCCTTCATCCAAGGATCTCTGGTAGCGTAGTGGTTATGAATTGGGCTGCGAACCTCAAGGTCGGCAGTTCAAAACTACCAGCCGTTCTGCGGGAGAAAGATGAGGGTTTCTGCTCCTTTAAAGATTTACAGCCTCGGAAACCCTGTACATGGTCGCTATGAGTCGGAACCGACTCCACGGCACATAACAACACCAACAAACCCTTCATCTGGGCACTGTAGAATAAGCACTTGACCATAAGGTCAGTTTGAACCACAAGGTCAGTTGTTCAACTCATCAGCTGCTCCTTGGAAACCCTAAACTGGGTCACTGCGAGTCACAAGTCACTGGAAGGTACTTAGCAACAACAACCCTTCATTGTAGTATGGCACTCACCATAGGATGAGCCCTGAACTCCTAACAACAAGGTTGGTGGTTCAAACCCACCAGCCACTCCTTAGAAACCCTGTAGAGGTTCGCTATGAATTGGAACCTGACTCCATGGCACTCAACAACAACAACCCTTTATCTCCAGGAATATCTGGGCTCTAAGTGTCTCCTCTCAGAAGCAAATAAGACTTGTCTTTCCCAGACATTTCCCTTCCAGATAGGAGCAGTTCAGTCACAAGTAACTCCGACAAGGCTGGATGTCTAAGGAGCGCATTTCAGTCTGTTCTCTTTTTGGCTCCCAGCCTTCAGAGGGTTCCCTCCTCTAACTCTGGGGGAATTGAATCCTTGGCATCATCTTTTTGACCACCCCCTCCTGGTTTTGCTCTTTTGTATAAACCATGCTATTCCTTGACTCAGTGCAAACAGTCATTGCTGGGGAGAAATTCTGAGTTAGCACAAGAACTCCATGTATAAAAGCCACAGATCTCCCTTGCAGACCTTTGCAATTTTAGTATGAATGCCAGCCATCTGGATGTGGTCTGAAAGGCCAAGAATCCATTGTGTCTTCTATCCATGAAGGGAAAACAACATCCCTGGAAGAAATTAGGAAGTGAGAGTTGGGAATTAGAAGACAGTTACACTCAAACATGACCAGTATTTTCTAGAGGATTTGATTTTTTACTCTCTTAGAAATAAGTAAAACACCAAAGAGGAGGATTTTCAGTCATTAACTAAACGCTTAAAGGTGGTTCTCAGTGAGGCAGGGGGTGATGACTTTCCCCCAGGGGACATTCAGCAATGTCTGGAGACATTTTGAGTTGTTTCTGCTAGGAAGAAGGGCTGCTGATGACATTTAGCGGGTAGAGGTCAGAGATAATTGCAAAACATCCTACAATTCACTTATGCTGGCCTTAAATATCAACAATGCAATGCCAAGGTAAAAATAAATCCTGAATTAAAAGTAATTCTTATTCACTTGCTTTCAGTTAAACCTTGTGTGGTGCTATGATGCAGAATCGATTAAGATGTACTTAAAGAAAAGCCTCGTGATGTTCTTCCAAAACTGAACCAGTGAAAACCCTATGGGTCACAATAATCGGATCCCCAATCGGTCATGAACATAACGCAGGACTGCGCAGCATCTTGTTCCTGTGTTCATGATGAGTTCACCATGAGTTGGGGCCTATGATAGCTAATAACAACTTTCTAGGAGTAGCCCTGCCTGGTCACTGGTTAATCATAGGTATATAGTCCGGCTTGGTCAAATGATAGTTCACTCTGAGCAGGTTTTCTTCAGGGTACATGGATGGCTAGAGATCAGAGGGCACCACTCCCAGCAAAAACCAAACTTGTTGCTACCAAGACAATTTTGACTCATGGCTGATCCCATGTGTTACAAACTAGAAGCAAGCTCCATGGGGCTTTCTTGGTGACCTTGGTTATAATCTTTATAGAAGCAAATTACCAGGCCTTTCTTCTGTGAATCCACTGGGGCGGGGGGGAGGGAGGGGGAGGGGGGTTGAACCACCAACCTGTACATTAGTAGTCAATTGCCAGAAAGTATTAATGGATGGAAAGCTCTTTAGTGGTTCCTGCTCCTTGCTGAACTATGTGTTCCTCTTAATAAGTTTCATCCCAATCTGTGGAGCCTTGCCTTTATCAAGAACACTGCCCTCTTGCTGCTCTGGGTCCCATTCTTAAGGTAGGAACCACCCAAAAGACCCTACTTTGTTTTATAAAGAAACGCTGCTGGCACAGTGGGTAAGTATTGGGGTGCTGAATGAAAGGGCAGTGGTTTGAACCCACCAGCTGCTCTGGGAGAGAGAGATGATGCTGTGTGCATCCATAAATGTTAATAGCCTTGGACCTCTATGGGACAATTCTCCTCTGTCCTACATGGTCCCTGTCATACAGAATCAACTTGGCAACAGTGGGGATTTTTTGTATTGTAACAACTCTAGGCAAAGGAGCATATCTCTATCAGCTACTCTTCATCATCAAGGAGAAGGTGAAGTGAAGGGGAGACTGGCTTCAATGCTCCAACAAAGTCTCCTCATCCCATTTCAATTCTCAGGATTCTGAACATGGGCTCTTCTTTGGAATCTGTTGAAAATTCAAGTGCTCAGTATCTCGGTAATTGATTCCTTAACCTGTCAGGCTCTGACTTCTTTAGCTCTGGGTTTGATTTCTCTTTCAACACAATAAAATCACTATCTGTAGGGGATTCCTCAAGTATCTGATTTGCTGGTGTCATTCTTTGTTTTTCAGATATTTGGTTAATATTTTTAAAGTGATTTCAATGAACAAAAGGGAGGACTAGAGGTAAATGTGTAGACTAAGCCAGCCTCCTAGGACAAATAGAAACTCTATTCATTGAATTTAACACCTAGAAGGTCACTGGTGACCTTAAAATAACAATGTCAGTAGAATGTGTAAATAGAAGGCAGATTGCAGTAGATTGGGATTTTAGGGAAGAAGGGTGTTTTCATTATCCATTACTATAGGACAAACTACCTTGAAACTTAGTGACTTAAATCTCCATTCATTATTATCTCTCAGAGATTTGTGGAATGATTGGTCTCTGCTAGGTGGTTCTAGACTGGGCAAGACTAGGGTCTCTAATGTAGTTGCACTCACATCTTGATGGGAGCTGGAATTATCTGAAGGCTCTGTTAGGCAGAATATCCATGAGGGCTTCTTCACTCACATACCATGTGCCTCTGATAGAAAGTGCTTGGGTCTGACTGAGCGTCATTCTGTATGTCTATTAGCCTATCCGCATAGCCAGTTTGAGTTTCCTTACAATGCAGTAATCTCAGGGTAATTGGACTTTTTATGTGATGTCTAGTGTGCCCCAGGGGTCACTTTTTGTCCCAGTGAATGAAACAGTAACACTGTATGACTTTTAAGGGTCATAAGAAGTCTTTCATCTTATAGTTGGATCTCTTGGAACGTTCATCCTTGGGAAAGTTAACCATCACTTTAAAAGTCCAGCTAGCCTGAGATTCCTGAATGGTGAGGAGACTCAAGGGGAAGAAACAACACAAGGATATGACTAGCAGGAGCCAATGGTTCATTGTAGGATCATTTTTGAAGACTGCCTAATGCAGAAGGAACAAGGGTTGGAAGTTCTTTAAACAAGTTTCAATTCCAAAGAGTGGAAAGCTATCATTTGTGTTTTGGCTTGAAATATTGATGGGAAAGACATACTAAACTTTGAAAAAATATAGGAGAGTCTTGCTAACATTAATACTTAGGAGAGAAGAGCTATGAGAACTCAGGATTCAGAATTTAGTTAGAAGGTTTTGCTTTATTTTTTATTTTATTTTTTTCTTAAATGTTTTATTGTGAATTATATGATAGTTTACATGAGAAAACCTCAGTTCCATATTCATTCCATCGTATATCATTACATTGCCATGGTTCCAATC
>NW_006408522.1:27392415-27399752 GCF_000296735.1 Chrysochloris asiatica | reverse complement strand
TGATGCTTTGATGGGCGGGCCTGAGGCTAGGAGGCTGGGCAGAGGGCTGGCCTAGGCTGAAGAAGTGGGGGATGGGCTTGGTGCTTGCAGGCAGATGGGGTCTGTTTTTGATGACATCTAAAATGCTTCTCTTTGTCTCCCTGTGCCTTGAGCCCCCCAATTTGCCCTATATACACGCCGGTAATGCCTAACGTGGCAATGAGGCCCCCCCTGGGATGGACTATGTTGGTTCCTGTGTCCCCGCTAGCTCTCTGAGTGCGTCTGCCCTTTGAATGGGTCTGCTCAAGCCCTGCTAAGTTCTGCAGTGGGCGGGGCCATCCCCGGGGTAGGAGCCTGGAGCAGGCAGGTGGAAGTTCAAAATGCTCGTAACTCCTCAATAGTTTGATCCTTCAAGAAAAACAAGTTCATAAAGTTGAAGTCTAATGTTTTATGTTTGCCCAAAAGCTGTCTGTCTACCGGTAGGCAGGGGCCCCCTTTTGTGATACCGCACCCTATTTTCTCCCGAGCCTGCGTACCGGTGGTGCCCAGTCAGGGAAGCGCTGAAGTCCTGAAGGTTTTGCTTTAGATGGTAGGACAAACACTTTTTTTGTATAAGGAGAGAAGCAAGTGAGGATGGATAAAGATAGAACAAATTTGTGGATGAAGAACAGGTGTGGTGGTGGGCACAGAAGTTTTGGGTTATTGAGAGCACAGTGTTGTTGGTAAGTGCTGTCGAGTCAGTTCCGACCCATAGCGACCCTGAACAGGGTTTTTGAAGCTGTAACTCTTTACGGGACCAGAAAGCCTCATCTTTCTCCCACAGAGCAGCTGGTAGTTTTGAACTGCTGACCTTGTGGTTCACAGCCCTATTCATAACCACTACGCTACCAGAGCTCCTAACGAGAGCACAGTGTAGGGGCCTCTAATGTTTCTGTGTTTAAAGAAGTAAAAGTATTTGCTAGCACTGATAAGGAATGTAGAAGGAGAGGGGGTTTTGAGAGTGTGAAGTTTAGCATAAACTCTGGAAAATGGCAAGAGAGCTGACTACAGTAAATGTACACCAAGAGGCCGTCAACATTTTTCAGAATTAAATTATTACCTTTTGGGAAAATGCATTGGAGGAGGGCAATGAAATCTGAAAAAAGTGGTTCATGTTTCAATAGCCCATGGCTTTCTTCATAACATTTTCCACCTTTTCCAGCCCTAAGTCTCCTAGGTGTTATTTCTGAAATCAAGGTAATAGGAGCTATGAGAATATAATTATTTCATAAGTGTATTTCATTTAAAATCAATTATCTGAATGTTTGGTTGACTGCAAGAGAAGAGTAAGTAAGGGAAGACAACTGCTATGAAAAAGAGTTCAAACATCTCATCCAAACATTTAAGAGAATGCCTTTCTCCGGCACTGTGAACCAGTCTTCCTGTGTTCCTCTTTACCACATCCAGTTGCACTTGAGTGACTGGAATAATACACAAGATCTAAGATTTTAGTTTTCTCTGACTCAGACAGCATAGATTAATTGTATGTCATCACAGAATTGTAGTCATGGTAGGGTCAGTTTGCTGGGATTGACTTGCTGGGTGCGGGTGAGATTAATTTTCTTCAGTGTTAATTTCAGCTATGGTTAAGTGCGGCCATTTTTGTCAATGATCATAGGGTGAGTTTCTGTGATTAGGCATTTAACTGTATGGTAATTTCAAGCTAAATAGAGTGTTTACAACAAACCCCTTGGTTATGAGACAGAGACTGTGTCAAATTACATCCTATGAAAATTACATAAATAAAAATTTGCATCTAGAAGGGCCCTTCATGAAAATTATGAAAAGATTGTGGATTTTTTCTTCGGCATTGCACAGCAGTTCCATAATTGACAAGCAAATTATAACTGTAGTCTTTAATACTTTATATTGTACAATTCCTCATCGTGGCTGCATATACATCACTTGGTTCATTATGAAAGGTAACAATGGTGGCAGCCACAATAATAATTTTCCTTATGAGATTAGTGATGAAATGTCATAATGAATATGACCTTCTAGAATATATTCCTGATGGAATAAACACAGCTAGGCCTTGGTACATAGAGTATGGATCAAAACAAGATAGGCTTACTGTCCCGCCTCTCCTGAGAGCCCCAGTAGTACCATTCACCTCTCCTAAGAGTCCTTGAGAACAATTTTGTCCAGAATTTCAGGAGTATTCATTGCTCTTTGCCTCATGATTAGTCAAGAAATGATGTCTACCCTCTATCCAAGTAGGGAATTATATGAAAAAAATCTGAGCATCAAGGTTTTAGTTTAAGCTTTTGTGTTTGGGCAGTGGCCTGGAAAGAGGTTTGTTTTTATAAATAGGAGATGAAAGACTGAAAACGCCAGGACATTTTCCCTTCTTGTAAAAAAAAAAAAAAAGAAAAATTAAGTAAAAGATTTCAGAGTGATGTAACATCATAGTCAACTATTTCTGAAGGGATTTAAAATCATTGGTGCGTAGGTAACATAATTGACCATCTCCTGCTCAGGGAGAAGGACTGATGCTGTTAAGGTTTACATGCAGAAGGATAAGTTGTTTCTCTATAGAATTTAAGTCACTATTATAGGGCTCATTTTGTCTAGTTTCCCTACGTGCAGTGACGAACACATTCCTTATTTTGAGAGGAGAAAATTCATTTCTTTGCCCTTGGTCGCATAGTTTTATTCTCTTCTTTGCAATTTTTCTTCTTCTTTGGTTTCTTGAAGACCATTGCCCCTTCTGAAAACAAGTTCCAATTTCTGAAACTACCACCAACCATTTGCTGTTGTTTCAACTCTCTACTCATGGCAATTCCCTGTGTGTCAGAGTATAACTGTGCCCCACAGGGTTTTCTATGGCTGAGTTTTCTGAAGTAAATTTCCAGGTCTTTCTGCTGAGGTTCACTTGGGTGGTTTCAATCCTCCAACCTCTTTTATTTACAAAAACAGGGACATTTTTCTCATAATAACATATCAAAAGAGTGACTAGCAATGAATATAGGACTAACAGTGTTTCTTTGAGACACCCACAAACTAAATGTATGTAGATGATAATGACGTTGTGTCTTTGAAAGACATAATGCTTTGAGAGAGAAAATTCCCTGAAAGCATTACAAAAGTCATTCATTCATTCATTCATTCATTCATGGTTTAAAGCAGCCATTGTTGGGTGCCCATTATATACTGACACTGTTCTGGACCCTATGCTTTGGAATATGTACTTCCCAATACAAAGTAAGGATTTAATGTTTACTGACTAAATAGCTGCACCTGCTTCCGGGAAGCTTCTGGTCAGATGAAGGAAGTAGACTTCTGCACAGGAAATTATAACCCAGTTTGATGAGAATTCTGGGTGCAAATAGCATAATGATAACACAAGGAAACAAGTGACCAAGTTAGTTGTGAAAAGCTCACAGTGGTGATGTTTAGGTTAGATTTGGAAAGATGAGCAAAGGTGTATCAAGTGAACAAGATTAGAAGTAGTGTGCCTGACAGTGTGTGTGTGTGTGTGTGTGTGTGTGTGTGTGTGTATTGAGGTACTAAGCAAACAAAGGCATGGAAGCTGAAGCAGTTTGGTATGTTCTGGAAACAATGTGTTACTGTAGTTATGATCCTTAGGATGTCCACGTGAGAGACTGACAAGAAAGATGACAGATATTGAAGGACTATGTGACTTTCGTTGGAGAATTTGGGCATTGGCACTAGGGAATCTAGTAGGAAATAGACAAAAGCTACATTTTAAAAATTTAGTCAACTCCGCTAGTTAGGTAAAGTTAGACGACTCGGGGAGAAATACTGCATAGGACAAAGTCACAGTTAAGAGACTATTGCAGCAGTCCAGGTAGAATTGATGAGGGGCTGAAAAAGACAATGGAGGAAGCATGTGGTTTGGAATGTTTTTCCTAAGGAAGAAACAGCAGGCGTTGTGGTGACAGATCACATAGGGCAGGAAGTGTTTTTGATCCGTGCACAAGGGAACATCATAGGCTATAACAGAACAAGAGAGTAAGAGCTGGGTTCCTGGACCAACCCTCAGAGCAGGGCCTGCTTACCAACTTTGGACCTCCTCTTTCTGGACCACTGGTCCTGAAAACTGAGCATCAGAATCTCCTAGAGGGTTTGGTAAGCCTCTGATTCAGTAGGTGATGGATGAGGTTTGAGGACTTTTCATTTCTTACAAGTTGCCAGAGTCCTGGTGTGGCGCTGTGGGTTAATGTGCCAGACTGCAAAGCTGTTTGAACTGCAAGGCCAGCAGTTCAAGCTCAATAGCTGCTCCTCAGAAACCCTATATAGGGTTGCTATGGGTCAGAACCGACTCAATGGCACTTAACAACAACAACAGCAACAAGTTGCCAGGTGATGCTGATGCTGCTCCTTCAGATATCACACTCAGAGGACGACTGTCATGAGAGAGCAAGAAGGTATCCTGTTTAAGCCACTTTTATTTTGGTCTCCACTTTTATTTTGGTCTTCTTGCACACAGTTGAAATTGCTAAAATGATCAGGAAAAGAAAACAAAAGACCTGGAAGATAAAGTTTGTTCTCCTGAGATAGGGAGGACCCAATCTCCTCCCATCAGTTTATTTGGGAAGGACTGGTAGCATAGTGGCTACAAGTCAGGCTGCAAACCTCAAGGTCAGCAGTTTGAAACTACCAGTTGCTCCACTGGAGAAGATGAGGCTTTGTGCTCCTGTAAAGATTTACAGCCTCAGAAACCCTATGCGAATCACTGTGAGTTGGAACCGACTTCATGGCACATAACCAACCATCCAACCATGAGCCCTGGTGGAGTCCTGGTGTGGCGCTGTAGGATAATGCCCTGGACTACAAGGTCAGTTTGAACCACAAAGTCGGTGGTTCAAACTCACCAACCACTCTCCAGAAACACTATCCAGGGTCACTATAGGTCAGAAACAACTCAATGGTACTTAACAACAACAATATGAGTCCTAATGGCTCTGTGAGCTAAGCATTGGACTGCTAACTGCAAGTTGCACTAGCCACTCCGTAGGACAAAGATGAGGCTGTCTGTTCCCATACAGACTTACGGTCTTGGAGACCCTATTTGGTGGTGGTCGTGGTGTGCCATGGAGTCCGTTCCTACTCATAGCGATCCTGTATAGTGTTTATGAGGCTGTAAATCTTTATGGGGGCAGAAAACCTCATCTTTTTCCCACACAGCAGCTGGTAATTTCAAACTGCTGATGGTGAGATTAGCAGCCCTACTCGTAACCACTACACTACCAGACAGAGCTCCTTGCAAACCCTATATAGGGTTGAAATAAGTTGTATTTTTTTTTTTTGTAGTTGTTTTAGTGTATTGGTTGTGAGTTGGGCTGCTTAATTCAAGGTCAGCTGTTCGAAACTACCAACTGTTTGGCGGGAGAAAGATGAGGCTTTCGGCTCCTGTAAAGATTACAGCCTCAGAAACCCTACGTAGTGTCGCTATGAGTTGGAACTGACTCCACAGCACACCACCACCACCAACACCATGTATAGGTTTGCTATGAGTTGGACTTGATTTGACGGCAATGGGCTATGAACATATGATAGTCAATCTTAGGCTCACTTTAATTTGACTTAATGAATTGTCTTTTAGTGTAGGTCACACATTCCTCAAGGAAGTCCTGGTGTGGCTCTGTAGGATACGCACAGGATCGCAAGGTTGGTCTGAACCACAAAGTTGGTGGTTCAAGCTTAACAATCGCTCCTCAGAAACCCTGTACAGGGTCTCTGAGTCAGAATCAGAATCGACAGCACTTAACTACAATAGCAACAACCATTAGGAAGTGTGAGCCTGGTGGGACTCCTCGATATAACTTGCAGGTGAAGATAAGGAGCTGATTTAGGGACGATCAGAGACTACTTTCTCAAAAGAATGGTACTTCGAGTGCCAGTTTCACAGAATGTTAACACGTGCCATATGTTAGAAAGGCTTGCTTGAGTAAATAACTTTTTTAAGTGATGTTGAAATCAAACTGAACATGTTTCTTTATTTCAAGAGAACGTCTCTGAATCTGGAATAATGTTCACTGTGAACATATCTGTGAAATGCCCACCCCTCTGCCCGCCCACCCCCACCACCATCACAACCCTTTGTTCAAACAGCAGGGAATCCTTTACTTAGAAGCATCTCAAGAAGTGACAGTTATATTAGCTGCACCCTAGGAAATGCTGTCATTATGAAATAGGAGGACTTTTCAAGCAGTGGTTCCCAAAGGTACTTGACGGACTGGTACATGACAAAGATGCCGTGATGCCACAACAATGTAGGAAATACAAGGACAAGGCAGGAGTTTGAGAAGCTGAACTCTTTTCCATGTAAGGATCATTTTTATTTAGAAATGATGTGTTTCCTATGTTTGTGGTAAGGAGCTCTGGTAGCATAGTGGTTACGAGTTGTACTGATAACCTCAAGGTCAGCAGTTCGAAACTACCAGCTGTTCCACAGGACAAAGAGGCTTTCTGCTCCTGTAAAGATTTACAGCCTTGGAAACCTTGTACAGGCTCCCTATGAGTTGGAACTGACTCCACGGCACACTACCACCACCATATCTGTTGTGTTAAAAGGCTCCCTTTTGGTGAAGCAACTAATGACTCCTTATTTACGATCACAACATGATCAGAGACAATCATCTCCTAAAATCTTTATGTAAATGAACACTGAGTATCCTTATACTGGTGGCTCTGTGCCATGGAGTCAGTTCTGACTCATAGTGACCCAGAACAGGGTTTCCGAGGCTGTAAATCTTTACAGGAGCAGAATGCCTAGTCTTTCTCCTGCAGAACAGCTGGTAGTTTTGAACTGCTGACCTTGTGGATCACAGCCAAATTCATAACCACTATGCTATCAGAGCTCCTCATCCTTATACTAGGCTTCCCATTTTCGCTATTGGTTATCAGCTAGTCTAAACTCAACATTGTTAATGAAGAAAGTTAGGTTCTAAAACGGATGCAACAAAATTGTTGTTGTTAAGTGCCGGCCAATCTGTTCCAACTCATAGTGACCCTCCATAGGGTTTCCAAAGCTATAAATCTTTGCAAGAGAAAGCCTCGTCTTTCTCCCGTGGAGCAGCTGGTGGGGGCTAGAACCACCAACCTTGTGGTTTGCAGTCCAGTGCTTATGTTATGGAGCCAAAAAACAATAACAACATGTTTATTACCATTTGTGCAAACTCTGAGTATATACAAGGTCATTCTATTTTCAAGTATTTCATGGCACCTGTTTGGGCACATTGATGCCTTTCATGTTAAGTTGTTGTTGTTAAGTGCCGTCGAGTCGGTTCCGACCCATAGCGACCCTGTATAGGGTTTCCGAGGGTGTAAATCTTTACGGGAGTAGAAAGCCT
>NW_006408522.1:27384042-27391040 GCF_000296735.1 Chrysochloris asiatica | reverse complement strand
TGTGTGTGTGTGTGTGTGTTGTAGATTTTTGCTTCATAGCAATATGTAGGTTAGCAAAGTACAAGACTATGACAGATACCATGGATGATGGTAAAGTAGAGGGTCAACACAAATGAGGGAAACCCTTCCTTCATGAGGTAGGGTGATACAATCATCAGCATATTGGACTCAAATATACCAAACCTCATGGAGATGGTGCAGGATTGACAGACATTTCATTCTCTTACACAAAAATAAGGTTACCATTAGTCGTATCTGACTCTACAGCAACTAACACCAACCCATTAGAAATTCAGATGTAGTAGATTTGGGCTAGAACTCAGGAACCTATATTTTTTATAAGCTCCCTAGCTTACTGTTATGTGCACTGAACTTTAAATGTCACTTCCCCTAAAATAGAAGTCATTGCACTGGGGCACAGTGTCACCAGGTTTAAAATAATACATAATAGAAGAGAGTCAGGGATAATATCCTTAAAAGAAGATTCCTATCACTGAGGTCCAAAGGATCTCTGGTAGCGTAGTGGGTTACAAGTTGAGCTGCTAACTGCTAGGTCAGGAGTTCGAATCTAACAGTTGCTCCATGGGAGAAACATGAGGCTTTCTGCTCCTGTAAAGCTCTACAGCCTCGGAGACCCTGTGCAGGGTAGATATGAATTGGAACCAACTCCACAGAATATAACTGACCAACCAACCAACCATCACTGGGCTCCAGGTAGAACCTCTCACCTCATTCTAGCTTGTCGTAAGGAATTTGCTAGTTCTTTCTTTTACCTGGTGTCTCTTCTGAAAGGCCAACAAACTTCTCACTTAGAGATGTCACTTCCTGAACTATAGTTATAAATTCAAAGCCAACATGAGGGGAGAAACATAGACATTAAAACTGTATTGAGGAAATATTTGCCTTAAGAAAAAGATCCAGTATACAATACAACTTAGAGCATCCATTAGATTTTAAATTAATAGAATTATACTGTGCCTTCATCCCCCCACCACCTGTTTTTGAAGTTCACTGTATTCCTGAATCTTGATTTTCTTTCTTTCTTTTTTTAATCCACTCCTCTTATTTTGTACAAAGCACTGTTTCTGCCCTGAGGCTAAGGATGTTCTAGGTGAACTAATCAATCAATTTTTGCCCATTAAGAAAGAGTACTAAAAAAAAAAAAGAATTCAAACCTTTTGATAGATTTGGTAGCTGTTAGCTAAATACTTGTTTTTAATGGAAAAACACCACTGGAGAAGCAGTCTTAAAGCTTGTTGCTGTTCTTGGGTGCCCTTGAGTTGGTTCATAGCCTATCTATGTACAACAGAACAAAACAGTGCCTTTTTTTTTGCACCATCCACACAATCATTGCTGTTTGAGCCCCTTGTTATACCTACTATATAATTCATCTCTTTGAGGGCCCTCCTCTTTTTCAAAGACCCTCTACTTTACCAAATATGATGTACTTTTCCAAGGACTGGAGTACATTAAAAACAAACAAACAGGAAATGTGGACCTAAAAGCAAACATTTAGATGGATGATGTCTCATTATCTTCACTTCTAGGGACACTCTAGCTTTACTTTTTCCAATACAACCGTGTTCATGCTCGTATTCATCCATGATATTTTCTTTGCCAACAGTCCAATTCAAATGCATTAATTTTTCTTTCATCTTCCTTACTTATTATTCAGTTTTCATATGTATATGAAGTGCTTGAAAATATCAAGACTTGGGTCAAGTGCACCTTAGTCCTCAAAGTGTTATCTTTGCGTTTTATTTTTTAAAAAACAGAGACATTTGCAGCAGATTTTCCTAATGCAATACTTTACTTGACTTCCTGATTGCCGCTTCCATGGGCATTGATTGTGGATTCAAGTAAAATGAAATCCTTGACACATCATTATTTTCTCCATTTATCATAATGTTGCTGATTGGTCCAGGTGCGAAGTGTCTCTGTTCTGTATGCTGAGATGTAATCCAGGCTGCAGTCTTTGATCTTCATTGTAAGTGTTTGAAGTCTCTTCCCTTTCAGCAAGCAAAGTTGCGTCATCTTCATACCACAGATTATTAATGAGTCATCCTGTAATCCTGATTAGTATCCTTCTTCATACAGTCAGATTATTTGTTTAGCATGCAGGATAATAAATATAGTGAAAAGATACCACACATTCATTTCTTGGTTTAAACTGTGCAATATCTCCTTGTGCTGTTCAAACAACGTCTGTAGGTGTATGCACAGTTTCCTCATGAGCATAATTAAGTGTTCTGGAATTCCTATTCTTCACAATGCTACCCATAATTTGTTATGAGCCACACAGTCAAATGTCTGTGCACCATCAATAAAATACAGGTAACATCTTTCTGGTATTTTTGGCTTTCAGTCAAGATCCATCTGACATCAGCATTGTTATCCCTTACTCTACATCCTCTTGAACCCAACTTGAATTTCTGGCAATACATTGGATGTACTGCTGGAACGGTTTTTGGGTTTTTTTTTTTTTTTTTTTTTTATTCTCTTTGGCAACATTTTACTTGCATGTGATATTCATGATATTCTCAATAAATTCCACATTCTATTAGATTGCTTTTCAATGGAATGGGCACAAATATGGATCACTTCCAGTCAGTTGGCCAGGTTGCTGTCTTCCAAATTTCTTGGCATAGAATTATGAGCTCTTCCAGGGTTGCATTCTTTTGTTATAACATCTCAACTGTATTCTGTCAGTTTCTGAAGTCTTCTTATTTGCCTTCAGTGCAACCTGGACTTGGTGGGGTTTTTTTCAATTCCATTGGTTCTTGATTGTATGCTACCTCTTGAAATGGTTGAACATCCACCAATTCTTTTCAGTGCAGTGACTCTGTGTACTCCTTTAATCTTCTTTGAATGTTTCCTGTGTCATGCAATGTTTTGTCCATTGTTGTTGTTGTCGTTAAGTGCTGTGGAGTCGGTTCCGACTTTGGCGACCCTGTACAGGGTTTCCGAGGCTGTAAATCTTTACAGGAGCAGAAAGCCTCATCTTTCTCCCTCAGAACAGCTGATAGTTTCCAACTGCTGACCTTAAGGTTTGCAGCCTGATTCGTAACCACTATACTACCAGAGCTCCTTGTTGCTGTTGTTGTGTGCCGTGGAGTCGGTTCAGACTCATAGCGAGCCTGCACAGGGTTTCCGAGGCTGTTAATCTTTACGGGAGCAGAACGCCTCATCTTTCTCCTGCGGAGCGGCTGGTAGTTTCGAACTGATGACCTTGCGGTTCACAGCCCAATTCATAACCACTACGCTACCAGAGCTCCTTAGAACCCTTTCATATTGCAACCCGAGGATTGAGTTTTCCTTCAGTTCTTTCCGCTTGAGAAATACTGACAGTGTTCTTACCTTCTGGTTTTCTAACTCCAAATCTTTAGAATATTTCATTGTAATACTTATTTTATCCTCTTGAACTCCCTTTGAAATCTTCTGTTCAGCTGTTTTACTTTATCATTTCTTCCATTCACTTTAGCTACTCTCTATACGAGGACAAGTTTCAGAGTCTCTTCTGATATCCATTTTGATCTTTTCCTTTTTTCCCTGTGTTTTTAATGACCTGTTGCTTTCTTTATGTATGATGTACTTTATGGTATCTCACAAGTCGTCTAGTTTTGAATGATTGCTGGTCAATGTATCAAATCTATTCTTGAGATGGTCTCTAAATTACTATAGCTTAAGGAGAGAAAATGTCCCCAACACTCAGGTAACTGTACGGTGCTTTTAAAAAAATGTTTTCAAATTGTTAATAGTAGAGGTATTATTTTCAGTTAAGTCTTTCTAACTCAACTTGGAGGTCACCCATATGTATAATGAAAAACAAATACTTTTGCAAAACAAACTGGGGAACAGATATAGAGTTATGTTTAATGGAACATCCAACTCAGCAATGGGTTTTTTGAACAATGATGTTCAAAATTTCTTCCTTCAAATTTCAGACTCTCCAGCTTATAGAACTAATGAAGTCACTGATTTTTTTTTTTTTTTGCAGACAAAAGGCTTCTAACTTGTTATTTTCAGATTTTAGCTGTCATATTACTGAATCTGTTGGTGATGTGCAATTCCAGCCTACTTGTTAAACTAGGGAAAGTTCTCCTAGAAAAATGAACGTTGTTGTTGTTAGCTGACATCAAGTTGGTTCTGACTTATAGTAGAGTGTTCCCGAGGAGCAGCTGGTGGCTTTGAATCACTGATCTTGCAGTTCAAATCGACCTGTTAAAAAAAAAAAAAAAGAAAAAGGATACTATCTAGCTCAGCACAAAGAAAAATTTTTGTTTTCTTTCAGTTGTAGAGGAAGATAAAATGACACCTAGCAGAACAGAGATCTTCAAGCTGTCAAAGTTAAAAAAGTTTCCTAACTATAGTTTCTTACTTGCTATAATTGTAAACTCAGACTGTGGGGTCCTGATGTGGTGCTGTAGGATAACCACTGTACTACTAACCACAAAGTCAGCAGTTCAAACCCACCAGCCACTCCTCAGAAACTCTATTGTTGTTGTTGTTGTCGTGTGCCGTGGAGTCGGTTCCGACTCATAGCGACCCAGTTCAGGGTTTCTGAGGCTGTACATCTTTACAGCAGAAAGCCTCATCGTTCTCCCACGGAACAGCTGGTAGTTTTGAACTGCTGACCTTGCAGTTCACAACCCGACTCATAACCACTATGCTACCAGAGCTCCTTCAGAAACTGTATTGGGTCACTATAATTTGGAAATGACTTGACTGCACTTTAAAACAGCAACAGAATTTTTTTCCTCAGCTGAACCTATTCCTGACTTTATAGTGGAATTAAATAGAGAAATTGGATTCAGGTTGGAGTCCAAGTTGGCTTAAAACTCTATCATTTTAAGCAACAAGTACATAGAATTAGAGAATGTCAAGCTGATATCTAAATTAATAGGCATACCACAGCTATGTTTAATGCAGTATTGTGGTGGCAAATGTCAGAAATAATAGAAAATTAATCAATTTTTCCTTTCTTTTCTCTTTTCAGGT
The DNA here is from genome assembly GCF_000296735.1 of Chrysochloris asiatica. Taxonomy (NCBI): domain Eukaryota; kingdom Metazoa; phylum Chordata; class Mammalia; order Afrosoricida; family Chrysochloridae; genus Chrysochloris; species Chrysochloris asiatica. The sequence continues at coordinate 27,386,042 of NW_006408522.1, read as the reverse complement.
TTTTAACCAGACAACCCAACCTTCTCCAAAGTAAGCAACATTTTACCATTCTTCAGTTGCTTGGAAAAATCCAGCATAATTTTACTGGCTTTGGATACATTGTTACTGTTTTCATGGTATCTGAAAGGCACGAGTGTCATGTTCAAATGGTACCCATAAGTAGGTTTTTATTGGTGATATTAGCAATGAGGACACCTTATGAATATGGCTTCAGTGAGGCCTGGGCTCCTCATGAGACAAAGAGCATGAGATGGAGCGTTTGTCTCGGGTTTTCGTGCTTGATTAACTCTTTTATGAAAAAGCAGACTCTTAGTCTCTGATGTTCAACAACAGAAGAAGGTTTCTTTGTAAGCAGCTGTGGCTGGGCCTTGTACCTCTTCTGAAACCTATTTGGGGAGAATTAAAAAGCAGAGTGCCCCTCATTTTGGCCCCAACTCTTCAACTCCATTGAGGTCTTCCTGCCAGGTCCAGCAGGGTGGCATTAGCCAAAGTGGCTTAGCTCTCTAGGAGCATTCGTCAAAATCCAGTAATTGATGATGTGTTAATCACATTAAAGGACACAATAGGAACCTCTCATATTTCATTAGAAAATCAGGATGCAATTGATGTGCACCATCTGGTTTGTGAATTCAGGAATAACTTTTTCAAAAGGGCACATTTCCTAGTTCTATGTTTCAGATGCTGCAGAAGGAAAACCCATAAGTAGCTCTATTTTTAATGAGAGTATTGCTCCAGCTAATAAGATTGGGGTGGATTTCCAGTATATGCCATTTCTCTGAAACTACATGTGTTTGCAGTACATTTGGCAGGACTGTCCTGTTTCAAGACTATGCTTCCCATAGAAAATCTTAAAAGTTCTCCATGTGTTAATTGTAAAATAGAGAGAGGCATCATTGTAGTGTAGCAGCTGGCGTCTTAGGTATTAATTATGACTCCAGTGTTATCATGAAGACTACTATTTTTAAATTATTTCCCGTTATTTACTAGGCCATGTCGAGAAACTATGCTTTCAAAGCACAGAAAAAGTCAAGTCAAACTTTACTATGTATTTTAGGCTTTTAAAAATGTTTTAGATACAGTCACTGTTTATAAACAATAAGCAGGAACAAACCAGTAAGAATATCAGATTTAATACTGGTACTGTATGTTGAGTCCTTAAAATATATTCTTTATCTAAACAAAAAATACAGTTGTAGAATGTAGCTACTCAGTATGTAGCTGTGAAGAGAAATGGTTGTGGATCAGAAAAGCTGATTTCAACGAACAATGTCTTCAGCTTCCTATAAGACGATGTTGTTGTTGTTAAGTGCCATTGAGTCAGTTCCAACTCATAACGACCCTGTATAGGAGCAACTGGTGGGTTTGAACTGCCAATCTTGTAGTTTGCAGTCCAGTGCTGATCCACAGTGCCACACTATAGAATTTAAGGAATTCTATACAATAAGGAGTCCTGGTATGGCACTGTGGGTTATTGTGCCAGACAGCAAAGCCATTTGAACTGCAAGATCAGCAGTTCAAGCTCACCAGCCACTCCTCGAAAACGCTATTCAGGGTCGCTATGGGTCAGAACTGACCCGATGGCACTTAACAACAACAACATACAGTAACAAACATGACTTTTGAGTCATATCATGCTCTCTTTAACCTCTGGGTAATTGAATGCATCTTCAGTATGTATTCCCCAAGTCCAGCTCACTCTGATGACAGGCAGCATAATTATATTACAGGCAATCTTATCTGAGGTAATTACAATTGTCACCATCAATCCAATTAAACAGGATAACCAACTCCACTGAGTCAGAGCCATGAAGCTTTCTGACTAAATCCAGTCATTTAGATAAGGAATATGACGGAGAATTTAGAGAACTATTATTTACCAAAATACTGTTGCATCAAACAGAAAATAGAGAACTATGGTGAGAAAGAGAAAGAGATTGAATATATTGATAAGTTTCTCTTGTTTTTTTTCCCTTTAATTTACTGATTAAGTATCTTTTTTT
>NW_006408522.1:27375481-27383942 GCF_000296735.1 Chrysochloris asiatica | reverse complement strand
TCAAGGTCAGCAGTTCGAAACTACCAGCTGTTCTGCGGGAGAAAGATGAGGCTTTCTGCTCCCATAAAGATTTGCAGCCTTGGAAACCCTGTACAGGGTCACTATGAGTCAGAACCGACTCCACGGCACATAAAAACAACATCTTTTTTTTTCTAAACCTAGAAATCGGTATAGATTCTCAACATTACAGCTTCAGGCTCCACAAGATCTTTTTGGAAAGGTTAACATGGCTTCACAGCATCATAATGGTCCACTATAACCATCTGGCATCTCATCCTAAATCAGTCTTCAATCCCATTATTCTTCCAGAGCCCTTCTGTCTTGTTCCACTTAAAGGTACAATGCATCATTTAGCCTGCCTTTGCATTCAATGGAGAAGGTTAGTTTGAGTAATCCTTCCCTGGAAGCTCTTGCACTGGTTTATACCAGCTCCGTGTGGGAGGCAACATGAACTATCACTAAGAATTATAGGGCTGTAATGGCAAGTGGAATCATGTTGTGATGCTTTAGAATAAGCACTGCGTTAGTAACCAAAAGGTCAGTAGTTCAAACCCACCTGCGGCTCCTCAGAAACCCTATACTGGGTCGCTATGAGTTGGTACCCACTCAGTGGCATTTGACAGCAACAAAAATGGCAAGTGGAAATTATGCACTAGTCAAAGACTTCACTTTTCTCTATATGGTCCAGACCAAAGTACAAGCGCTAGATAGCAGGACCCAGAGAACAAAAAAATGAGAAAATGTCCCAGAGAAGTTGCATGTGTTTTCATTAGGGGATGTGCTATGTGAAGATGCTAGTGTGTTCTTCATATATACGAGGAAATGTAAGACAGAAACTTCTTGGGCAGGGAAGGGAGAAGTTGCTATCTAAGATCAGTGACTCAATTAGCCACCACTTAGCATTATCTCTCATTATTCTACACCCTGGCTTTTCCTTTCTAAATTCAGGACCTTCCACCTGTTCTGATCATTTCTACCGCATGTGTTTCTCATGTTCTCCTACAGCCACCCACACTCCCGACACTCTTGGCTGCCTCTTCCTTTCTCTGTCAGTGTTGTTACTTCGGATCATGCTTCAGAACTCACCTCTTTCAGAAAGTCACACCACAGAAACTGTTACAAAATGTCAGAGGGGGCAGCAGAGAAAAGCTTAGATATATGGAGATCTGGCTTTAACTTTATATTCCACTACAAAACAGCACTGTGATGCTAAACAAGTCACCAAAACTAGTTGAGTTCCGGTTTGTAAAGTAAAGGTACATCATCTGTCCTGGTAACTTCATTTTAATAAGGACCTCAAATGAAATTGAATACATGAAAAATTCATTCTAATATATAAATATTAAAATAATATGGATATCTATATCTATCTATATATACACACACATACTTTTGTATTATTATTATCATGCACTTTCAACTCTGGTCATTCCCTTCTGTTGATTCCTCAGCTCTTGAAATTTAAATGTTGTTAGGTGCCATTGAGTCGGTGCTAACTCATAGCGACCGTATACACAGCAGAATGAAACACTGCCCAATTCCAGCGTCCTCCTTTTATTGTTTCAACACTTCTTGTTTTGCTGTTGACTGTCAAATGTCTTAGAAACCTGAGCATTATGTTACTTACTTCTTTTATGCCTTTCCTAACATTGAATTCATGCTTTGATTTCCTGTGAGGGGATGATTTGTTGACCCATCATAGTGTTTGTTTGCTCTTTCTTTTTTTTTTTTTTTTTCTTTCTTCCATCATTTTAAGCATATGGCCGTTCCAACTTGGGTTTGATAAAACCATAATGTACTATGGGACAATGAGCAAATGAAAGGTCTAGGTGGGAGGTAAGGGCAGAGGTCTTCCGTGATGCTTCAACAATGACAAAGATAATGACACAAACATGAGAGATAGAGAGATAATAACTGAGATTGGATGTTTTATCTCTCTGGTAGGAAATAAATTAATTTGATTTTTTTAAATAAAGAAATGGGCATTTTTTGTATATTTGAGTTTGAGGAAAAGAGTGTTGCACAAAGAAAGTGTTCAATGCATAATTGTTATTACGAGATATAATTTCTAGAAAGATCCTAGAACCTATCTGGTCAAATAACTTTGACCAAAAAAGAAATTAAGATAGAGAGTCTTGAACCACTTTACTTTTAAGGACAGAGGTGGATACCCTTTCTACTGCTTGTTTAAAGATGACTAAACAAAGATTTGCTATTGAATAAAAACAATGGAAGAAAATAGTTCAGGAGAGCTATTAAAATTTGACACTTGGTCATATTAAGTTAACTATTATAACTATTCAGTACTCCCACCAACATGCAGTATATAATAGACTCATGCTTGATTTGTTTGAAATTGAAAGGGTGACTTCTTGGAATCTTTTATTTATTTATCTCAATTCTAGGATGCAACCTTGGTCTGATTTTATGGCAGGGCCTTCACAACGGAGTAGAATAAGAAATCATCACTAAAATCGTTTGTGTTTTTTTTAATTTGTTGTACTACCAATTAGCCCAAAACTTAGCCGCATAAACCACAAGCATTTATTATCTCACGGAGTTTCTGAGGGTCAGGAGTCTAGGACTGGCTTGGTTCAGAATCTCTCCAGGCTGTAATCCAGGTGTCAATCTGGACTCCACTTATCAAAGCTTTACTGGGACTGGAGGATCCACTTCCACAATGATCATTAACAGGCCTGTTTTCTCAGCTCCTCACTAGCTGTTGCCAGGATGGTCAGTCACTCACTATGTCAGCCTTTCCATAGGCTTGTTATTGTTGTTAAGTGCTGGTGAGTCAGTTCCAACCCATTGCAACCCTGTATAGGATTTCTGAAGAGCAACTGGTGAGCTTGAGCCATCAACTTTGTGATTCAAACAACTTTGCAATCTAGCACACTAACCCACAGCATCACACCAGGGACTCCTTGAGTGTACTCAAAACCTGGCAGCTGACTTTCTCCGGAACGAGTCAGAGTAAAATAGACAGGAAGAGAGAGTGAAAAAAACAGAACAAACAAGAAGCCACAGTAAAGTTCATGACATACCATCACTCCTGCTCTATTGTATAGGCTATATACACAACCCAGTGCAATATGTAGGGAATTGCACAAAGATGTGAATAGCAGGAAGTAGGGGCCATTGGACACTGGCTACACATCCACTGTGAGTTTTCTTCCTTGTCTATAAATGTTCTGAGGAAACCTGATGTTCCCTTTAATGTGGAGTGAAAACTGATAAGCTAGAATGTGTTTCCTTGATTAGATGATGATATAGTTACCCATTTACATTACTAACATTTTTAAGGCCCCTTAAACATGTGAGCTGTTGGAACAAAAGCCTGCTCCTGCTCCTCACTGGAATTTTCAAGGACTTACAATGGTCCAAGCATCCAATTCACACTTCTTCAGAAGACTGTCTCTGGTAATGGAAAGTCATGAGCAGGAAGCATGGGACCCAGGCTCGGGTGCTATTTTCCTTCTGCTGACTTGTGTCTGTATAATCCAAGAATAAAGAGGAGGTGGTCTCCATTGTACCTTCTAGGGACAGGAATAGGTTTCATTGATTTGGGGGTGGGGGTGTAAGAACTTATTCTGGGAAAAAAAATTAGTAGATTAGCAAAAGATATGATTTCCCCAGTCAGCCACCACGTGCTCTATGACGTGCAAAACGATACCTCTGATTCAACATTTTGCGGGTATAAATCATAGATCATCAAGCCAACAAGTACCATTAGGTGTTATGTACACTCTCAACCTATAGATGGAGAAACTGAAGTCCAGACACATTGAAGGAGTATCCAAAGGTCAAAACGCAACTTTGTGGTAGCAGCAGATCGTAATGCAAGATCCTGAATTCTTGTCTCTCTCTATCTGCCTACTACACCAAGCTATTTATGTGTTTCTCCTCTGCCACTGCAAGTATATATTTGCTTGTGTTGTATTTAAAACAAACAAACATGCCCATCAAGAAGTAGAGCATGACTGGTTTGAGAAGGAAAGTGCCAATATATTTATGAAAATATTTCCATTGAAGAGTACCGGCTTAGTTAAGATGTAGTTCCCTACTTTGCAAATCTTGAAAATGAGCAATCTTGTTCTCATGGGGAAAAAAAAAAAAGTTGCTTTGGAGAATCATGCAATATGGGCTTGTTGCCTATTTACCACACACCCTTTGACATGTTTAGTATTGATGAGGCATTGGAAGGGGGGATCTGGCATATCTTTGAGGAGAGAAACACTAGCTGAATGGTAGTGCTGCCGACAGGCAAAAGGCCTATGAAAGAGATGCCAGAACTAGACTGGGTTTCTGCCAAACAGCCCTGGACACTTTGTTGTGCTCCCTTTCTGTTTGTCCCATCTCTTCCCTTTTCAGGGTTCTTTGCACTGTCTTGTTATACTTGAAGTCATAATTTGGCCTCAGAGAATATAGTATATTCTTTGCCCTCAAGATTATTATTTTGAAGTCTTCCAGCTTACATGTAAACAAAGGCTGTTCTTTTGCAGTCAAGATAACATTATTATGGAATGGCTCGTTTGTGTGCCAAATGGGAGTAGACTTGGGTTCTTTGCCAGTTCTTTAAAGGGACATCATGGCAATTTACTTACTTAGATGATTCTAAAGATGTAAAAGTTTTTAATCCACAGATTCTTGACTCATAAACTTTTTTTTAGAAATGTATTATCACTGGAAATTCTCTTTCCTATACTAACTTAACTGACTTATTAATGACTAAAACATCTACTAATTATATGTGTTAGTCAGGAAAGTAATGTTCATTTGCAGACTTTAACTGTAGAAAATGAGCTCCTGCTTTATCTCTTTGGGCAGATGAGAAAGCAGTTCTATATTCCTTGACTTGCTAGATTTTCAGTAACATTGCAAAGTTGCTAATATTTGTCTTGGGGAAGGTTACTTGGTTTTTAGTTTCCCTCCATAAATCTCTTCATAATTGATTTTCCCACAGTTAAATGATGGTATGTCAAGATCTCATGAGCATCAGATAGCCTTGCATAATTGGGTATAAACATATATATTATTATTATTTATCAAGGATATTACTTACAAATCATAGTTATATAATCTTTATATAAGATATTTTTATGAAGTTAAATTCAACAAAATATTTCAATCTTCTCTCCCCCAAATCAGTGTTTCACTCAGCATTTTGTATGGGTCTGATACATCTAATGAATATTTATATGGTTAATTCATTCCCTTTAGATTCCATTGTAACTTCTAATAATTTCCTAAAGGGAAATATATAAATTGTATGAAAATAAATATAATCTCATTTTCTCTTGAAATTATTAAGGCGTGTTCTGCTATTTTCCCCTCTGTATTCATGTATTTTATTCTGGGTCATACATTTACAGGAAAAATTAGGCAAGGAGTTAGGAGTTGATGTATTCTTTCAATGTTCATTAAATTTACATAGATGTCCCCTGTGGTTGCATAAAAGTGTATTGGAAGTTTTCACTGACTGCCAGATTTAGGTAGCTTAAGTAGCCATACTCTTTGTGCCTCAAACTCAGACTGTGTTAAAACAAAAGAATGGAGTAATGATAAGATTAGGGACCACATCTGATGCCTCTATGTGACCTGCATACTCCATGACACAGACCCCAATCAAATAAACATTAAAAACATGAAATGAGAGGGAGGGAGGGAGGGAGGGTAAGTAGAGACCATGCTCCAACAGAAAAAAAACATTATCTGGGCAGGATTCACAGGTTTATTGGTACCATCATGTCCCTGTGTACATGGAACTTGATATAAAATACAAATATGGATTCACCATTTTTAAAACAGAAAAGCTATTTCCAGAAGCCATTTGAGCTGTCTCTTCCTATTTATGTAGGCACCATCTTAAGCTGCTCTGCCATTGAGGTGCAACTCCCTTAAACATTTGAAGGCACATTTGCAGGTCTTAATTGACCCCAAAGGAGGTCTTTGAAGTTCACTGCTTCTAAAACTTATTTAAACATTAAGTCCTGCTGCACTAAAATAACATTTATATATATAGTGATGTGTAAATCAAAGGACTGCTAAATCTTAATCCCTGGAGCCCAATTCTCAAGAAAAACCTTGGGCTCCATATGTATAAACTTTTCTTATACCCTTACTGAATGATCCCAGGTGACACACTGGTTAAGTTCTCACCTGCTAACTGAAAGTTCAGCAATTCAAACCTACCAGCCACTCCATGGGAAAAAGATGTGGCAGTCTATGCCCATAAAGATTGTTGTTGTTGTTGTTGTTGTTACGTGCCGTGGAGTTGGTTCCAACTCATAGAGACACTGTATAGGGTTTCTAAGGAGCAAATGGTGGGTTTGGACTGCTGACCTTTAAGTTACCAGTCCAGTGCTTATCCTACAGCACCACACCCATGAAGATTACAGCCTTGGACAAAATGAGGCACGTCTACTTGGTCCTGTATAGTCACTGTGAGCTGGAATCAACTCAGCAGCAGTGGGTTTGGTTTTAATTTTATGCCATTACTACCAATGTGATGGCAGCATCGATGGACTCAAGTGTGGCAACAGTAGTGAGGTTGGCCCAGGATCGGACATTGTTTCGTTCTGCTGTGCATAAGGTCGCTATGAGTCGGTGCCGACTCAATGGCACCTAACAACAACAACAACAACAACCAATGTGATGAAATAGACACACAAGCCTGAGTCCTCATAGTGGCAAGTAACAGAATGAGGCTGAAGGTAAAATTCCCATCTTGATGTGTGTATTTATACTTTTTCCCTTTTCAAAAGAGATATATTTCATGTTTCCTTCCTAAATATATTTTCTTGCTCATTTGTAGTCTATCTTTTTTCTTAGTAACATTTTTCTTCCCGGCTCTTAATATAAATAACAAAGTTCTGTACTTAAATATTAAAGAAGAAAATTTCCCAGAACTTATTTTTCTACTGCTGAAGAAAATAGCTAATAAACTATACAAATATTCAACATGATTGTTTCCAAAGTAGAAAACAGAATGACAGAAAGCAGGTCAAGGAAAGGAAACAGATATTCTTATAGTTCACTTCCAAATTAATGAAGTTATTTGAGGAATGACCATATGTTATATGGCAGTGAAGAAAAATTTGAAACAACTTATGTCTTTATATGGCCAATGTCACAACATGACTTAGATTCTATTGTCATTCCTACAACATCCAGCATCTATGAATAGAAGCATAGGAAACTGCATCAAGCTGATTAATTCAAGTCTGCATTGAACTGATGAGCCTACTTGCTCTATCTTCCTGTAGGCACATGCACAAACACGCACTATTGTATATGCACATATACACAAAACTCGAACTTTGCTGCAGAAATTTAAAATATACCACAGTCTTGGTCTACCACTTATATGTCAGTTTGTCATTGTGTGTTGCTGTGATTCTAGAAGCTATGCCAGAGGTATTTTGAATACCAGCAGGGTCACTCATGGTGGACGGGTTTCAGTTGGACTTCCAGACAAAGACAGACTAGGAAGAAAGAGAAATGGACTGCTTCTGAATATTTAGTCACTGAAAACAAAATGAATAGCAGTGGAACATTGTCAGCACCAAAATATTGAATACTGAAACATGATGAAGAGCACCAGAATTATTGTTAGCTCTGATAGCATAATGATTACTAGTCAGGCTGCTAACCTCAAGGTCAGCCATTCCACAGAAGAAAGATGAGACTTTCTGCTCCTGTAAAGATTTACAGCCTCAGAAACCCTACATAGGGCCTCCATGAGTCAGAACTAACTTCATAGCACACAACCACCAACCACCACCATGATGATCTGGATGTAGTAAAGCCTTCAAGACCTTCATTTGCTGATGGGGGACAATGCAAAATGAGAAGAAACAGCTGTAAGCATCCATTAATAATTGAGACATAGAATGTACAAAGTATGAATTGAGGAACATTGGAAATTGTTAAAAATGAAATGGAATGCATGAACATTGATATCCTAGGAATTAGTGAGCTGAAATGGACTGGTATTGGCCATTTTGAATCTGACAATCACATGATATATTATGCGGGGAATGACAAATTGAAGAGGAATGGTGTTGCATTCATCATCAAAAGAAAAAAATACATATATATCAAAATCTGTCTTGAAGTACAGTGCTGTCTGTGATAGGATACTAATACATATGCCTATGAGGAAAACTAGTTAACGTCACTCTTTCAAATTTATGCACTAACCACTAAAGCCTGTAATGATGAAATTGAAGAATTCTACCAACTTCTTCAGTCTGACATTGATCAAATATGCCATCAAGATGTATTGATGATTAGTGGTGACTGGAATGCAAACGTTGAAAACAAAGAGGAAGGATCAGTGATTGGAAAATATGGACTTTGTGATAGGACGCTGGAGATCACATGACAGAATTTTGCAAAACCAATGACTTCTTTATTGCAAATACCTTTTTTAAACAACATAAAAGATGACTATACACAT
>NW_006408522.1:27333682-27372831 GCF_000296735.1 Chrysochloris asiatica | reverse complement strand
AGAAAGATGAGGCTTTCTGCTCCCGTAAAGATTTACAGCCTTGGAAACCCCGTACAGGGTCACTATGAGTCGGAACCGACTCCATGGCACATAACAACAACAACAACAACTTCCATGGGCTTTTTAAAATATATACTTTTTATTATGAATTGAGTGAAAGATTACAGAACATATCATCAGCCCCTCATTCAACACATCATAAACGTCATATCATTACAATGATTGCAATCCCTCTGATGTATCATCAGTTAACCATATTCACCTCTATTCACTTTCAGTCTTGCATTCCTCCTTGTGTCTCCCATTAGCTTAGTCTTTCCTGTGCCAATATCCCTCTTGTTGTATTCTGCTTTCTTCATCTCCCAAGTTAACATGTGTTTACCCTCCACACAGTGAATAAATTTCCCTTCTCTCATACCGATGGTAACTATCATAGAGTGTTTCTTTTAGCAAGAAAACCTTATATTAACTTTTTACAACAGTGGTCTCATACAGTTTTGTCCTTTTGTAAGTGACCCATTTCATTCAGCATAATGTTCTCCAGGTTCATCCGTGTTATGAGGTCTTTTGCAGATTTGGCATCATTCTTCAGTGCTGTGTAGTATTCCATTGTATGTATGTACCAAAGTTCATTTAAGGATTCTTCTGCTGATGGACATTTAGGCTGTCTCCAATGTGTCCTATTGTGAATAGTACTATAAGGAACTTGGGCTTCCATGGTTTTTGTTTTATGATTTTTTTTTTTTTTAATCCAAGTAAAATGAAATCCATAACTTCCATCTTTTCTTTGCTTACCATAATATTGCTTATTATCTTCATCAGTAGGTGCTTCACTTTCACTAAACAAGTTTCTGTCATTTTCAAATGTTGCTGTCATTAAGTGCCGTGAAGTTGGTTCTGACTCATAGCGACCCCTATATAGGGTTTCCGAGAAGCAGCTGGTGAGCTTGAACCACTGACCTTGTAATTCAAACTGATTTTGCAGCCCAGCACAGTAACCCACAGTGCCACACCAGGACTCCTCATCTGCATATAGCAGCTTGTTAATGGTCTTCCTTCACTCGCAAATACCATGTTCTTCACATACTCTAACATCTAGTATGATTTGTTTAGCATACAAATTGAATAAGTAGGGTGAAAGGATACAGCCCTAACATACATATTACCTGATTTTAAACTACATAATTCTAACAACTGCCTCTTAGTCTATTACACTTTCTGCATGAGCACAATTAAGTGCTCTAGAATATTCATTATTCACAATTTGTTATTATTCACACATCAAATGTCTATAAAATACAGTCTTTCTGGTAGTCTCAGCTTTAAACCAAGATCCATTTGTCATCAGCTATGCTATCCCTTATTCCATATTCTTTTCCGGATTGGCTAGAGTTTCTGACGATTCCCATTGGATGTACTGCTAAAACAGTTTAGGAATTCTCTTCAGCAAAATACTACTGCATGCAATGTTAATGATATTGTTTGATAATTTTGGCATTCTGTAGGAATACCTTTCTTTGGAATGGGAACAAGTGTGGATCTCTTCCTCTTAGTTGGTCAAGCTGATGTCCTCCAAATCTCTTGGCCTAGATGAGTGGGCACTTCCAGAGTTGCGCTTGTTAAAACGTCTCGGTTGGTTATCTATCAGTTCCTGGGGCCATGGTTTTGGCCAGATCTTTCAGTGCAGATTTGGTCTTCTTCCTTCACTGAATATCTGTTCTTTATCTTATGCTATCTCCTGAAATAGTTTAACATGGACTGTCAGGGACTGTCTATTTTTTCCATATTCTTTTGATGCTTCCTCTGTCATTCACTATTTTGCCCATAGAACCTTACAATATTGCAACTTGAGGCTTGAATTTTTTTCTTCAGATTTCAGATTTGGAATGCTGAGTATATTATTTCCTTTTGGTTTACTAATGACAGGCCTTTGCACATTTCATTATCATACTTTACTTTGTCTTCTGGAGCCACCCTTTAAAATCTTCTGTTCTGTGCATTCCTCATTTCCTACAATCTCTTCTGACATCCATTTTGGTCTTTTCTTTCTTTTTAATGACTTTTGCTTTCTTTATGTATGAGATCCTTAAAGTCATCTTACAAGTTGTCATGAGTGTTCAATGCATCCATTCTATTTTTGATATGGTCTCTTAATTCAGGTGAGATATACTCAAGGTCATATTTGTGTCTCATAGATCTGTTTGAATTTTCTTCAGGTTCAACTTGAACTTGACTGTGAACTCTTAGGGTTGCTCTGACTTCTGATGATTGAGCATCTCCATTGTTTTTTCCCACAGATGTAGTCAGTTTGATTCCTATATATTCTGACTGATGAGATTGAGCTTCTCCATTGTCTTTTTTCACAGATGTAGTTAATATGATGCCTGTGTATTCTGTCTCATGAGGTCCATGTGTATAGATGTCAGTTATATTGCTGAAAAAGGGTATCTCCAATGACTAGGTTATTGGTCTTGAAAACTTCTGTCATGAGATCTACAGTGTCATTTCTATCACCAAGGCCATATTTTCCAACTACTGATCTTTCTTCTTTGTTTCCGACTTTTGCATATCAAAATGAGAAGAAATAGCTGCAAACTTTCATTAATAATTAGAATGTGAAATGCACAAATTATGAATGAAGTAAAACTGGGAGTTGTCAAAAATGAAATGGAACAATTGAATATAGATACCCTTAGCACTAGTGAGCAGAAATGGACTGGTATCAGCCATTTTGAATCTTTTAATCATATGGTCTGCTCTCTTGGGAGCCCTGGTGTGATGCTGTATAGGATAGGCAATGGACTGCTAATGGCAAAATCTGTGGTTCAAAATCATCAGTTGCTCCTTGAAAACCTTATACAGGGTCACTATGAGTCAATAACCTCATTGGCATGCAAAAGTTGGATAGTGAATAAGGAAGACCGTAGAAGAATTGATGCATTTGAGTTATGGTGTTGGAGGAGAATAGTGAAAGTACCATGGACTGCCAAAAGAATAAATAGATCTGTGTTGGAAGAAGTACAGCCAGAATCCTCCTCAGAAGCCAGCCAGGATGGCCAGACATCATCTTTCATCCTTTGGACATATTGTCAGGAAGTACCAATCACTGGAGAATTGTATCATGTTTGGTAAAGTGGATGGTTAGAGAAAAAGAGGAAGACCTCCAATGAGATGGATTGGCATATTGGCAGCAGCAATGGGCTCAAGCGTAGTAACGATTGTGAGGTTGGCCCAGGACCAGGAAGTCTTTCATTCTGTTGTGCATAGGGTCGCTGTGAGTTGGTACTGACTCAATGGCACCTAGCAACACCAACAACAATGAGTCAGAACCAAATCAACAGCACTTAACAACAATAGCTACTATGCTGGGAACGAAAAGTTATAGCGGGATTGCAGCCTATGCATTGTCAAGAAGAACACTTCAAGATCTATCCTGAAGTAAACGCTGTCGGTGGTATAGTAGTATCCATACTTCTACAATGAAAACTAGTTGATACAACTATTATTCAAATTTGTGCAGCAAGCACTAATGCTGAAGATGAAAAACGTTGTAGATTCTTACCAACTTCTGCAGTCTGAAATAGATCAAATGTGCAATCAAGATATATTGATAATTACTGGTTATTGAAATGTGAAAGTTGGAAAGAAAGATTCCATGATAGAATTCTATAAAGACTAATGACCCACTCATTGGAAAATAGCATATTATAAAGCTTTATATATAATAAATGTGTGTCTGTGTGTTTATTAAAATGTATATATTTCAATGTATGAAATACACACAAAAATGCCTATCAATAAACTGATCTTTAAGGGAGTTATTTTAATATATTTTTCTGTAGCGTCCATATTTTGTTTTAATTTGATAGTGGAGAAATGGCATATTACACATGAAAGTAAATCATATAGTAGAACAATGTATACAAATAGTTAAAGCACATAAGGTTACTGCAAATGTCATATTTCTGGAGCACTAGAAAAAGCATTAAATAGTATCTGAGTACAGAAAGCTCATCCAATAAGAGCCACTAAGGTAAAAGCTGAGAAATCAATAATCAAAAAACTTATGTTTTCAGAAGAGGCTGTGGTTTTGATTAAATTGAGGCAAAGTGGCCACATTTCAGTGGAGCCAGTACAAGATTAAGAATAAATTTAAGAGCAGGGCAACAGAAACTTTGAGAAAAGGGGCCAGTAATCCAGATGTAGGATGAAGATAAGAGTGTGAGAGAACAAAGAAGAAATGAACAGAACCAGAAGGAAAAGTGTAAATTTCTGCCCCTTGGCTTTGCCTGAGTTTATGTAATGTCTGTGGATGTGGACTTATCTGGCTGAGAGTGTAAGCTGATTGGTGAGCATTTTGAATGAAATGTTCCTGAGAGAAAGATACACTAACTATAAATATTATAGCAGAACCCTGCCCTTTTTGCTGCCCCTGTGGCCTCACCATTGTCCCTTTGCATGTTTGAATTTGTAGATCAATTTCTTGAAAGCATTGAGTCTGCAGTTAGGGTGACCAAACCTCAGGGCTCACCTCAACTAAGTTGGAACTTTCTTTTGGTAAAAAAAAAAAAAATGCATCTTTGAAAATAAAATACATATACAATGTAATCATTAGTCCCCATTTTAAAAGAAGCGGTTCAGTGTTATTCCTCCCTTTGGGGCAAATGTAACATAATAAAATTTTGCACTGGAGAGGAATGCCCTAAAAGATCATTGGGGTGTAAAAAACTCTTATGAAAATGATCCCAGAGGGCTAAACTTGTGGATACCTGTGTTTCTTTTCATAGAAATTACTTGCTGGCTCAATATTTTCTGCTGTCCTTTCTCACTGTCTCTAGCAGCCCCTAAACACTTCTAATTCCCCAGTTCTTTGTCCCTGCACTTGGAAACTGTTAGCATGTGTCAGAATACAGGTCCAAGGAACTTTCCTGTGAATCAAGGACATGCGCTTCAGTATTCAACTTCTTTAAAGACTATTTTAACAACTCGGTGGCCTTTATGCTTTTTTTTCCCTAGTATTTTAAGCTCTTGATAATGAAGATTGACAAATAAGTGACTTTTAACAATTTACAACCTCGGAAACCCTGTACAGGGTCACTACAAGTCAGAATCGACTCCACAACACATAACAACAACAACAACAATCATGCAACTGAGTTCAAACCATTGTTCTCTTGGTTGTTGTTGTTGTTGTTGTTGTTGTTGTTGTTGTTAGGTGCCATAGAGTCGGTACCGAATCATAGCGACCTTATTGTATTCTTTCATCACACTTAACCTGTATGCTGAGCAAATCATCCGAGAAGTTGAGTTTATATGAAGAAAAATGTGGCATCAGGATTGGAGGAAGACTCATTAACAACCTGCGATATGCAGATGATACAACCTTACTTGCTGAAAGTAAAGAGGACTTAAAATAGTTACTGATAAAGATCAAAGAGCACAGCCTTTGGTATGGATTATATCTCAATGTAAAGAAAACAAAAATCCTCACCATTGGACCAATAGCCAACATTCTTATTAATGGAGAAAAGATTGAAGTTGTCAAGGACTTCATTCTTCTTGGATCAACTATCAACACTCATGGAAGCAGCAGTCAAGAAATCAAATGACATATTGCATTAGGCAAATCTGCTGCACAAGACCTTTTTAAAGTGCTGAAGAGCAAAGATGTCAGCTTGAGGACTAGGTTTCTATTGGTAGTTTGCTGCAAATCAGCAACTTTTACAGCTTCTTTCTTAGATCTGGGAGTTATAAAAAACCTCAACAATACTAATGTAGATTTCCAAAGATACCAACATAGAATTCCCCATGTAAAACTAGTTTTTAAAACCAATGTAAATGTGTTTATAAAAAACATAGATTATGTTGTTTCGTGGCAGTGAATTATAAACTATGTGGCACCTAAAACTTCAGATTATCTCTTTTTACCATCGTTTTTGGGAGGAAGAATACCACTGATGATTCTAAAATGTAAGGAACTTAAAAAATGTACATCTACATAATATGGCGTTAAATGACTGGCTACAAGCACAGAATTAAGAAAGATCATCTCCCACACATACTTCAACACTTGCAAAATAAGCAGATTTCAGCTCAACTCACTCCATTATATTTCTTCATTTGCTGGGGAGGGGGTGGGTGGTTCTTGAGCCTGAGTTATTTATTCATTTACAAAACATTTTAAGTTTCTACTGTATTTTTAGCTGGGCCTATTATTATCATCATCATCATTATTGTGGCAAAACTATACATAACAATACATATGCCAACTCAACACTTTCTGTATGTACAATTCAGGGATATTGATTATACATTCTTCAAGTTGGCACAGCCATTTTTACTATCCTCGTTCCAGTCATTCCACCACTATTAATATAAACTCAGTGCTCCCGAAGCAAAATTATCCTCTGTTCCCCTTCTTTTTGACTCCCTCCACCTCCTGGTTGTGTTGTTGCTAAGTGGCGTCGAGTCAATTCTAACTCATAGTGACCCTGTATAGGGTTTATGAGAAGTTGCTGGTGGGTTTGAACTGCCAACCTTGTGCTGAGCAGTCCACTACTTATCCTACAACGCCACATCAGGAGTCCCCTCTCCCAATTTCTGGTTGTTGTTGTTTTTGTTGTTAAATGTTACTGAGTTGGTTCCTACTCATAGAGACCCTGTGTAGGGTTTCTGAAGAGTGGATGGTGCGTTTGAACTGCCAACCTCACAGTTAGCAGTCCAATGTTTACCCTACAGTGCCATGCCAGGACTCACCCATTCCCAGAGCCACTAACCATCTTTGGTTCTTATATATTTGCAGATTTCATATAAGTAATATCATATGGCATTTTTCTTTGTATGACTGACAAACAGCTCATCATGGTGCCTTCAGGGTTCATCTACGTTGTGATGTACACATCAGGATTTCATTCCTCTTTCGGGCTGAATAGTACCCCATGTGTATATGAGAGCGCATCAAAAAGTTTGTGGGAAAATGGAGTTCAAAGGTAATGGAATTTTTCTGGGAACTTTTGGAAGCCCCCTCATGTCTCCCACATTTATCTATTGATGAGCATTTTGGTTTGGTGTTGCTTTCATTAATATGTATCATGGATGTAATTTTGTCCCCCCAAAAGTTATGTTGAAGTCTTAAACTCTGTACCTATAAATATGACCGTGTTTAGAAATAGGTTTTTATTAAGTTAATGAAACTATACCAGCCTAGAAAAACAAAACAAACCCAAGCCCACTGCTATGGAGTTGATTCCAACTCATTTTGTTGTTGTTGTTTAATGCCATTACGTCAGCCTGACTCATAGCAACACTGTATAGGGTTTCCAAGAGCAACTAGTGGGTTTGAGCTGTAAACCTTGAGATTATCAGTCCAGTGCTTATCCTCTGGCACCACCGAGGATCCTAAACCTAATCTTTTTTGTGTGGTATCTTATAAAGGGGAATACAGATACAGAGACAGTATGCACACAGGGGAGATGACATGTGACAAAGGAAGTACGGATTACCAATAGTCACCAGAGTCTAGGACAAAGGCTCCGGAAGGAATCTACTTGGCTCAATACCCTGATTTGGACTTTTAGCTTTCTGAACTGTGATCAGATTTATTTCTGTCCTTCAGATCTGCCTATTTGTGATATTCCTGTTATGGCAAACTAGGTAACTAAAACATGAAGTTCATTCATACCTTTGTCAGATATTTATTGAGCATCTTCTAGGTTTTGGGGGACACAGCAGTGAATAAGACAGATAAAGTCTTTGCTCCTAGGAATTTAAAATTCTGCTGGGAGAAGACAGCTCCAAAATACACACTTAATAAAAATATACCATGTAATGCTAAATGCTGGGGTCACATACAAAGATGAGTAACACTTGGTCTTTGCCATCATAGTTCTTGTTGGTACTGTTGTAAAGTGCCAGCGAGGTTCCCATTCACAGAAACCCTGCATCAGGTTTCCAAGGAGCAATTGGTGGGCTTGAACTTCTGACCTTATGGATAGCAATTTGATGCTTATCTAAGGAAAGAAGGCGTTTATAAATGCAATGTATCTGGGCCATTGAGAATGCCCTCAAACTTTTATATTTTAATGTTATTGAATATTCCTTAATTATTTCTTGGGGGATATTTGAACTTAGTACAATTAGTACAAAGTAGAAGTTACAATTAGGACCAATTCAGTGCCGTTGAATCGTTCCAACTCATAGCTACCCTACAGGACAGAAGAGAACTGCCACATAGGTTTGTTGTTGTCGTTAAGTGACGTTGCGTTGACTCCAACCCATAGCAACCCTTTAAAGGGTTTCCAAGGAGCAGCTGGTGAGCTTGAACCGACAACTTCGCAGTTCAAATGGCTTTGCAGTCTGGCACATTAACCCACAGCACCACACTACAGACTGTAATCATTACAAAGTCAGACTGACACATCTTCCTCACATGAAGAGGCTACTGGCTTCAAACTGCCAACTGTTTGATTAGCAACCAAGCAAATGAACCAGTGCACCACCAGAGTGTCTGAGTAGCAGGTAAACCTTTTCGTATCCAGTTTCATTTCCTTAAAACATGCCAACTAGCCTACTGGTGGAAGCCTGAAAGATCTGTTTACAGAAACCGAAACACAATGAAATAAAAAACCAAACACCGTTGAATCAGAAAAGGAAATTTAAAAGCCGCTGATTCCTAGCAGAGTTACAAAGTGTGCCTCCAAACTGTTTTTCCCTACCACCTTTCTGGATGATCAATAAACAGTGCATCTGTATTTATAGACTCTTCCTGCAGGACTCCACGGCACATAACCACCAACACCATGCAGGAGTCTTAGTGTGGTGCTGTGGGTTAATGCGCTGGACTACAAAGTCAGTTGGAACCACATGGTCGCTAGTTCAAGCTCATCAGTCACTCCTTGGAAACCCAAATACAATGTTGGAACAGACTCAAAGGCACTTAACACCAACAATATGCAGGATAATTATGAGTTTTATACCTTCCCTCCAGCCATGGCCATATATAACCATTTAGATGTTTCAAATGCGTCCGCATTGCTAGGGAATGTTATAACAAGTGCTAAGCCCTTCCTTAAGTTAGTAACTTTTTCCCTCTCTTTCTCCTATGAGAGAGCAGAACTTCCTTCCTAAACATCCTGGTAAAAACTATCAGATCTAAGCAGTTGGTGGAGAACCCTCCTCCCCTGGTCACACTCTCCTGCACATGTCTTTACAGCACTCCTGATCTTGTTAAGCAGTTGTGTGTACTTAAAGATCATCCCTCAGTATAGCAGAGAAGTCCTCCAGTTCCGACTCTAGCTGTCTATGCAGTCCAGGATCTACATCCGTGTCAGATTACCCAATAAACAAAGTAAGCATTGGTTTACTGAGGAAACAGTCTCACATTTTTTATTTTACCACATTAAAGATGTGAAAAAAAAAAAAAAAAAACACATGTGAAATTATTCACTACAGGTTAATAAGTAAGCACAAGTAAGCCCATGCTTACCTTGCTTATTGGGTAATTTACTCCTGAAAGTCAAACTTCCCTGTGTTTGAATCCAGACTGTATTCAGGATGATTGACTTGAGCTACTTACTTCACCCTTGGATCCTTAAATCCGCATCTGTAAAATGGGGATAATAACAGTATCTACTTCAGAATTTGATCTAATGATCAAACAAAACAATCCATGTTGTTGTTTGGTGCCATCAAGCTGGTTCTGACTCATAGTAACCCTATGAACGACAGAATAAAACACTGCCGGCTCTGGCATACTGCCTAGTCCCAAACAATCCATAGTGTCTGACATACTTCACACTCAGTATCTGGCCATTGTTTCTGTTAATATCGGCTCAATACATTCAACATTTTTTTTCTAGGCTCTGATATTTTCCAATCACAGCCTTTTAAGGCATTGTTGTTGTTGTTGTTGTTGTTAAGTGCCGTCGAGTCGGTTAAGGCATAAACCTGAAATAATTAGAAGTCGAGGGGAATTCCAGAAACATTTTAGGAACGTTTTCCTTCAACCCAATACATGACAACTTTGATAACTTTACCATATGACAGCTCTCTCATAGTTCTTTTCTCTTTTTGTTACTGTAAAAACAACTTTTTTATTTATATACACACAAACATGAGTATTTAAAAGTGTCTGCTCATATATTTATTCTGTGAAGAGGAAGAAGTCTTTGGCTTGGTTTTTTTCTTCTTCATCTATTCCAAAGGCTATCCTTATCGAAGAGAACAAAAATGAGAAAAGCCCCAGAGATCATGAATTCTAATGCACAGACGGTCCCTGGGTTATCAGTGAGATCCATACCTAAATATGTCTTTATGTCAAATTTGCAGATAAGTTGGAACAAGTACATAAGGTTCTTATTATCTTTTAAGTCCAAGTCTGCTTCCCTGGACAAGTCTCTTTCCCGGAATGTGGCCCAGGCATGTGTGTTCTGTGTACACTCTGAGGCCTTGCTGGAGTTGTGTGGGCACCAAAAGGCTCAGAGTGGGAGGACACAAAAGTCAGGGTCCATCCCCACCTTTTTCAGGGAGTAAGGATGAATGAGCTGGGCTTAGACCTCCCAGTGGATGGATCTAAGTCGTGGCCAACCTGTTGTAAGACCCCTTGCCCCAGGAGCCAGAAAAGGAAAAGGTTGAAGACCTGTTTCCTACACACACACTTCTTTGGGTTTAGAACTGCAACATGAACTTTCTTTAGAACCAAGAGTCTGGGGGAAGGTCCTGCACTTCCAGGAAAGATACACGGTGACCCCGGCTGTGATGACCCTTTGCTTGTGGCTGACCCTTTGGGTGTCTGACAATGTCTTCTGGCTCAGAAAAGAGAATATGACCAAAGAGGCTTAGAGTGAAGGGGCATCAAAAAGTTGAGATTTGGTAGCAGGTGCCTGGTTTAGTAATGTAATTGTCTTGTTTTATATGTATTTCGTGGAGTAAACGTTTTACATAAATGACATCATTGTTTACTTGGAAAAAAAAAAACAAAAAAACTTGCAACCTCTTCAGTGATTTAAAAGCTGCGTGTGCAGCAAGTGACACTGATCGTGATGAAGAATTTGTTGCTTGTAGGTTCAGTTGTTTGAAAGTGAGAACAAGTTTATATAAGAGTAAAGGGAAAGTAATTATGTTGTCCTTAAGTTGGATGTTTGTAACCCAGAGACTGAGAGTATTGAGGCTTTAGGATCTTTCATCAACACAGCCCAAACAGTGATAACACGCATACAAGTCCTGTTCAGAAATTGTCTCTCTGTGAAAGCATTTGTATTAGAAAAGCAAGAAAATAAAACCATTTCAGATGAAAAAGTGAAAATCTGAAATGGACATGAGCTTTTCATTTTAAACCAAAATGTGAAGAATTTCATTTAATAACCCATGAAAAAGACAAAGAGCATATTTTTCTTCTGGATGTCTAGTAAATTCTTAACCTTGTTAAGTCCCAATTCAAATATCACCTCCTCCTTGAAGCCTTCCTGTAGATTAGATAGAGCCGCTTTAAGCTGCCTTCAGTCTTCAGAATACAGTTGCAGTAACAATGGGCTCATATGTACCAACAAGTGTGAGGATGAAGCAGGACCGGACAGTGTTCCATTCTGTTGTGTGTTGGGTCACTGTGAGTGAAACTCACTCGATGGCACCTAACAACAATTACAACAACATACGCTCAAGTGAGTGGGTGTGCAATGACTCCATAGGCTAAGCACTGCACTGAGAACCACAAGGTTGGTAGTTCAAGTTCAACAGTTGCTCTCGGGGAGAAACATGAGGGTTTCTGTTCCCGCAAAGATTTAAAGTCTCCGAAACCTTATACAGGGTCACTATGAGTAAAAACCGACTCCACAATATTTAACAGTAACAACATATCTTGAGTATGAGTGTTTCCTGTTTGATTTAATTATTTACTGATCTCTCGCCCTCTTTCAGCTATAATTTTTTCACATACCTACTGTGCATGTTGTTATTCGTTGCTGTGGTGTTGATTCCAATTCATGGTGACCCATGTGTGTAGTGTAGAACTGTACTCCACAGGGTTTTCAAGGCTGGGACCTTTTTGGAAACAGACTGCCAGGTCTTCCTTCCTTCCAAGTGCCTCTGGGTGGGTTCGAACCACTAACCTTTTAGTTAGTTGTTGAGTGCACCACCCAGGAACTCTTCAAGCTCCTATTCCTGGACTTTAAAAACCTCTCATTTCCAATACTCTAGCCAGCTCTGGAACAATGTCGTTACTTAAAAGAGAAAAAAAGGGGTGTGGATTATTAAATGAATAGCAATGTTCTCCAAAGACATAAAAGCAGCTGCCTTATAACAGAATTACAAAGTGTGTCCCAGATGGCTTTCTCTACCACTATTCTGGATGATCAGAAATAGTGTATCTGTATTTACAGACTCCACATGCAGCAGAATTATGAGTTCTTCAAGTCCCGTCTAGTCATTGCAGTCATTATATAACCATTCAAACGGGTCAGCATCGCTACCCTGTGCCTACACTTCCAGAAGTGAATAATCCTGGTTTAGTTTTAAAGACAGAAAACTATACATGAGTCTGGAGAGATGTTGTTCAAATGAGTAAATATTTATGTGGATGATTAAGGCATGCTTGAGAGATTTGGGTAAGACAAGGTTTGGATATGAGCTTTCTGCCTAGTGTCCAAGATGGAAAACCCTAAATCCACTGCTTCCAGCTCATAGCAACCCTGCAGGGCAGAGTAGAACTGCTCTGAGGTTTCTGAGACTGTGAATCTTTATGAATAGACCACCTCATCTTTTGTAGCATCAAACCTCTGACCTTGCAGTTAGCAGCCCAATGCTTAACCCAGAGTGCCACCCAGGCGCCTTAAGATGTTAGAAACAAAAGACTCTTCATCTGGTGTCAAATGTGCACTTGTCTTTCTTAACCCCCCACCCTTCCCCCATCAAATCCACCCTCACAGTGTCTCTCAACAGTTCTTTGACGTTTAGACATTAACAACAACAACATACTAGTGTGACACTGTGGGCTAATACGTCAGTCTGCAAAGTTGTTTGAACTGCAACGTCAGTGGTTCAAGCTCACCAGCTTCTCATTGGAAACCCTATACAGGGTCGCTATGGGTCGGAATCGACTCTGTGGCAGTAAACAACAACAACAACAACATATGTATATTGGAGTCCTGGTGTGGCACTGTGGGTTAATGCACCAGACTGTAAAGCCATTTGAACTGCAAGGTCGGTGGTTCAAGCTCACTAGCTGCTCCTAAGAAACTCTATACAGGGTAGCTATGGGTCAGAACCGACTCAACGGCACTTCACAACAACAACAACAATACATATATTGAGGAGCTATGAAGTCCTGGTGTGACGCTATGGGTTAATGCGCTGGTCTACAAAGTTAGTTTGAACCATAAAGCCGGCAGTTCAAGCTCACCAGCTGCTCCATGGGAACCCTATACTGGGTCACTATGGGTCAGAACCGACTTGTCGGCACTTAACAACAACAACAACAACATGGTAGTGTAGTGGGTTACAAGGCGGGCTGATAACCACTGGATCAGCAGTTTAAAACTACCAACCACTTCACTAGAGAAAGATGAGGCTTGCTGCTCCGGTAAAGATTTACAGCCTCAGAAATCCAATGCAGGGCCTCTATGAGTCAGAACTTAACTCCCGGCACATAACCATCACACGTATGTTGAGAAGACGCCCCAGCTGCTTCAGCTTGGCTGCTGAAAACATCTGATTTTGGCATGTGTTCTCCTTTACACCTGAATTTCTAGTCACACAGTAGCCCAGGGCCCAGACTGGCATCACCAGACTTAGCTCCCAGTTGTGAACATTAGCAAGAGTGTGCTCAATAATATAGGTCTCCCCATTTCATCTGAAAGTAGCATGTTTCTATGAAAACTTCCAGGAACTGAAATGGCGTAAAGCAAAGAAGCAATTATTATTAATTTACACGGCAGAATTTTTCATCATTTCTAGACCCCAAAAAATCCTACTAATTCATACCAAGTAACATGTGCCCCCATTGCTATCACATCAGTTCTGACTCATAGTAACTCCTATAGGGTATCGGAGGCTGTAAAACTTTTCTTGAACAGAAAGCCTCATCTTTCTCCCACAGAGCAACTAGTGGACTAGAACTGCTGACATTGTGGTTCTCAGTCCAGCGTTTATCCTACAGCGTCACCAGGCTTAGATAATGTTGTTGTTGTTAAGTGCCATCGAGTCAATTCCAACCCATAACAGCCCTGTATAGGGTTTCCAAGGAGCAGCTGGTGAGCTTGAGCCATTGATCTTGCAGTTCAAATGACTTTGCAGTCTGACGCATTAGCCCACAGTGCCACACCAGGACTCCCTTAGGTAACATTGAGGGTCTAGAATAACACTAACATATATTGAACTCCTGGTGTGGTGCTGTTCGATAATGCCCTGGACTGAAAAGTCTGCATAAACCAGGAGGCCTGAGGTTCAAATTCACCAGCTGCTCCTCGGAAACCCTATACAGGGTCGCTATGGGTCGGAATCCGACTCGATGGCACTTAACAACAACATAGTGCAAGGTTATGGTGGCTCGATGCTGAGATGCTGAGTGTGGGTACTGGCAAAGGAGCTTGAGGCCCACTCCCATCCTCAGGGTGCACACTGCCTTCTGTGCAAACACAGAATGCTAGTTTTTATTCTTTTTTCTTAAAAATAAAAAATCCTTCTGTATTTGTTCTGTCAGTGAAAACAGACACTAATGTAGAAGTTTCATTAAAGCAAAGTGGCAGAAAGTGGATTTTCAAAAAGCAAGGACTACTTGTGTGTTGCTTGGTCGTCTTCCCTCCATGTTGATCTGTGTTGGAGGAGCAGAGTCAGGATTTCTCTCAGAAGCTTAGGCTCCTTCCTGTTCCTCCACAGTCTCTTCCTAGGCTACCTACAGCTGGTGGCAGAGGAGGAGAACTCAGCATTGCTCAGACCCTCTGTTGTTGGGAGGAAACTGGCTGAGTATATCACAGTCTGTAGGTAATAATGGGACAATAAAAATGGTTGAAACTAATGAGACAATGGGAATTGTGAAGCTGTTGTGTCATGAAATTCTCCCTTTTTGTTGCCCCTTTAGGAGGAGTCAATAATAGCTTCTATTATTTTTCAAAGCTACTGAAAACACGTTTTTATTTGCTCTGAATGTGATGTCATAACAGAAATAGGCTTTGAGAAAAGAGAAAAATACCAGTTTTTACAATGTTTTAATGTTTTGGTTTGTTTCTTTGTATATATTTTTTAAAACTTTAAAACATAAAGAAATATTACAGACCATTTTTTTTTTTTTTTTCTGAGAAGGATTGAGCGCAATGCTTAAGCACCCCCTGCAGAGTTATACTTCTTGCCTGGAGTGAATGACTTTGGGCAAAATTCAATTGTTTCATGTGTATAATGGGATGGTACCTACCTCTTATGGCTGAGCTAGGGATTGACTGAGTTAATTTATGTAAACACTTGAAACAGCGCCTGGCACAGTATGGGCTACATAGTCTATAGCTATTAGTTACTTTTACCATCTCCTTTTCATTTACGTTCATTTCCTCCAATTAGAGTTTCACTGGGCATCTATTTTGATATGGCCCTAATAAGATGTCTGTTCTAATTCCTGTCTATTCTTCCTTAATTGAGTTGATTCTGAAGGTTAATGCATCTTCATCGATTTATGCCCAGTGAAGCCAGAAGAATAGTTCAGAGAATATCCAAGTTGGGAGAAACAATTTGGGTCCGAATCTAGTTTTCTGGGTGACCTAACCCACTTTGGGTTTGAATCCCCTGTGTGTAAAATAGGGAAGATAGCTAATGATTCTTTTACAGTGCTTCATTGCAAACATGTAAGAAAGGAGCACGGTGATTTGTAAATGTGAAGAGTCAACAGGTGCTTAATAATAGAAAAACGACAGTCACAAAAGACAGCGCCGTTTGTTTGAAAGAGATCATATGGGAGGAGAGGTGCTCTGATCCTGACCTAAGGTAGCAGATCTCTGACCAACTCTCTAAAAGGATGAACCCAAAGTAGAGGAGGCTGAGCAAGCAAAACAACTGGCTGGTGCCATGGTAACACTTTCCAAAGAGACTTGCCTCTGGATAAGTCTACACAAGCCCCTAAAAAGTAAAATATTTAATCAGTGAGTTGCATGGTCCACTTGAGACTCCAACCAATCAATATGGCCAATCTCATCATGGAGTTAATTGGGTTGTATTTCTGTGATGTAGCTATAGGAATTTTGTGTGTTTTTCCTATCACAGGAAGTCCCCAGATTACAAATGTCAGATTTACGGACAACTCATGATACCCTTTAATGTTATGTCAACTTGCCCTCACTTTGAAACCATTGAACCAACCCCTGCTGTTGTTGTTAAGTCCCAGTGGACTCATGATCCTGAATAGGGTTTCCAAGGAGTGGCTAGTGGGTTTGAACTGCCAACCTTGTAATTGTCAGTCCTGTACGTATCCTTTAGTACCACTAGCAGCAAATTCTTCATCACAATCACTCTCAATTGTTGCAAGAACAACTTTTAAATCATTGAAAAAGTTTCAAGCCTTTTGTTGTATGGCTAAATAAGAATCATATGCACCTGAGTGACTTACCAACAAGTTCTTAAAGACACAGGAACAGCTCTTGTTCATAGAGCAGCCTGGGGACTGCCTGTATAGAAAGAGTTCATCTCTACTCTATAGTTAACATCACATCTGACCCTTGCTGTGTCTTTTTTGAATGGATGCATCACTGAAGGAGAATAATCTCAAAAATCAGTCTTTGGTAGAGCCACCACTGAATGACCTCTGAGATAGGGTAACAATGAGCAAGTTTACCGAGTAGAAGTATCAGTGTTTTCATCTATAAAATGAGATTACAATCACTTTTTCTTGTTTTTTGTTTTTGTTTTGTTTTGAGATTCAGAGAGACAGTGTGTGTGAGCATGCTTTATAAACAATATTCACATGTTATTATTTAGTGCCATCAAGTCGGTTCTGATTCATAGTGACCCTATATAGAGTGTCTGAGGAGTGGCTAGTGGGTTTGACCCACCTATCTTGTAGTTAGCAGTCTGGTGCTTATCCTGTGAGTAACTTCTTTCTATCTGGATGACTTACCAGGAGGTAAAGATGACACTGCTTCAGTTTCACCTAGGGGCCAGGAGAACTGTGAGCTAGTAGTCTTTGGGTAAACATGGACTAATAGTGAACTCGGCAGAGAACTGCAGATGCTGCCGGCCAGGATTTCCAAGACATTAAAATCCTGGTTGTTGTTGTTGTCAAGTGCTGTTGAGTCAATTCCGACCCATAGCGACTCTGTATAGGCTTTCCAAGGAGCAGCTGGTGAGCTTGAACCACCAACCTTGCAGTTCAAATGGCTTTGCAGTCTGATGCATTAACCCACAGCGCCACAAAATCCTGGTAGAAAAAGCTAAGTTACTGATATGCAAACCCACCCCACTGCTATCAAGCTGATCCCAACTCGTGATGCTGTTGTTGTTGTTAAGTGCTGTCATGTCAATTCCAACCCTAGCAACCCCGTATAGAGTTTCCAAGGAGCAGCTAGTGAGCTTGAACCACCGACCTTGCAGTTCAAATGATTTTGCAGTCTGACACATTAGCCCACAGCACCACACAAACTCGCAATCAGCCTATAGAATAGGATAGAACTGCCCATAAAGTTTCCTAGTCTACGTCTTTATGGAAGCAAACTACCACGAGTCTTTTGGTAAGCTGTCAAGTATTTAACCACTGCACCAGTGTGGCTCTTAAACCACTAAGGGAAGACATATGAGGGAGGCTTCAAAAAGGTCGTGGGGAAAAATACAATGAAGATATCATTGAATTTTCCCATAAACTTTGTGAAGCCTCCTTCTATTTTAGTCACCATTTACGCTAGATAAACACTACTTCCTTCATGCAAGCCCTTGCTTCCTGACTTTCATCTCTTTTGCCTTTTAGAGTGAATTGATTTACTGACATAGAGTTACATGTTGGGTGCGTGGTGGGAGAGAAATTATATCCATTTTCACATCTTTAATTCAAGCTACGTGTACAACAGAAGATGGGAGAATAGTGCCAATGGAATCGCTCAAACTGATCAATAACATCTGGTTTGATAGGAGATGAAAGAGATTGTAGTATCAGGTAAAAAGTTAAGTTTGGTCAGTGGTTCTTCGCACCAGAACCCATGTATGAGAAAGTGTTTCCTAGTCTTTGAAAAATAACGTAAGTAGAAGGTAGTTTCTTTACCAAGCAAAAAAAAAAAAAAAAAAAAAAATTTACAGCAGTTTTCTTAACAGTGTGGCCCACAGACTAGCAGCATCAGCATCATCACCTGGGAGCTTGTTAGGAAGGTAGAACTCAGGCATTTCAGACCTAATGAATCAGTATCTCTAGAGGGAGAAGTCCAGGGATCTGGGTTTTTTAAAAAGCTGTCCCAGTCATGCTCACTGAAGTCTGACAAACACTGGCTTAACAGACTGCTCTTTAGTCTGAATTTAGGACAATGACAGCCTCTTTGAAATAAAATAATGGTGAAAGTAAATCGAGTTTTTGTCTGTTATAGCAAACTTGAATAAATGTAAGTTTAGCCACCGATGTCATTTACGTTGGCCTGAAAAAATGCAAAGTCCCAGAAAACTTTGAGGACCTTCCAAAAGTTATTGTTGTTATTAGCTGCTGTAAAGTTGGGTCTGTCTCTTTGTGACCCAGTGTACAACAAAATGAACATGGCCACATCTTCATTATCTTCACGGATATCAGTGTGCTCGAGTTCATTGTTGCCCCCACTGTGTATGTATAGTGAGTGCCTTACAACCTTTGGAGCTCATCTTCCAACATCACATGACACCATTCTGTGTGAGACAATAGACTTTCATTGACTCATTTTCAAAAGTAAATCATTAAGCCTTTCTTTCTAGTCGATTTGAGTCTGGAAGCTCTGCTGAAACATGTCACCCAGGGACAATCAGTGACATAGCTTCCAGTCTCATAGCAACACACATGCCATCCCAGCACAACAAACTGACATATGAGTGGTGGTCCCAAAGCTTCGAGTTTATTGATTTAATTTTTTCTGTCTCGCACCTCACTTCTACTGCTCAACACCGGATATTAAAGACGGAACAGCATGTCTTTTAAAAGAGGATGCGGCGACAGTGTCACTGTCTGTTTTGTTAGGTGTCATCTACTCAGTTCTGACTCACAGAAATCCTGTGCACAACAGAATCAAGCACTGCCTGCTTCTGAACCACCTTCACAATTGTCCTGATGTTTGAACCCATCGTGGCTGCCACTCTGTCAACCCATCTCATTGGGTTTCTCTTCTTCACTGAGTCTCCACTTTTCCAAGCATGATGTCCTTCTGTAGGGACTAGTCCCTCCTAACAACATGTCAAAAATATGAGCGTTAGTGTCTCCCCAGCCTCCCTTCTAAGGAACACTCTGGCTGTACTTCTTCCAGACAGATTTGTTTATTCTTCTGGCAGTCCATGGTACTTTCAATATACTTCTCCAGCACCATAATTCAAATGCATAGATTCTTCTATGGTCTTGCTTATTCCTTGTCCAACTTTCATATGCATATGATGTAATTGATAACACCATGGCTTGGGTCAGGTGCACTGGAGTCCTCAATCAACATCTGGCACACACATTTGAGCTCAGTACTTGAGACACAGTATTGGCAGGTCACAGCACACTGACACTGTAAGCCTGTGTTTACTTCCTGAAGAGCAACATCACACGGCTAGTACCTAGTGAATACTCACCATGTGTGTGGACAGTTCATGTCTTTGAACTGTTTAAGTGGGTATGTACGTTTGTCAAGGTGCTGAACTCTTAGTGTGGTAGACTAGGGAGAGAGAAACTATTAATGGCTGGATCCATGAGGGGTTGTAGAGGACTCCTTACCCTCTAGAGACAAGGGAGTGAGAGCATCATTTTAGCATGTCAGAACTATGCTTACTTTGTTCACGATATCAAGGCAAGGGTAACTTCTTGTAATTTCCGGGCACCGGAGAAAGAATAACTAAAATTTAGTTTAAAAATTAAGAGGAACATACAGCCCCTGGTTACTTATTGATCCCATCCTGGGTTCATTTTAAAAAGCAAATCAGCCAGCTATGCTGATATTTAGTGTAGTCATCTCACCTACTTCATCATACTGCCAATGTGCCATGATCTAGTGGACAGTAAAGGCAACACATTAGAGGGTGGTTGTAGCTGAACAGTGTGCTCACTTTTTTTAAAAAAATTATTTAGTTATACTTTATTTATGCAAATATTATTTCATTGTGGTCATTTTTGTTGTTGTTGTTGTTTGGCAGCTAAGCTATACTCTTTTGAACCTCGGGATTAGAGACGCTCAAAAAGATATACCTTAACTACCCATCTCTGCAACATGACAAGGGGAAACTGAGGCAAGTCAGTCTCTAATGTCACCCCAGGCTGATCACTGACCATTCCTAGAAAAAGAGGCCCAACCTGAGTGCCTGGGTACATGCCATGCTGTACCCCAGCTTTTGAAGCATGAAGTCTAGGATATGTATAATAGGAAGGACCGTGGTGTGGCACTGTGGGGTAAGTAGTGGACTAGTAACCACAAAGCTGGAAGTTCAAACCCCCAGCTGCTCTCAAAAACAGTATACAGGGTCACTATGAGTCAGAACTGACTCAACAGCACTTAACAACAACGACAGTGTTGGTAAAGAATATTGAATATATTATGGACTGCTAGAAAAACCAACTAATTTGTCTTGGAAGTACAGTCAGAATGTTCCTAAGAAGTGAGAAGAGTTCATCTCATATACTTTGGACATGTTGTCAGGAGGAACAATGCCTGGAGAAGACCATTACGCTTAGTAAAGTAGAAGGACCAGGAAAAAGAAGAACCTTAATGAGAAGGCTTAGCACAGTGGCTGCAACAATGAGCTCCAACATAGAAATGACTGTGAGGATGGTAGAGGATGGGACAACATCTCCTATATCAAAGATCCTGCAGACCCTCAATAAAGCAAACACTACATGGATATCATGTTTGGTAAGGTGGAGGGTCAGAGAAGAAGAGGAAGACCCCCAGTGAGATGGATTGGCCAAGTGGCAGCATCGATGGACTCCAGAGTGGCAACAATAGTGAGGTTGGCCCAGGATTGGGCAATGTTTCATTCTGCTGTGCATAAGGTCACTATGAGTTGGTGCCGACTCCATGGCACCTAACAACAACAACAATAATAAAGTGAGTCACAATAAAACAAGTTATGCCCATATTTAGTGTCATTCAATAGTGGGTCTACCCTCTGGCACCTAACAACTGAAACGGGTAACAGCCTTGTGGTGCCGCTGTAGAATTCTCCCTTTCCTTGCAGTATTGGGTTTCAGTGTTAGTCAAAGCACCTCACGTGTAGTCACAACCTCTCTGTCAACTGTGGTTCATTTGCATGTTGCTTTGATGCTGAACAGATTTCAGCAAAACTTGCAGACTAAGAATAAAGACCTGGTGGTCCACTTCTGTAAATCAACCTCGTGGATCACAGGCCAATGGATCTACAGCTAATCATAGGGATGGTAGGGGAATCTGTATTGTTGCATTGTATTGTGCATGGCGTCAACAGAGCAGACTCCGCAGAAGCTAACAAATCTCTGGGCTAAACACAGATGAAAAGACATCCCCACAATAGGCATGTAGAGTCAGATAAATAGTATCTTAGTCATATAGTGGTTAGAAAGCTAAATGAACAGAACTTGATTTTCTCACAAAATCAAGGAGGCTAGCTGTCCAAATTCAGAGTGCAGACACTAGAGGAAGTCTTTCTCTATCGGCTCTGAGGGAAGGTCCTTGTTCCTTGGTTCCTTGATGATCTTCATGTGACTTGGCATCTATCTTCCTCTATCTGTGCTGGCTCACTTGCTTATTTATTCTTTTATGACTCAAAAGAAATTCACTTAAGACACACCCTACAGTAATCCTTCCTCATTAATGTAACAAAGAAAATCCATTCCCAAATGGGATTATAACCACAGGTATACCAATCCAAACCCTCTGCCATGGAAACCCTATAAGATTGAGTAGAACTTTTCCATGGGGCTTCTAAGGCTGTAATCTTTGTGGAAGTAAACTGCCACATCTTTCTCCCATAGGGCAGCTGGTGGGTTTAAATAGCCAACCTTTTGGTTAGCAGCCAAGCGCTTAAACCACTCCACTACCAGGGCTGCTTAACCACAGTATTTGCTGTTACTAAGTGCTGTCGTTCGAACAGAACAAGGGAGCACTGAATGGTTTAAAATGAGGAAAAGTGTATATTCTTTCACCATACTTATTCAACCTGTATGCTGAGCAAATAATCTGAGAAGCTGGATTATATGAAGGAAAACATGGCATCAGCATTGGAGGAAGACTCATAACAACCTGTGATATACAGATGATACAATCTTGCTTGCTAAAAGCAAAGAAGACTTAAAATACTTCCTGATGAAGATCAAAGATCCAGCCTTTGGCATGGGTTGTATCTTATCGTAAAGAAAACAAAAATCCTCAGCACTGAACCAATAAATAACATTCATATAAATGGAGAAAAGATTGAAGTTGTCAAAGACTTCATTTTGTTTGAATCAATCACCAACGCTCATGGAAGCAGCAGCTAAGAAATCAAACAACGTATTGCATTAGGCAAATCTGCTGCACAAGACTTCTTTAAAGTGTTCAAGATCAAAGATGTGAGTTTGAGGATTAAGGTGTACCTGATTCAAGCCATGATATTTTCAATAACCTTGTATGCATGTGAAAGTTGGAGAGTGAACAAGGAAAACCATAGAAGAATTGATGCATTTGAGTTATGGTGTTGGAGTAGAATACTGAAAGTACCATGGACTGCCAAAAGAACAAACTGATCTGTGTTGGAAGAAGTACAGCCAGAGTACTCCTTAGAAGCCAGGACAGTCAGACTTCATCTCTTATACTTCGGACAAATTACCAGGAGGGACCAGTCACTGGAGAAGGATATCATGTTAGGTAAAGTAGAGGTTCAGAGAAAAAGAGGAAGACCCTCAGTGAGATGGTTGGTCATGGTGTCAGCAGCAATGGGCTCAGGTGTAGCCAGAACTAGGCAGTGTTTTGTTCTGTTGTGCATAGGGGTACTATGAGTCGGTACTGACTTGATGGCACCTAACAACAACAACAACTGCTGTCGAGTAAGTTTGAACTCATAATGACACTGTATAGGGTGTCCAAGAGTGGCCGGTGGATGTGAACTGCCAATTTTGTGTTGACCAGTTCAGTGCTTATCCTATAGTACCACACCGGGGCTCACCCACAAATACACTGTTATTATTACTGTTAAGGGCCATCAAGTCAGTTCTAATCCATAGTGTTTAAACCTGCCATAGGGTTTCCCAGGAGTGGTTGATGAGTTTTAACTGCCAGTTTTGCAGTTCAGACCAATCTTGTGGTTCAGTACACATCCTACAGCCCCACACCAGGATTAGTATTTACAACACATATTTTGGGGGTGGATACAATTCACTGCAAAACAGATGGAATCTCACATACTCATTAGTTTACAGTCAATAATAAGAAAATATCCTAGAACGAATCTAGTCCCTTGCAGTTCTAGATGGCAGCATTTTCTCAAACCTCCCCTGTGTAGACACATGTATATGCATGCTTAGTCATACATTACAAGGGCAGGTAAGCTCCCCAGCAGCTAAAATCTTCACTTGCATCATCAAGGCTTATCTCTGACTTGTTGCTAAATAGAATGAAAACATCACCAAATGCCATAAACTACAGTTAAGACCAGAAATAGAAGTGTGGGTTGTCATAAGCTGTGCATGTCCAAACTCTTCCTCCAGGACAGATTTGTTTTTTTTTTTAATCATTTTAGCTGAATTAGCTAAATGCATAACTCCGGTAAGTGAACAGTAATGACTCACTTTAGATATCCTTGGCAGGGAAGTTGAAACCTGTGCAAAGAGAGCAGCTGTGTCTGTGAGAGCCAGATGGGGCTGTGGGCAATGCTGGGAGCCTCAGAATGCCAAGTTCACAGCTACAATTCATCTCACTTCCACCTGCTGCTATTAGAGTCTCCTGTGCCCTGGAGAACTGAGGACACTTTAAGGTTTCATCCCATAACCACTTTGATACACAATCAGAAGACCCACATTCAGGGCTCAGCCCCAGCTATTCCCATTTTAGGGCTCTGAGAACCTCATTTGGCCTCTCTCTACCTCATTTTCCTCATCTGCCTAACAGAGAGCACTAGCTGCTCCACCTTTCTCACTATATTGTTCTAAAGAGCTATTGAGGTCACTAGTGTACGTGAAAGCATTTTGTAGTATTAAGAGTCTTATAAAAACTAAAAATTATTAGTGCTTCTAATCTCACCCTTATTTCCAGAGATGTCAAAAGCTGGTAACTGAAGGGTGTGGTAATAAAGCAAAGAATTCTGGTATTACAGCCCAAGTTCCTGGTGGCACCACTCTGAAGATTGATTCAACAAGACCCAAAACTCATCAAGGACTCATCAGGGTATGATTTACCGATCACAACCTTTTGTGGTAGCTTTATGCTAGTGAGCCTCTTGAATGTATGCAGGTCAAACCCAGTCACTGAACACACGGGAGGGACAGCTGACTCAGCTGCTCTCGTCACAGGGAGTTTGCAAGCTTTGGAATGTTGTTGTTGTTGTTGTTGGCCTTTGAGCTGATTATAACCCATAACAACCCTGTATAGAGTTTCCAAGGAGTAGCTGGTGAGCTTTAACCACCGACCGTGCAGTTCAAAGTGGCTTTGCAGTCCAGCACATTAACCCACAGCGCCACACCATGACTTCAAGCTTTAGAATGTTGTTGTTAAGTGCCGTCGAGTCGATGCCAACCCATAGCAACCCTGTGTAGCATTTCCAAAGAGCATCTGGTGAGCTTGAACCGCCAGCCTTGTAGTTCAAATGGCTTTGCAGTCTGGCACATTAACCCACAGCGCCACACCAGAACTCCAAGCTTTAGAATAGGAGTGACCAAAGTTTAACTTCCGTGTCTCCAAATGAGACTGAAACACTACCTGATTTCCATGAGGCTAACTAAAACTTTTGCCTCTAGACTGTCCTGAGCATGAAATAGGAGTGTACTGGTGTGGTGCTGTGCGTTAAAGCACTGGACTGCATAGTCAGTTTGAACTGCAAGGTCAACGGTTCAAGCTCAGCAGCTGCTCCTCAGAAACCCTATACAGGTTCGTTATGGGTTTGAAACAACTCAATGGTACTTAATAACAACAACCCAAACAAAGGGGTCCTGTTGTGGTTGTGTGGGTTAATGCGATGGACTGCAAGGTCAGTTTGAACTGAAAGGTCAGAGGTTCAAGTTTACCAGCTGCTCCTTGAAAATCCTATATAGGGTCACTATAGTCGGAACCGATTCGACAGCATTTAACAACAACAACAATCTTTATGGAAGCAGACTGATAAAATCTTTCTCCTCCTGCAAAGCAACTAGTGAGTTTGAACCACTGACCTTTGGGTTGGCAGCTGAGTGCTTAACCCCTGTGCCTCCTGGGCTCCTCAGGTGCATGCTAAAGCCAGGAAATTCAGCCTTTCCATGAGAATCAGCACAGAAGCTACTCCTGAATCTGTCCAAATTCTGGAGGAGCAATTTTTGCTTTTGCATCCTTGTCCTTTTAATGCCGCTCTCCAATGTCCCATTGCCTTGCTTCCCACACCTGTCTTAGCAGCCTCTGCAAAAGCAGACTCGGAAATAAGAATCTGTGTGCAAGTGACTTTTTAAAAAAGTGCTCTCAGGAGAAACCTGTCAGGGAGCTTGGGAAGTAGGAGAGGAAAGAGGAAGAAAGAAGTCAAGCAAGGTTGTGATTTCAAGCAAAACCCCAGCCTCAGCCTGATTCCAAGGGGAGCTCTGGAGCATAAATTATTACATCTTTGAGTTTGTTCCAATGGAAGGCAAGAGCTTTAAGTTCAAAACTCTTAGATTCTTGTGGCACTCTGCAAGTCCAGATCCACTGCCTCCCATAGGCTCCCACAGTCCTTTGAAGAGAGCTACAGGTGTGACCCTTAGAAGTACAGAACACAGAAGTGGGGAAGGGTATGAGGAAATGGTAGAAAAGATCCAAGAGTCTGGACAGAGCAGAACAACGTCTGCTACACATTCTAGCCTCAACCCTGTTACTCCAAAACTACCCTTCTCTTCCCTTTTCCTGTGTCCCATCATCCTGTTTTCAAGTCAAAAAGGAAGGTTACATCATATTTCTACCTGCTTGAGTGGCATCAGTTCCTTTATTTGTACAGTTATGTCCAAGTTTGGTATCCTGGCATGTGAGCCCCTCAATCTGGCCTCTTGCTTATCTGTGGTCCTGCCCTTGCTCATCGTCTGTGGTTTTTTCCAAACTATATCACATGGTTTCATGCCTCTTAGCTGATTTTCACCCTGCTTACTTCATGGGAAGGCCCGCTTCATCCACTTCTTCACCCTCTCCTCACCCAAGCTCTCCATCTTGAAGATTTACTTTGGTTTATAAGACTCTGCTCAATTAATTTCCTCCATGAACTTTTCCAGTCTCTTCCTGCATGTAGACTCAATGACTCTTCCAATGTACCCCCACTATATCTCACCCATATGTACTTCTCAAATTGGTCCTGTACTGGGCAGGGTACCTGGTATCATGGGAGCAGAGAAAAAAAATTTTTATATCATTCCTGGAGCATGACTTATTTGGATGATTTGTAGAGAAAAATTAAGAGGCTTTTGTTTTTTTTAATGGTGACTTAAAGTATTATTTAGTAGAAAAATGAATACAGATCGATTCTAATATACAATGAGGAAGTCTTCTGGTTTTATGATAGAAAATTGAAAATTATCTGAAATATTTCACCACCAGTGGTCATTGGGTAAGTTATCTCCTGGATATTCAGTCACGGACATTCTTTCATTTTTCCTTTTCTTAAAAAAGTTTGCGATGTATGGAAACGCAAATCCTCATTACACTTAATGATTCCCCCATCTTTCTTGCAACACTAGTCTTAGCTTCTTAAAGATAAAACCCACATTTAATTTATCTGTTAGGTCCCCAGTGCCTAGCACTGTGAATGACTGTAAAGCACATAAAAATAAAAAGATTTGTTGAATAAATAAGTTAATTAATCTTCTAATTTTAACTGCTATTGCTGAAATTCAGTCTCTCTTATCTGATCTAACTTGGTAGCCTATTACTAATCTCTGTGCTTTCCAGCTTCCCCACTTGTATGGTTTCTTTATACAAACACCAGAATTATCATCTTAAAAACATCTCTGATTATATTTTTCCCCAATCTTCAAGCCCCAAATGACTTCAGATTGAATCAAGAATAACATTACAAGCACTAATTTGAACCCAACAGTCAAGTCTTTCCAAAGTCACCCACTAACTACCCCTACAGTATGAGCCGTCCAGACCTGAGAGGCAGATCTCAAGATTCATCTCTTTGTTCTGAAAAAACATTTATCGGCCCTTTATCCACCACTCCCCAAACCCAGGACTGGTCCCTCATCTGAACTCTCACTACCAAAGACTCCTTCCTTTCTACCATAAAACACAGTTCCTCAATATTAGGGAAAACCAGAACAACAGTTTGCTCCTTTTCTGTTGTTGTTGTTAAGTGCTGTGCAGTTGGTTCTGACTCATAGTGACCCTGCACAAGGTTTCCAAGGCTGCAAATCTTTACGGGAGCAGAAAGCCTCATCTTTCTCCCACGGAACAGCTGGTAGTTTTGAACTGCCAACCTTGAGGTTAGCAGCCCGATTCATAACCACTACGCTACCAGAGCTCCTTTTCTAGACACATAATATTTCTCTATAAGGCTCAGTTCTTCAAGTGACTTGTACCTTGCTTCTATTTCATCACCAGTCTTTCATATTCATTTTCTTCATTATCTCACTTGAATGACTTACAAACATAACTTTGTCTTCTATATGTAGTATTGACGTTTCCTCCTTGGTTTTTATACTTCTTAAAGTTTAATTGCTTTGAAAAAAGTCAATCATAACTTTCTCCTGGTGTTTTCTACCCTGTGTGCCATTGCACTGAGCTCCTGGAGGTTTCAATCCCTGTAGGCTCCTTTTCTGTGGCCCCTCTCTTCCTTACAAGTGGCTCTTTTTATACTTAACTCTCTTTCCTTCAGAGTTCTCCTGCTCTGATGGTTTTAACCACCACCACCTCCTCCCCTTCATAGATGTTCCAAAACTATAAAATCTTCACTCTCTCTAGAAATCGTATTTCAAGATATTACAACACAATTTACTTAGTCTTCAACCATCAACTGAAAATGTATTTTTAAATGATCAACTCCTTTCCTCTCATCCTGTTAACCTAGTCTATCTTCTTGCTCATAATTAAGGATGTGATGGACAAGAAAATTAGTCTAGCCATTGAGGAAGGTGATATCTAGGAGTGAGCAGGCTTACCAGGAACAGAAGAGAAAAAGAATAAAATTAATTTTATTTTGTTGTTTTTGTAAGTACTATTGAGTTGGTTCTGTCTCATCGGGACTGAGGAGCAGCTGGTGAGTTTGAACCACTAATCTTTTAGTTCAACCCGACCTTGCAGTCCTATGCATTAACCTGCAGTACCACACCAGGATGCATTAAATATGAGCTATCACTCTCTGGTAGGTTGTTGAAGACACAAAATTAGAATTTCTAGACTTAAAATATAACTTTGTGTATCATTGACCTAATAAAGAGGGTTGAATAAATAAAGAAAATAGAGTAACTGTTGAAATTACTAAGCAGCTATGGGAGCCACAATAAGCTGTCTACCCAACAGCTGTTGATCCCCTTTTATCTTGCCAATCGTTGTTGTAGTTAGGTGTTATGGAGTTGGTTCTGACATATAGTGAACCTATGTACAGCAGTTAGCCATCGTTTGTTATTATCCACACAGTCAAATGCCTTTTCCTAGTCAGTAAAACGTAGGTAAGCATCTTTCTGGTACTCTCTGCTTTCAGCCAAGATCATCTTACATTAGTAATGATATACCTCATTTCATGTCCTTTTCTTGAATTTCTAGCAATTTTTTGCAACCATTTTTTAATTATCTTCATCAAAATTTTACTTGAATGTGAAATTAAAGATATGGTTTGATAATTTCCACATTTTGTTGGATCATCTTTATGTGAAATGGGTACAAATTTGTGTGACTTCCAATCAATTAGTCAGGTAGTTGTCTTCCAAATTTCTTGACATTGATAAATGAGTGCTTCTATTGTTGCATCCATTTGTTGAAACATCTCAATTGGTATTCTATCAAATCCTGGATCCTTGTTTTTCACCAATGCCTTCAGGGCATCTTGGACTTTTCCCATAAGTACAATTGGTTCTGGATCATAAGCTACCTCCTGGAACAGTACTGATCAATTCCCAATGGCCTCAAAGTCCAGACACCCTATCTTGGTTTTTAAGACCCCTTATGAACTGACCTGCAATGTCTCCAGTCTCATCTCTCACCGGCCTCCCCAGTCCCTGCAATCATATAGAATAGCTTTCAATATCCGAAGAAGAGTGATCTCTCTCTCATATTCTCAGAACTTTCCACCTATTGTCTGGTCCATTCTTCTTGCCATTCACCTTCTGGTTCATCCCTACTTATTTTGATGTCTTAACATTCATGTCATATGTTCTTGGAAGATTTCCTTGATTCCCCAAGACTGTGTTAGAAGCCACACTTGTATGTTCCCATAAAAACTAGTTGCTGTCACGTTAATTCTGACTCATGGCAATCTCAGGTGTGTTATAGGGTTTTCAAGGACTGAGTTTTCTGAAGAAGATCACCAGTCATTTCTGCCTGAGGCTCTGTTAGGTAGACTCAAACCTTCAACTTTTTGGTTAACAGCTGAGCCTGTTAACCATTTGCACCAGGCAGGGACATCATAGCTCCTGCTATTTACCCATAACCTAGTGCTTATCATGCTGGCTCATGCATTTCCTTTACTCTATGGAGATAAGAGAAAAAGAATTGTTAGCAGCATTGACCTGGGAAATTATATCAAATATTTTCTGAGGGAGATTTCATTTTCTGAGGAATATGAACCCTTGTGCAGTGCTTAGGATAAGAACTGGACTGGTAACTACAACATCAGCAGTTCAAACCTACTAGCCACTCTCAGAAACCCTAAACAGGGTTGCTATGAGTCAGAACCAACTTAGAGATACACAATAACAACAATAAACATCATTTTTATCACCTTTATGAAAAACTTAAGAATATATTCATCGTATTACCTAGATAAGATTGCCAGCATTCTAGGTATGGGGACAAAACAGGAAGTGTTCTTAAAAGATTAGAAAGTGATTTTCATCAACCAAGCTGAAATTTAATATGGCAAATGCCAGGTCAACCTGCAAAGAACACAAATCTAGAAACACAAATATAGGATAGCTAAGCATAAATATACTGGAAAAATACTTAGGACGCATAACTAACCATGAGATAAATGTGAGTCAGCAATGAAGTACCATTACCGAAAGAAAATGCAGAACAAATTCTTATTTCCCAGACGTATTAAATGAAATTTGATGTATTCAGACTGAGAAAGATTTTTACCTCACTGTGGCTTTAGCAGAGCAGAGCATTCACTTTAAGTCGCCAAGCCATAAACTAATGAAATATATCTGGAGGAACTATTGAAGGAAATGAGATTATTTAGCTCAGACTGGAGAAGGGAAGTACTGTTTCTAAGACTCAAAATAAATGTGGCTCTGTGGGATAAAGCACTGAGCCTCAAGGTCGGTTTGAACCACAGGGTCAGCGGTTCAAACTCACCAGCCTCTCCTTAGAAACTGTATACAGGATCACTATGAGTCAGAACAGACTTGATGGCACTTGACAACAGCAACAACATCATGACCCTTAAAGTTTCTTCCACTATACAATTACACTATGTTAATGAAAATGGTCTCTTACATTTTTACAGATCAATTACGTATTGTTGTCATCATGTTGCTGTGTTTTTGTTTAATGAGAAAGTTGAACACTCTTTTTTGGTTTAGGAAAGATCAACAGGGCTTATGATTTTAGTTGGCAAATAATTTGTCCTCGAAAGTTGTTTTGGGGAAGAATCCTGCTCATGGGGAAGAAAAATAATCCCAAGCCAAAATTCAATACCTAGCATAAGTATTATATGTTATAATAATTAAGTGATTAAAGTGAATGAATACATAATTACAGACAGT
The DNA here is from genome assembly GCF_000296735.1 of Chrysochloris asiatica. Lineage (NCBI taxonomy): Eukaryota > Metazoa > Chordata > Mammalia > Afrosoricida > Chrysochloridae > Chrysochloris > Chrysochloris asiatica. Next base: position 27,341,651 of record NW_006408522.1, on the reverse strand, counting down.
CGTAAACTCCTTAGATGAGTAATTACTATAGGTTTGTACAATCTTTCTCCTTAAGAAGAAAATAGGCAATCATCTGTCATATGTGGTTAAAAGGGTGGGTTCCAAGTGTTTGCTGTGTACATCTTTGTAAGTAAAATACATATTGAGAGCACATGCAAAAATATGAATCTTTATTTGTGTTTCATGAGTGATTATGCATTATTAAGCCCTATGCAATATCCACAAAGTAAGTGATTTTAAAAGGATGAGACAAATTATCGATAAATACAAGTTTATGTATTTTCATTTTATACATCACTATAGTAATTTCTAGGGTAACCTAGGTGATGCAAATGCTTTGTGTTTGGCTACTCACCAAGAGGTTGGAGGTTCGAATCCACCCAGCAGTGCTGTGGAAGAAAGCCTTGCTGGTTTGCTTCCATAAGGATGACATCATCCAAGAAAACAGTAAAGCAGCTCGACTCTGTAACACACAGGGTTGCCATGAATAGGATTCAACTTGGTAGCACCAGCGTTGCTTGCTTTGCTTTTTGTGGGGATAGCTATATTGGGGACTTCCTGTATTGGAGACTTCTAATTAAGACATTCAAGTCCTCATGTGGAGCTTGGAATAAGCACTGGACTGCTAACCATAAGGTCAGCTTTTCAAATCTACCAGCCACTCCTTGGAAACCCTATGCAGGGTCAGTATGAGTCAAAACCGACTCGACGCCACTTAACAACAATAATCATAACATTAGGAGTCCTGGATCAGTACTGGACCGTTAACCTCATGGTCGATGGTTCAAACCTATGAGTCACTTCTCGGAAATTCTATACAGGGTGAGAACTAACTTGACGGCACTTAACAATAACAATTAAGACATTCACTAAGTAAAGATTTCTTAAGGCATGAAAAGGCAAGAGCTTATGGGGGAAAAAACCAGGGTAAAACCACACACACGAGAGAGAGAGAGAGAGAGAGAGAGAGCGAGGGAGAGAGAACATATTAGCAGACATTTTAAATATATAAACCCACTGCCATCAAGTGGATTCTGACTCATAACAACCCTACAGAACAGAGTGCAACTGTCCATACAACTTCCGACGTTGTCAGTGTTTGTGGAAGCAGGCTGCCTCACCTTGCTCTTGCAGACCTTTATGTCAGAAATCCAACACTTATAACCCATGTGCCCCCAGCCTCCTTTCTTTGTATAGCTTGTGCCTAATTCATCTGCTTTCCAGGCACATCTGCCCACTAGGCCAGGCTTCTCCAGTCAGCCTGTCTGATAAGATTTAGTCCCGTGGGGAGGCATTGCTCACCTGTCTGAAAGTGCTGCCACAACCTTGCCGGCAATACGTGAAGTCAAGGATTGTCTCAGGCAACTGTCCTGACAATGTTCAGGGGATGGAGAGCAAGCCTGGCATTTCCTGGGGTCCTGGACTATATATTTGTGACATAAAAGAATGTGTATTCTCTGAGTGAATGCCTGCCCTTGAACGTACGTACTCTGGATACTCCACGTCAGAAGTGCTCTTCCTCTTAAAAGTGGCCAATAAGCCCTGTGCTTATTCATGTGTGGACTTTCTGAATGACTCTCATCAACTTTCCCTAGACATGAAGACACTGAGGCCATTCAATAAAAACATCATGTTCCTCATTCAAAACTGAAATTAATGTAAGAGTTGTCTGTATTTTCATTTAGCCAAGAAAACAAGGAAGGTAAAGAAGTCCGCAGATAACAGCTGCTGCTGTTGTTTTGAACTGCCCAATGACACACACCTTTTTCCTGTACTCGTTTCATTTTGAAAATGTACAAGACTTATTGGTTGTGGTGGGGTCAAGGAGATGGTGTTAAACAAGTCAAAGGGAGCCAGCCTTTAAGTAATGTACTAGAAAAATCAATGCTTTGGATGTTCCAAATCCATGCAATTTTGTGGTTAAGGGATGTTCAGAATTTAATTTCCTGACACTTCAAATCATTTGACTGAGAACAGCAGTAACAAAGGAACTCTAGCTGTGGGAACATCACATAGAACAAGAGAGAGAGATTGGTTCCTCCCCAAAAAGTCAAGTTCTGGGAAATCGATGTGGTGGGGAGAGGGGAGAGTAGAAGAAAGAGAGACACTAACTGATCACCACTACAGCCCTGCTGTTTTAGTTTGAGACAATGCAGGTGAGGTATGGGAGGGTTTTTCCAGGTGGTGACAGTGATTTGCTCAACAATCACTATGCAATTCTGCTCTTGCCCTAAGAGTAGACTGGAGATGGGTTGTGGAGGAAGGTAAGGAGACAAAAATAAATTCATATTTGTCTTTGATATAATTATTTTCAGATCCTTTTATAGAAAATGCTGCTTTGAGATCAGTGTAACTCTTAAAGGAATGCCACTGAGTATTTAAATCCAATAAGAAAGAAATGTGCTGAAATGGAATTAAACAAATGAAACAGTTTGCTAATCACATTGATCTATGTTCCAACTTTCATATAAAAGACTAGAGAGGTGGGACAGTGGAGTAGAAAGCTCTGCATTTGATGAGGGTCAACATTTTTTCCTTGCCCCCTACCAATTATGTTCCACCACTTATCTGTCAGTTTTCATGCTGTGGCGCCTTGCATGTTGCTGTGATTCTGGAAGCTATGCCACAGGTATTTAAAATACCAGCAGGTTTCACCCACAGTGGAGAGGTTTCAGCTGAGTTTACAGATTAGGAAGAAGGAGAGAAAGAGTACTTCCAAATAGTTAGTCACCGACACTGAAAGCCTCATGAATAGCAGTGGAGCAGTGTCCGCACCAGAAAATTGATTATTGAAACGTGATGAAGAGCCCCAGAATCTTGTCAGATACGTGCCAGGAGATGAGCCCCGCAGGTTGGAAAATATTCAACAGTACAGGGAAAGAGCTGCTCCCTCAAAGTAGAGTTGACCATGATGACACGAATGGAGTAAACTCTTGGGGACCTTAATTTGCTGATGGAGCACAACTAAAAATGAAGAGAAATGGCTGTAAACATCCATTAGTAATAGGAACATGGAATGTCCAAGAATAATTGGAATTTGTCAAAATTCCAATTGGAATTGGAAATTGTCAAAACACCAAAGACCAGAAGAGTTGTGGGTTGACATCAAGAACATTATACAGGAATATAGCAAAAGGTCTTTAAGAATACAAGAAAGAATGAAAAGACCAAAATGGATGTACAGAGAGATTCTGAAACGTGTTTTCCAAAACAGAGATGCTAAAGCAAATGGAAGAATTGAAGAGGTAAAAGAGCTAACCAGAAAGTCCAGCTCAAGAAGACAAAGTAAAATGTTACAACAAAATATGCAAACACCTAGAGTTAGAAAAACCAAAAGGGAAGAACACACTAAGCATTTCTAAAGCTGAGGGAACTGAAAAAAAATTCAAAGCCTCAAGTTGTAGTATTGAAGATTTCTGTGGGCAAAGTGGGAGTTGGTGTGGTGCTGTGGGTTAATGCTTCAAACACCAAAGTCGTTTGAACCCCAAGGTTGGTGGTTCAAGCTCACCAGTCACTCCTCAGAAACCCTGTACCGGGTCGCTGTGGGTCGGAACTGACTTTACAGCACTTGACAACAGCAACAAATGGGCAAATTATTAAAAGTATCAAAAGAAGTTGGAAGGAATATACAGAGTCACTGTACCAAAAAGAAATGGTCAATGTTCAACTATTCCAAGAGGTAGCATGTGATCAAGAGCTAATGATACTGAAGGAGGAAGTCCAAGGTGCATTGAAGGCATTGGCAAAGAACAAGGCACTGGAAACTGATGGAATACAAATTGAAATCTTTCAACAAACTGATGCAGAACTGGAGGCACTAACTCATCTATGCCAAGAGATTTGGAAAACAACTACCTGGCCAACTGACTGGAAGAGATCTGTATTTGTGCCCATTCCAAAGAGAGGTGATCTATCATAATACAGAAATCATCAGACAATATCATTAATATTGCATGCAAGTAAAATTTTGCTAAAGAAAATACAAAAAGAGCTGCAGCCATACATTGACAGAGAACTTTCAGAGGTTCATGCCACATTTAGAAGAGGATGTGGAATGAGGGATCTAATTACTGACATCAGATGGATCTTGGATGAAATCAGAGAATTCCAGGAAGATGTTTACCTGTGCTTTATTGACTACACAAAGGCTTTTGATTGTGTGGATCATGACAAGCTATGAACAACATTGCAGAAAATGAGTATTCCGGAACAATTCATTGTGCTCATGAGGCATCTGTACACAGACCAAGAGGTAGTTATTCGAACAGAACAAAGGAACAGCAAATCGTTTAAAATTAGGAAAGATGTGTGCCAGGGTTGTATTCTTTCACCATACTTATTCAATCTGTATGCTAAGCAAATAATCTGAGAAGTTAGATTATATGAAGAAAAACGTGGCATCAGGATTGGAGGAAGATTCGGTAACAACCTGCGATATGCATATAACACAAACTTGCTTGCTAAAAGCAAAGAGGATTTAAAGTACTTACTGATGAGGATCAAAGACCACAGCCTTCAGTATGGGTTGCATCTCATTATAAAGAAAACAAAAATCCTGACTACTGGACCAATAAACAACATCCATGTAAATGAAGAAAAGTTTGAAGTTTCCAAAGACTTCATTATGCTCATATCAACCATCAACACTCATGGAAGCCGCAGTCAAGAAATCCAAGGACATGTCGCATTAGGCAAATCTGCTGCACAAGACCTCTTTCAAGTGTTCAAGAGCAAAGATATCAGTTTGAGGACTAAGGTGCGCCTGATTCAAGCCATGGTATTTTCAATAACCTCATATGCATGTGAAAGTTGGAGAGTGAATAAGGATGACCATAGAACTGATACATTTGAGCTATGGTGTTGGAGGAGAATATTAAAATTACCATGGAACAAGACCAATTTGCCAAAACAATTTGTTTTGGAAGAAGTACAGCCGGAATATTCCTTAGAAGCCAGGATGGGCAGACTTGCTCATACTTCGGACATCTTATCAGGAGGGACCAGTCCATGGTGAAGGAGATCATGTTTGGTAAAGTGGAGGGTCGTTGCTATGCTTGAGTACATTGTTGCAGCCACTGTGTGAGTACATCTCATTAATGGTCTTTTGCTTTTTAGCTGACCCTGTGGATTCATGTGCCAGACTGCAAAGCTGTTCCTCGGAAACCCTATACAGTGTCGCTATGGGTCAGAATCGACTCGATGGCACTTAACAACAACAACTACTACTTAACTAAGCATGATGTCCTTATCCAGCCCCTCTTGATAACATGTCCAAAGTACATGAGACAAAGTCTCACCCTGCTCATTTCTAAGGGACATTCTGGCTATACTTATACCCAGACAGATTTGTTCATTCTTGCGGCAGTCCATTTGATTATTTTTAATGATGCTTTTTATTTTGAGGTAATTGTAGATTTAACTCCAGTTATAAGAAATAATACAGAAATATTATTCTTGCTTTATGCAAATTCTCCACTGGTAGAGTCTTAAAAAAGTGCACTGTCAGAAACATGATATCAATATTGATAGAACCAAAGCACAAAACCATTCCATTGCCAAAAAGATCCCTCTTGTTACTGTTTTATAGTTACATCTCTACCTCCCTGTTTCCCAAGCCTCTTAACTCCTCTAGCAACCTAGTCTTCATTTCTATAGTTTTGTCATTAAAAAAAAAAAAGTTGTGTAAATGAAGTCATACCTCTTGGGGTGGTATTTTCAACCCCCTAAAAAACCCTTGGAGATTCATCCCAGTTATTGCATGCATCAATATTGTTGTCTGTTGTTGTTGTTAGATGCCCTTGAGTTGGTTCTGGCTCATTGCAACCCCCACACACAACAGAATGAAACACTACCCAGTCCCATGCCATCCTCACAGCCTTTGTTATATTTGAGACCATTGTAGCAGCCATTGAGTCAGCTCACCTCATTGAGGGTCTTCCTCTTTTTTCAGTGACACTGTACTTGACCAAGCATGTTGTCCTTCTCCAGGGATTGATACCTCACGATAACACGTCCAAAGTCTTTGAGCTGAAGTCTTGCCATCTTTGTTACTAAGGAGCACACTGGCAGTACTTTTTCCAAGACAGATTTGTTCATTTTTCTGGAAGTCCATGGTGTATTCACTGTTCTTCACCAACATCATAATTCACTTATTCTTTGGTCTTCCTTACTGATTGTCCAGCTTTCACATGTTTATGAGACAATTGCAAATACCATGACTTAGGTCAGGCACACTTCAGTCCTCAAAGTGGCATCTTTGATTTTTAATACTTTAAAGAGGTCTTTTGCAGCACATATGCCCTGCTGAAGATTATAGAAAAATTGTTGCAGCAGTAAATTGACTACTGCTTACATGCTCATTGATTGTAGATTCAAGTAAAATGAAATCCTTGACAACTTCCATCATTTCTCTGTTTGTAATGATGTACTTTGTTGGTCTCATTGTGAGGATTTTTCTTTTCTTTAAATTGAGGCACAATCCATAGTGAAGGCTTTAGTCTTTGATCTTCATCAGTAAGTGCTTGAAGTCCTCTTCATTTTCAGCAAGCAATGTTCTGTTATCTGCAAATAACAGGTTGTTAATGAGTCTTCCTCTCATCCTGGAACCTAATTCTTCTTCATATAGTACAGCTTCTTGAATTATTTGCTCTGCATATAGATTGAATTAATATGGTAAAAAATAGAAAACTCTAAACACACACTCTTCCTGATTTAAAACCACACAATTAAATGTTCTGGAATTTCCATTTTTTGCAATTTTATCCACAATTTGTTATGATCCATGCAGTTGAATCCTTTTGGAGTTAATAGAGCAAGGTAAACCTCTTTCTGGTATTCTCTGCTTTCAACCAAGATCCAGGTCACATCAACAATGATATCCCTCCTTCCACATTCTCTTCTGAATCTGGCTTGAATTACTGGTTGTTCCCTGTCAATTTACTGCTGCAACAATTTTCTATTAATTTCAGCAAAATTTTATTTGGCTGTGTTTACTAATGATATTGTTAGATAATCTCTACATTTTGTTGGATCACATTTCTTTGGAATTGTCATGAATATGAATCTCTTCCCGTTGTTTGTCCAGGTACTTGTTTCCAGATTTCTTGGCATAGATGAGCGAGTGCTTCTAGCATTTCATCTGTTTGTTGCAACATCTCAAATTGGTATTTCATCATTTCCTGGAGACTTGTTTTCTGCCAAGGTCATGAGCGCCCCATGCCCAGGAATTCATTACCTCAAGGTGGTCAAATCCATTCTTGAAATGGTCTCTAGATCATACTTTGGCTCTCATTGATTTAATTTTCTCTGCTTCAATTGGAACTTGTATGTGAGCAACTGATGATCTAGTCTACTCTCAGGCCTTGGCCTTCTTTTAACTGATGATCTTGAGTTTCTACATCATCATTTCCCACAGATTAGTTGATTTGATTCCTATGTATTCAATCTAGTGAGGTTCTTGTGTACAGTTGTCATTTATATTGTTGAAAAAGTTATTTGTAATAAATAAGTTGGTCATTTTTATCATGAAGACCATATTTTCCTGCTACTGATCACCTTCTTCATTTCCAGTTTTCACATCCAGTTGTCAGTAATTATCAATATATCTTGACTGCATGTTTGATCATTTTCAGACTGCAGAAGTTAATAATTATCTTCAATTTCTGTACCTTTTTCTTGAGTGACTGGTGTATACATTTAAATAATAGACATGGATCTTTTTCTATCACGGACAGCATTATACTGCAGGGTAGACCTTGAAATATTCTTTTTGATGATGAATACAATATTATTCCTCTTCAATGTGTCATTCCTGGCATAGGAGACCCTTTATTTATGGGATTCAAAATGACCAATGCCAGTTCATTTCAACTCATTAGTGCCTAGAACTATTGACCTTTATGTGTTCAATGCATTTTTGGTGACTTCCAGTTTTCTTAGATTTATACTTCATACATCCCATGTTCCACTT
>NW_006408522.1:27326831-27333207 GCF_000296735.1 Chrysochloris asiatica | reverse complement strand
TAGTTTCAAACTGCTGGCCTTGAGGTTAGCAGTATAAGCACTATGCTACCAGATCTACTTCAGGGTTTCATTAGCCAATTTTTTAGTAATAGAACACGAGTTCTTGATTCCTACTCTGTCTTAGTCTGCAAGCACCACAGAAATTTGTCCACCATGGGTGACCCTACTAATATTTGAAATACCGGAGCCACAGCATCCAATGTCACAGCAACATGCAAGCCATCACAGCTAAAGAACACTAAGTTATGACAAGCCGAGTGGTGGTGTGTCTCAGTAGTGTGTTCTTTTTATACTGGCAGTATTAACCATAAAGGATATGCCACAATTTGTTTATCCATTTACCTGCTGGAAGATGCCTGAGTTGTTTCTAGTTTTGACTGTTATGAACAAAACTGTGATGAACATTCATGTATGTTTTTGCGTGAATATGTTTTCTTCTCTCTGGGATAAATGCCCAAGGGTGAAAATCCTGGGTTGTATGATAGTTGCATATTTAACTTTATTAGAAGCTGCCAAACTATTTTCCATATTGTATCATTTTACATTCCCATCAACATTACACGAGCAGTGCAATTTCTCTGCATCCTTACTAGCATTTGGTATAGTTTATTTCTTTTAATTTACTGATGTATATATGCATGTATGTGTTTTTGTCCTTTTGACAGGTGTGTAGTGATGTATCAGTGAAGTTTTCATTTGCATTTCCTTAATAGTAATCTTGTTGAACACTGCTACATGTGTCTATGTACCATCTAGATCTTTGGAGGAATTTCTCAGGTCTTTTGTCCAATTTCTAATTGGATTTGTTTTGTTTAGTTTTAACCTTTTAGTTTCCACAGTTAAAAATACAGTCTAGATACCAGTTCTTTGGCAGATATGTGATTTGCAAATATTTTCTCCTAGTCTGGAATTTGTCTTTTCATCTTTTATAAAACAAAGGTTTTTGTTTTAAAGAAATTTTAGTTATCAATTTTATTTTATGGACAATGCTTTTAGTGTCAAGTCTGAGGATTTGGGGCATAGCTCTAGATTCTAAAGATTTTCTCCTATTTTTCTCTAAAAGTGTTATAGTTTTATATTTTTCCTCTCAATGTATGCTTTGTTTTTGGTTAATTTTTGTAGAAGCATGATTATTGATATTCATTTTTTTTGCCTACGGATGTTGAGTTATGCCAGCACCATTTGTTCAAAAGGCTATCCTTCCTCTAATGAATTGTTTTTGTACCTTTGTCAAAAATCTGTTGAGCATATTTGTGTGTGGGTTCTCTACTCTGTTTCATTGATCTTTATGTCTTTCTTCCACCAATACCACATGGTCTTGATGACTGTAACTAGATAATAAGGCTTGAAATCAGGTTGGCAGATTCCCTCTGTCCATCCCTCATATTCCACTGGCATAGATTCTGATTCTTAGTGACTCTATAAGATGAGTAGACCTGCTCTCCAAGGCTTTCCAATGCTGTAAATCTTTATGGGAGCCAACACCCTCATCTTTCTCTCACATAGTGACTGGTGGATTTAAACTGCCGACCTATCAGTTAGCAGCAGCCCAATGTTCAACCCACTGTCAGGGTCCTTTTCCTTAAATTTGTTGGTAAATGTCATTGAGTCTCTTCCAACTCATAGCGACTCTGTATAGCATTCCCTACGCTGTAAATCTTTGCAGAATCAGAAAGCCTCATCTTTCTCACAAGAAGTGACTGATGAACTCAAACTGCTGACCTTGTGATTCACAGTCCAGTGCTTATCTTACAAGCCATTATTCTCTCCCATTAACATGTTGTTGTTGTTGTTGTTGTTTGGTACCCTTGAGTTGGTTCTGACTCAAAGTGACCCTGTGCACAACAAAACAAAACGCAGCCTGGTCCTACACCATCCTTACAATCATCATCAGGAAGCCTGTTGCTGCTGCCTCCATGTCAGTCTAGCTCCTTGGGGTGCTTCCTCTTTTCTGCTGATGCTCAACTTTGGAAACATATTGTCCTTCTCCAGGATTTGATCCTTCCTGATAGCATGACCAAAGTATGACAGATGAAGTATCACCATCCTGGCTTTTAAGGAGCATTTTGACTGCTTCTTCCAACACAGATCTGTGTGTTCAGCTGGAAGTCCATGGGACTTTGAACATTTTTTCTCCAACACTGTAATTCAAATACATCAATTCTTCTATGCACTTTCTTCTTCATTGTTCAGCTTTTGCATGCATATGAGGCTATTGAAAAATATCATGACTTGCATCTGGCACACCTTAGTCCTCACACTGATATCTTTGATCTTGAACACTTTAAAGAGGTCTTTTGCAGCAGGTTTGCTTTAATGCAATACGTATTGGTTTCTTGACGACTGCTTCCATGAGTGTTGATTTTGGACACAAGCAAAGTGAAGTCTTCGACAACTTCAATCTTTTCTCAGTTTATCATGTCATTTATTAATCTAGTTGTCAGGAATTTTGTTTTCTTTACATTGAGGTGCAATCCATTTTGAAAGCTTTGATCCCCATCAGTATTTTATATTCTTTTTGCTTCTAAAAATCATGGTTGTGTCATCTGCATATCCAAGATTGTTAATGATTCTTACTCCAAACCTGATGCCACGTTCTTTTTCAGATAATCCAGTTTCTCAGATTATTTGCTCAGCATAATGATTCAGTAAGTATGATGAAAGGATTCAACACTGGCACCCACCTTTCCCTATTCTAAACCACTCAATATTTCTATGTTCTGTGCAAACAATTGCCTCTTGGTCCATGCACAGGTTGCTCATGAGCACAATAAGTGTGCTGAAATACCCAATCTTCACACTGTTTTAGAGTTTGGCATGATCCACACAATAAAAAGCTTTTGAATAGTCAATAAAATACAAGTCAACATTTTTCTAGTGTTCTTTGCTTTCAGCCATGATCCATATGACATCAGCTTGATTTTGATCCAGGGAAACTGATTTCAGATTTCTAACCTTCAGAACTATAAAAGAATAAATGTACATTTTTAAGGAACTGATTTTACAGTAATTTGTTACAGTAGCCATAGAAAATGAATGCATATTCTTTTTGTTTTAAGTATCTAGTGCTGCTACAAGAGAGATACCGCAAGTAGATGGGTTTAACAAACAGAATTTTATTCTCTCATAGTTTTGGAGGCTAGAAGTCCAAATTCAGAGTGCCATCCCTATGGGAAATCTTCCTCTTTTTCTCAGTTCTTGGGAAAGGTCCTTGTATCCTTTCTGCAACTGTAGGCCCACCATTCCTTGGTGAGTTCTATGGGTCTTGGCATCAGTCTTCTTTTGGATCTAGGAACTTCACAGTCCAGGAGCTCCAAGAACAAGGGACACACTCTATTTCGGGCTTTTCTTTTGTGGTAGTAATAGGTCTCCTTTTCTCTTCTTCTTTATTTTTATCTTTGTATGATAAAAGATGTTGTAGGCCACACCCCTGGAAAACTCACTTACATTGGATCAGGCTTGTGATTTGATTAACGGTGTTGCAGCTCACCATTAATCCTCTTATTCGTTTATCACATCAGATCATTACATCATGGGGAATCATCACATAACTGCTGTATTATATGATTATGTAACTGTGAAACAACTGAGAATCATGACCCAACCAAGTTGGCACATGTTTAGAGGGTGTAATGGAGGCATGAGTCAATCGAAGACACCTTTATTATCTTTTAATGTCAGCGAGATTGGTAATTATATCCCCTAATTAAGTCTTGATATTGGTGACTCATGCCTTCTCTACTTTTATCTTTTTCAGTTGTGCTAAAGGTTTATCAACTTTACTTCTTGTTTTACAAGAATCAGCTTTTTGGTTCATTGATGTACTACTTTTTTCTTATTTTCAATTGGCCTGATTTTTGCTATCTTTCCTTTATTTTCTTTTCTTTTCTTATATGGGTTTAATTTGCTTATCTTCTAGTTTCCTGAGATAAGAGCTTCGATTCTTGACTTAGAACATTTTCTTATTTTTAATGTAACTATTTATTGCTATAAATAATCCTCTCACCTCTGGTTTTAACTGCATCACACATATTTTGATTGTTGCATTTTCGTGTTCATGTAGGTCAGATCTATGTGTTTCCTTTGAGATGGTGTTATACTTTTTGCTTTAACCACCAAATATGATTTAAAACCCTTATGAGAAGTAGATGTTGTTGTTGTTAATTCCATCGAGTCTGTTCCAACTCATAGCAGCCATGTGTGTGGCTTCTGAACAGTAGTTAATGGGTTTGAACCACAAAACTTGCTGTTAGCAGTAAAGTACTTATCCTACAGTACCACAGCAAGATAGTCAATTATTGTTGTTGTTGTTGTCAGGTGCCATCGAGTCGGAACCTACTCATAGCGACCCCATGCACAGCAGAACGAAACAATGTCCGATCCTGGGCCAACCTCACTACCGCTGCCACACTTGAGTCCATCAATGATGCCACCTGACTGATCCATCTCATTAGGGGTCTTCCTCTTTTTCTCTGACCCTCCTCCTTACCCAGCATGACATCCTTCTCCAGCGATTGTTTCCTCCGGACAGACGAAGCTTAGCCATCCTGGCCTCCAAGGAGCACTCTGGTTGCACTTCTTCCAAGACAGATCTATTGGTTCTTTTGGCAGTCCATGTCACTTTCAGTATTCTCCTCCAACACCACAAATCGAAGGCATCAATTCTTCTATGATCTTCCTTATTCACTGTCCAGCTTTCGTATCCATATTAGGCTATTATACTTACTCCTATTTTTAGCCACGCTGATGGCCTTCTTTGCTTTTTGAGTTTCCAAATCTTCTGTTGTTACTTCCTTTGTTTAGAGAATTCCCGTTAGCCATCCTTCAAAGGTAGGTTTGCTAGCAACAGATTATTTTTGTTTCCTTTATCTGAGAATGTTTTTATTCCCTCTTTATTCCTAATGGATCATTTCACTGGATGTAGACTTCACAGTTGATAGTTCTTTCTTCCAGTACTTGAAACATGATATGCCACTTTTGGGGGGCTTCCATGGTTTCAGATATGTCTGTCATTCAAATTACTGTTCCCCTATAAGTATAAGTAATGCATTATTTCCCTAGGGTTTCTCTTAAGACTTTTTTCTTTATCTTTACTTTTTTTCGAGGTAGTCTTTAACTATTATTTTTTCTGAAGGCTTTTTCAATACCATGGTCTCTCCTTTCCTTCTGGGATTCGAAAGATACAACTATTGGCTCTTTGGTGATTGTCTTAGAGGTCCTATAACTGTTGATTTTTCAATCTAGTTTATCTCTTTTGTTCAGATTGAGTAAATCTAGTAATTTGTCCTTGTTGTTATTGTTATTAAGTGCTGTCAAGTCGGTACCAACTCATAGTGACCCTGTATAGGGTTTCCAAGGAGTGGCTGGTGAGCTTGAACCTCCAACCTTGCAGTTCAAAGTGACCTTGCAGTTCAGAGCATTAAACTACAGCGCCACATCAGGATTCCTTAGGCTTATTTATTATACCCTTTGATAGTTGCAATATGCTATTATTTCAAGTTTCAGATATTTATTATTCAGAGTAAATCCTAACACAATACATCAACATGATTTTGTACATTTAGGGAAGAAATACATCCTGATTACATGGGAAATTGTGCGGATGGCTTCTGAAGGCCCTTTATTCCAAGGAGCTTTATGGGAGACCATTTCATTTAAAAGTCAGGACCATTTTTCTTCAACTTACTGATATCCGCATTCACTGAGTAGAAATGTATTGTTAACTGGGACCTAGTTTGTTCCGTCATTCTAGATTATGCTTTCTGTTCCAATTGACATCAGGATTAAACACTACCAAGCACAAGACATATAATGCTGCCCCAGTACCTCCAGTTCCAATAAATAAAAAGTGAGTTATCAAGCTTGGGTGTTTCTTGGCCTGACCAATGGTTTGGGAGCACATGTTGGTGACAGAGACCTCAGGCCTGGAAAGAGAAAACATAGGTGGCAGCCTCAAAGCCCAGGACTCTCTTTCTATCTACTATTGAGGCTATCCAGTGAGTTTTGATTTCCGTCTTGTATTTTCCAGTTTTGTGGGTTTGATTTGGTTCTTTTTTTATAATTTGTTATTTCTTTTCTGTCTCGTTTCCTCTGCATAGGTTTAGAGGCATATCTCATCGTTGGGCTCAACTGACAATATTCTGTTGTTGTTAAGGGCCATCAAGTTGGTTCAAACCCATAGCCACCCTGCATAGAGTTTCCAAGGAGTGTGTGGTGAGCTTGAACCACCGACTTTGCAGTTCAAACTAACCTTACAGCCCAGTACACTAACCTGAAGCATCACACCAGGACTCCATTCTGGTGGTGTGCCGTGGAGTCGGTTCTGACTCATATCGACCCTGCACTAGGTTTCTAAGGCTGTAAATCTTTACGGGAG
>NW_006408522.1:27323891-27325391 GCF_000296735.1 Chrysochloris asiatica | reverse complement strand
AACCGACTCCACGGTACTTAACAACAACAAGCTAAACTATTATTTGGTTTTAAGAATACTTCAGGGGATTTTGGGTTTGAGGGTTAAAGATGAGCTCGGGCAGTAGTTTCTGGGGTTCAACCTGTCTCCATGGCTCCAGACATTCTGTTCTGTGTTTTGATCAATATTCTTCTCTTCTATCAAATAATCATCAGTTATAGCCAAGCACCCCCCAGTTCTGGTCTCCTGGTAAAGAAGACAAGTTGTTCCTGGAGGCGATTAGCCACACATTTTATATCCTCCTACTTATTCTGGACTCACATTTTTCCTCTCGTGTTGCAGGTGATCCGAAACTAATGACTGTGCCTTGAATAGCCACTTACAGGTGTTCCAGAGTCTAGGTACTACATATTGCAATAAGTGACTTCTTTAGAACAAAAGTTCTTAAATAGTAATTGCCAAATTTAGTTCACAATTCACCAAAAGATGGGACTTGACAAACATACATATAAGTAAGTGAAATCTCTTCAATTAGCAGATTTCAGCAAGAGCTGTGATTTCATTTGGCATCCTCACTCAAAGAGATCTTGGCATTGAGGATGACATTTCCTATTCATAAGAATCACAGACAAACAATGAATGAAAGGCCAAAGTCATTGACTCTCTAAGTGGGAAAATGATTCCAAATCTATGCCAGAACTCTCTGTGAGCAGCATGGAGCCTAACCTAGAAGGCGCTCACCTGGCTATCCCAAGGCGGTGACCTTCCAGCAGTGTACTGGGATCCTTCATGACAAGCACCACGTGGAGCGGGTTTTCTCTGCACCTCTCTAATAGAGGTCAGATGTTACAAGCCTTTTTATCTTTCCCTGAGGAAATAATTGTGCCATTTTATGGCAGACTTAGAAGATACAGACTTGGCTTAAAATCCAAACACACTCTATTCACGAGACAAACAGTCCAGCAAATTGGTACAGACACCAGGAGGTGTGTTATTCTACAGCTGTGTCTCAGCACACTTTCGTTGGGTTGGCAGTTCAAAGGAAACTGCTCAATCTTCATTGTATGACCGTATGCAAATTACCTCTCGTATACCAGCATGGTATGGTCTGGAGAGTGGATGCATTTATTTGGTTCCTCATTTTTTGCATAAATTCCTTGAATTCTGTACCCACATCAAATTTTTTATAAAGCAAAGAATAAAGAATATTTGTGAAACATATAAATGCATTATTGAATTTTGCAATGGAACACTTATTTTTCCTTTCAAAAGAACATTTTAAGAGACCCGACTATGTATAAAATGTATGGCTAAATCATGTACTTGGGCCACAATGCTTAGTCCACATTCTGTATCTATCACAGCTCAGTTCATGTGGTAAAACCCAGCCCACAGACCCCTTTCTGTGTCGAGCCTTCTATTCTTAGATGTCTAGTATTGCTATACCAAAAATATCACAAGTGAATGGATTTAATGGACAGACATTTTTTCTCACAGTGAATTCAGAGCCCCACCTCTAGG
>NW_006408522.1:27309731-27323037 GCF_000296735.1 Chrysochloris asiatica | reverse complement strand
GGGGGGGATAGAATTCAATCCATGACACCTTACTTCTTTCTGATAAAACCAATTGCTTTGTTCATATGTCATTATAAAATGATAATGTCGCTTCTTATTGTTATTCTGTGTTTTATAATAAATGAACCCATTTGTCTGATCCCAATCTTAGAGTCGAAACCCCTGAGGGTGAGGAATAGAATTTACTATTCGTTATAAAACCGAACCCCAGCATAATCCCTGCTTAGCCTACAGAAAATAATCAACACGTGAGTATCAACTTCAGCTATACCTTACCTTGTTGTTGTTGTTGTTGTCGTCAGGTGCCATCGAGTCGGAACCGACTCATAGCAACCCCATGCACAGCAGAACCTTACCTTAGATTCACTCAAAACAAGTAGATCAGAACCTAGAGATAGAACCTGGGGGGTTGGGAGGCACTTTTTAAAATACCCCCCAGGGCATCAGAATGTGTGGCCAGAGTTAAGACTCTGAGCTTTGATAGGCAGCCAGATCACCAGCCAGTTATGCCAGCAAACATCCATGAAGTGTTGTGGATGTTTTAAGTACAGGATAATAATAATAATAATAATAATAAAAAAAACCTGTCCTGTTTGTCACTATCAGTAAAGACTGGTCTTGAGCAAAAAATTAAAATTTTAAAAACTTAAATACTAAAAAAAATCCATTACTAGAAGGAGCATTCTATTTAGAGGCCATAAGGACATAAGCACACAGAAGCACTTTTGAATATTTAACACATATACTCTTATACTGCTTTTGCTCTCAAAGCAACACAGATGGGGAATGGGATTGACCATAAACAGGCAAAAGAAATCTCTCTGGGATGATGGAAATGTTCTAAAACTGGATTGTGGTAATGCTTGTACAACTTTTTTAATTTACTAAAAATAATTGAATTGAAAGGAATAAAATAAAAAGTAATAAAACTTAAAAGCAACACAGATGGAATCTGCTCTTTTCTGTATTAAGAGCAGTTTTGAAACTTGAGTCCTACTCTTGAAAACTAGTGTTGTACATGGTGGAATCAACATAAGACTCAAGGGAACAAGAGTTCACCTCTTTGTTCCTGGTAAAGCACACACAGACAGAGATATAATACAGGGGAAGACTGTGGCTAGGCCTCTTGCCACTTTCTGGTATGGATTATGGCTATCCTTCATTTGCCTATTCCCAATTTCTTATAGGAGCTCTGGTAGTGTAGTGATTACGAATCGGGCTGCTAACCTCAGGGTCAGCTGTTCGCAACTACCAGCTGTTCCGCAGGAGAAAGATGAGGAGTTCTGCTCCAGTAAAGATTTGCAGCCTCGGAAACCCTATGCAGGATCGCTATGAGTCGGAACCGACTCCACGGCATGTAACAACAACAACAATAATGTACCATGGAGTCGGTTCCGACTCATAGCGACCCTGTACAGGGTTTCCCAGGCTGTAAATCTTTACGGGAGCAGAAAGCTTCCTCTTTCTCCAGAAGGGATCCGTTTCCTAGTGCATGGGAAGAACCTAGGGACCTTTCTCTATGATCAGGGAATGGGAACATTTTCTCGTCAACCTTCTGTTACCAGCATCTTACCAGTGTACCAAGGGGACGACTTTCACATTGGACACACAAATCAAGTAGTAAATACTTATGATGCCAGGATAAGCTTCTGAGAATAAATACTTTCAGAAAGGTTGTTGCTCCTGTTGTTAAGTGCTATCCAGTCAGTTCCGACTCACAGCGACCCTGCGTAGGGTTCCTAAGGAGTGGCTGGTGGGTTTGAACCGCTGGCCTTGTGTTTACACTACAGTGCCACACCAGACTGATGGAATTTCTCAAATTATCCAAACAAAATAATTTCCTACTGCTTTAATACAAGTTGTTATTTCTGCTAAGGGTTTCCAGCTCCATTGCTGGTTCTTCATGGAGAGATAGATCGTATTTCCAGGCCACCCTCAACATTCTTCATCAATTATACACGCTCCATCACTTTGAAGACCCACTCCCTCATGTAAATCTCAGACAACACAAAAGTTACAAGACTTCTTTCTTCATGGCACCTAAATTCTGAAGTATTCATCCAACTGTAATAATATGTAAGTAGACATTATGTTGCTGACACAGATTGCTGTTGTTAAGTGCCACTGAGTTGTTTCTGACCCAAAGTGACCCGTATAGGGTTTCTGAGGAACAGCTGGTGAGCTTGAACTGCCGACCTTGTGGTTCAAACCAACTTTGCAATCCAGCACATTAACCTGCAACACCACACCAGGACACAGATTAGCTATTGTTGTTGTTGTTGTTAAGTGTTGTTGAGTCGGTTCCAACCCATAGCAACCCTGTGTAGAGTTTCTGAGGAGCAACTAGTGAGCTTGAACCACTGACCTTGCAGTTCAAACGGCTTTGTAGTCTGGTGCATTAACCCACATTATAGCATATATTATATAGAAGGACTCCTGGTGGGCACTGTAGGATCAGCACTGGACTACAAACCACAAGGTCAGCTGTTCAAACCTACCAGCATCTCCTCAGAAACCCTATACAGGGTGGCTGAGTTGAAACTGACTTGACCAGGCAAAAAACACAGGTTTGATTCTTAGCAAGTGCCACCCACGCATCTGGCAGTGGAGGCTTGCACACTACTATTATGTTGAACAGATTTAAGCAGAACTTTCAGACTGTGAAGAAATGGCTGGTAATCTACTTCCAAAAATCAGCTAATGTAAACCTTGTTCATCACAAGGCCTGACCTGCAATCAATCATGGATCTGACATTGGTCCAGGTTATATGTTGTTCCATTGTGCATGGCGTTTACATGAGCTGAGCAGTTAACAGCAGCAACCACATACAGTCATCCCCTGGTATCCAGGTGGGATTAGTTCCAGGACTCTCTGCAGATATCCAAATCCCCAGGTGCACAAATCCTTTATAGAAAATGGCACAGTGTTTGCTACGTATATCATCCTGTATCATTTTAAGTCTTCTCTTGATCACTTATAATACCTAATACAATGTAAATGCTGTGTAAGTCATACTTTAAGACACTCTTAGCCTTTGACTACTTAATTATTTTCTTTTGTTTTTTCTTCAAATATTTT
This sequence comes from Chrysochloris asiatica, assembly GCF_000296735.1. Taxonomy (NCBI): domain Eukaryota; kingdom Metazoa; phylum Chordata; class Mammalia; order Afrosoricida; family Chrysochloridae; genus Chrysochloris; species Chrysochloris asiatica. The sequence goes on along the minus strand of NW_006408522.1, from coordinate 27,319,958 downwards.
CAATCCATGATTGGTTGAATTTATGATGCAAAACCCACAGATACAGAGGGCTGAGTATATATTGCATAAGCAGATTTAACCAAGATGGTGAGGGGTGGGGAGGAATACCTATTTTAAATGCTGTTGATCTGTTGGCTAGATATCTATGCTGCTCATTTCTTAATTTTCAATTTTTCTTTTATAAGTCAAAACCTCATTTTTAGTTCCCCAAATTCTATGAGAGAAGATTAGTAAGTTTCTCTCTGGCATTCTCTTACACAATGACAAAATGAGGTAGATGATGCTATGCAACTTGTCCAGTTACTTTCCCTGAAAAACCTGAGCCTGCTATGAAGCGGCATAACTCAGAAAGAGCGTGGGTTCCATTTCAGACCACTACAATAAAGCAAATATGCAATAAAGCCAGTCATACCGATTTTTTTTGTTTGCCAGTGCATATAAAAGTTACATTTACACTATATTGTAGTCTATTATATGTGCAGTAATACCATTTTGAAAAAGTTAAAAATATTGTAAGAATTACCAAACTGTGACACAAAGACACAAAGTGAGCACATACAGTTGGGAAAATGGTGTTGATAGACTTGCTCAATGCAAGATTGCCACAAACCTTCATTTGTGAAAAAAAAAAAAAAAATGAAAAAGAAAGCAAGCAATATCTGTAAAGCCCATCAAAGGGGAAGCTCAGTAAAAGGAGGCCTGCCTTTAGAGACTGCCTTACAGAGGAGAGAAGGGTGAATGGAAGAAGTCAGGAAGTGAAATTCTTTGAGATCCTCCAATGATAGCACATTTAAACTAGGATTCTTGTAACACATTGAATATGGCTCAATAGCCTTGATTAAACTTGAGATTTTCAGAATGATATCAGACAACTCAAGTTACTGCATTAATAAAACAGACACTTGCACCCCTCAACAACGTAACAAATGTGTATGAATCATTTATATGATTTTTTTCTGTCAAACAATGTTTGACAATAATCAGATGATAATGAAATGTATAATTAATAATAAAAATGCCAACATCTGTTAGCTCGTTATTACAGACTGATTTTTCAGTGTACTATTTCAAATGTGTCACCATTAACCTAATTTATATTAAAATCTGCTAAATACAATCTGCTTTTAATAGTAGTTAATTTGGGTTGGCACATGACACCAAGGAGGGACTTTCTTCTCTGCTCTCCCTCCCCATTTCTCGCTCTTATCTAAACCAAAGATTTCCCCAAATGTCTTTAAAACACCGGCTGCCTCAGCTCAACTGTTTTGTCAGCAGATGAATCAGGTTTGCTGGCTGGTTGCTCTCAGCTGCGAAAGATCAGTCCTCTAAGCCTAAAGAAGTAGGATTTGGTCCAAGGAAGAGGCTGGTCCTCAGCTGCAATCCCTTCTGAGACCCTCCCATCCAGTCACCTGTCTGTTTGTGGTGTCCTCTTTCATATCTGTGAACCGTGGTTCCCGGATCCTGGACCACTCTCCCACTTGGTAGACACTGACTACTCAGAAGAGAAATCAGCAATAATGCCTTGTGTGGGTAATAAAGGGGTGGAGCTGAGACAAAATTCACATTGAATAGTCATCAATCCATCTGCAGAGAAAGTCCTACATACAGGATGAGGTAGTGTGTCAGAGGAAAAGACTAGATAAAGGATTTGGCCTGTCTTTGAAGATACAAATATATCAGTCTAGTATTTTTAGAAACTTTCTGTTGGTTCTTCAAAAAGTTGAATATAGAACCACCATATGACCCTCCAATCCCAATTCTTGCTATATACCCAAAAGAAGTGAAGGCAGAATGCCAACAGAAACCTACACCAATGTTCACGACAGCACTTCTCACAATAGCCAAAAGGGGGAGACAATCAAAATATCCATCAACAGATGAATGGATAAGGAAAACGTGGTTTAGCTTCACAATGAACAGGATTTACCCTGAAAGAAAAATGAAGTCCTGATGCATGCAACATGAATGAATCTTGAAAACATCATGTTGAGTGAAATAAATCAGTTTCAAAAGGTCAAATATTGTATATTCTCACTTATATGAAATAAGGAAATATGTAGAAACCAAAGATTATTAGGGATAGTCATGGGTGGGAGATTAGAAGAAAGGAATTTCTTCTTAGGGGCTATTGAACGTTAATGGTAGTGGAAGGATGGAAGGATTTGGAAAAGAACAGCAAGAATGATTGTACAACTTGAAGAATATAGTCAATGTTACATGTAGACATCCTTGAAATGGCTTTTATGTATATTTTCACCACAATATTTTTTTTTTTTTTTTAGAAAACACACTTTTTATTGCTTTAGAGCAGCCCTTCAAAAACCTGAGTATCTTGATTTTAGGATGAACTTGTGAAACTCTCTGAGCCCAAATAGAACTCAAAGAAAGTTCCATGTTCTTTCCTCTCTCCTTTATGAACTATAAGTCATCATAGATAACTATGTCTCCTCACTTCTTAGTGATGGAGCAAAGTGATGATAAAAATACACTTCTCAAGTCTCTCACCACACACACACACACACTCAAAATTCTACCTCTGCACACCCATAGGAATATAATATGCATGTTACATATGGTGGCAGACCAGTCTTAGAGGAAAGCTGAAAACTACATACGAATTTTTTAATGTAAAGATCACTTTTTGATCAGAAAGTCGTAAGAATAATATTACACACCTACACAGTCCTTTATAAACAAGAAAGTTTCAAGTGTTCCACCCATTAGTCTTCCTATCCACAGGGCTCATATTTCTTGGGAATAGAAGTCAGAAGTGTTAAAAAACAGTCTTCAGTGGTTAGCCCTTTCAAAGCCAAGTTTCATGGAGCCAAGTGGGAGGAAGGAGGTGGTCCTTCACTTCCAGGCCACTGCAGCATCCCCCCCACTTCCTTATCCCCTTCCCACAGGCTTCTGCAGCTTGTAGATCAGGACGAAATCATGCGAGTGGCCATGGTGAAAAGCAATGACAGCAGAAAGCAAGAAACACTTATATACACATTATTGCTTTAAGTAGAGTTTACAAATTCAAGGGAACTCCACATCACATAAGGCTAATAAGGGTTAGAAATGGGCTTGATAGTAGAAGATCTAGCTGTGAATCCTGGGTCTGTTATTGATGTCTGTGCTTTTTGTCTCTGTTTCTGTCTCACTCTTTCTGTGCCATTTCCAAAATATGTTCCAGAATTCTTATTTTGAAGTCACAAAAGTACCTGGGTAGAGCATGGAACTTTCTGGAAAGGTTAGCAGAATCTTCATCTTGATGAGGCTTAGATCTGGGATGGTTAAGCTCTTCCAAAGAGCTGTTGGACAGGAGGTTGAGGAATGTGTAAATGAGGGAATTTCACTGACTGGTTCCACCTAATCTCTGTTATTAGCCAGGTATCCAAATTAGCAGAACACACAAGGCCCTTGCACATTGCTCCCTGCTTCTTCACAACATCTTGTCCTTCAGCCACATCCAGCCACCTTTAGTTCCTTCAACTCTCATGCCTTGGACTCACCACCACCTCTGTCAGAAAACACTTTGCTCCCCCACCCTGCTGAATGGTACTGCTCACTCTAGTAAACTCACCTAAAACATCACCTCTTAGATAAACCCAGACTGTGGTGGTGTAAGTGCTATCTATCCAGTTGGTTCTGACCCATAGTGACCCTGAATAGCAACTGGTGAGCTTGAACCAGAGACCCTACTGTTCAAACCAACCTTGTAGTCCAGTTCATTAACCCCTAGCACCACACTAGGACTCTGTGACTACATCCCTGTTGGTCATCCCTATTGGGTCCAGTGGAATGTTTGATGACACAAATGGTTAACACATTCCGTGGTTGTCCAACAGATTGAAAATTCAAGTCTGCCTAGAGGAGGCTTAGAGGATAGGCCTGACAATTACTTCTGAAAACTCACCTATTAAAAACACTATGAAGTAGAGTTTTACCCTGACACACATAGGTTGGTGTGAGCCAGAATCTACTCCAATCACACTTGGTGGGTTTTGTTTGTTTTGTTTTGTTTTGTTTTTTAGTGGTTCCCAAAGCTCTGGTAGCATAGTGATTACGAATCGGGTTGCGAACCTTAAGGTCAGCGGTTCGAAACTACCCGCCGCTCCACGGGAGAAAGATGAGGCTTTCTACTCCCATAAAGATTTACACCCTTGGAAACCCTGTACAGGGTCATTATGGGTCGGAACCGACTCCACGGCACTTAACAACAACAACAACAACAAAGCCTTTTGTGTATGCTGTATTGTAGAACAGATTTTTCTGGGCTTCCCTGTTGGTTTATTTGTCTGTCTCTCCCTCTAGACACAAGAGCTCTATAGCCTGTACTCAGCACTGTGTCTGGCACATGTTGTTGTTAAGTACCATCGAGTCATTTCTGACTCATAGCGACCCTGTATAGGGCTTTTTCAGGAGCGGCTGCTAAGCTTGAACAGCTGACCTTGCTGTTCAAACCAACCTGCAGTCCAGCACATTAACCCACAGCACCACACCAGGACTCCATAAATGTTTGCTAAATTAGTCATGATTTATTCTCCCAGCCTTCTTAGAGGAGGTAGCCTACCTATTATGGTGATAATGAGACATTAACATTCATGGCACAAAATGTTGCATGCCTATTAAGGTGAATGCTAAGGCAGCCAGTGCTGTTAGAGGCATTTACTGTGGGCACACACAGAAATGGAGCAAGACGAAGCTGGAAAGAAACTTAGAGCTCACTAGTGCAACCCTCTCCTTTTACAGATGAGCAACTGAATTACTAAGTTTAAATATCTTGGTGAATTCATTCATCGTGCACTGTGACTTTTTGAATCAGAAACTACTGCTCTTTCAATTCTCCTGAAATGTGCTAGAGACCGAGGTAAGCACACACACACCATCAAATGCATAGCTGCTGAGCACCCACTGTGAGTAAGGCAGGGTGCACAAGTTTTCTATCACTCAAAGCCATAAGGCCTTGTCCTCAAATGTTTCTCCGTCAAGCTGGAGAGGTAAGGCATGCTCACATCTAGATAAAAGTGATGCAGCAATCCCAAAGACATCACAAGGCATCAGCAAGGCCTGGAATGGTAGAGCTAGGAGCTTGTTTGAGAGCAAAGCGGAGGAAGTCATTAGAAGGAGAATGTACCCTGGCCTGCATGGGGGATGGAACTGAATAGTCAATGATGATGGTGGGACCATCCCAAGCAAAGTAAGAGTAGAGCAGGAAAGGAGGAGGCAATGAAATTATATATGACTTTATTCTGTGCTTTTACTGTGAATCACCTCAAATAGTTTGGGCAATTTGTGGAGTAGTTAGATATCTTGAGAGAGAGAGAGTTAGAGATGGAAATGGAAATGGAGGCAGAGAGTGGAACCAAAAAAATGGAGAAGAAGCTAGGGATGGGATGGAAATAGAAATGGGAACAAGTAAAGGGGTAGAGGCAGAGCCAGGGATAGATTGTTGTTATTGTTAAGTGCTATCAAGTCTGTTCCAACCTATAGGGTTTCCAAGGAGTGGCTGGTGATCTTGAACCTCTGACCTTGCAGTTCAAAGTGACCTTGCAGTCCAGAGCATGAACCCTCATTGCCACACCAGGACTCCACAGGGATAGATAGATCTTTATTTATAACCTTCTTGGCACTGTGGGTTAATGCGCCAGACTGCAAAGCCATTTGAACTGCAAGGTCGGGAGTTCAAGCTCATCGGAAACCCTATACAGGGTCTCTATGGGTCGGAATCGATTCGACGGCACTTAACAACAACAACAATGCATTCTTCAAAGTCCTGGTGTGCCACTGTGCATTAATGCACTAGACTGCAGTAACTTCATGTTTGAACTTCAGGGTTGATGGTTCAAGCTCACCAGCCGCTCCTTGGAAACCCTATACGGGGTCTCTATGAGTTGGAACTCAATGACACTCAACACCAACAACAAATATACACTCTTCAGTCAATAGTAAAAGTGCTTCCTCCACAAAATAACAGTTTATAATGTTGTTGGTTCCCTAGAATCAATTCTGACACACGGCAGTGCCATGTGTTGAGAGCAGAGCTGGGTCCAGGGTTTAACTGAAACTGTAAGTTTATGACTTTTTGGAAGCTAAATCTGAGGCCTTACTTTCTAGGTAACTTTAGGAGCGTTTGAACCACCAATCTTTTGGTTGGTAGCCCAGTGCTTAACCATTTACACCATCTAGTAAATCCTAGCTCATACTTGTTTGTATTGTTGTTAAGTGTCGTCCAGACAATTCCAACTCATAGTGACTCTATATAGGGTTTCTGAGGCTTTAAATATTTGCAGGAGCAAAAAGCCTCATCTTTCTAATGTTGAGTGGCTAATGAGTTTGAATCACCAACTTTGTGGTTCACAATCCAATGCTTATCCTATTGATCCACCATGCTCCCAGGTTATACTTGTTGTTATTGTTGTGTTGTTAGGTGCTATCAAGGCAGTTCCAACTCTTAGAGACCCTACACACAACCGAATGAAACACCACCTGGTCTTGCCCCATCTTTACAACAGTTGTTGATCTTGAACCCATTGCTTCTGCCATTGTGTCAATCCATCTCACTGGGGGTCTTTTATTTTTTTTTGCTGACCCTACACTTGAACAAGCATCATGTCCTTCTCCAAGGACTGGCCCCTCATGATAACATGTTCAAAGTCTGAGAGACAAAGTCTCACCATCTTTGCTTCTAAGGAGAATTCTGACTTCACTTATTCCAACACAGATTTATTGGTTATTCAGGCAGTCAAGGATACTTTCAATATTTTCTTCAACAGTGTAACTCATATGCATCAATTCTTGTATGGTCTTCCGTATTCACTGTCCAACTTTTGCATGCATATGAGGTTATTGAAAATATCATGGCTTCAGTCAGGTGTACCCTAGTCCTCAAATTGATATCTTTGCTCTTGAACACTCTAAAGAGGTCTTGTGCAGCAGATTTGCCTAAGATAGTATGTTGGTGTTTCGTTTGATTTCTTGAATGCTTCTTCTATGAGTGTTGATAGTAGATCCAAGCGAAATTAAGTATTTGATAATTGTAATCTTTCTCCATTTATCAAAATGTTATTTATCCAGTTGCAAGGATTTTTATTTTCTTTACACTGAGGTGCAATCCATAGTGAAGGCTGTGGTCTTTGATCTTCACCAGTAAGTATTTTAAGTCCTCTTCACTTCCAGCAAAGTAGTGGGTATCATGTGCATATGACTAGTTGTTAATGAGTCTTCCTCCAATCCTAATGTGCCATTCTTCTAAATATAATCCAGCTTCTCCATTTATTTGCTCAGGGTACAAATAGAATAAGTATCGTGAAAGAATACAACCCTGGCATATAACATTCGTGATTGTAAACCAATTATTATGCACTTGTTCTGTTCAAACTATTGTCTCTTGGTCTACATACAGATTCCTCATGAGCACAATTAAGTGTTCTACAATACCCATTCTTAGCAATGTTATCCATAGCTTGACATGATATACACTTTCATAAGGCTTTGCATAGCCAATAAAGCACAGGTAAACATTTTTCTTGTATTGTCTGCTTTCAGCCAAGATCCAGCTGATATCAGCAATGATACCCCTTGTTCCACATCATCTTCTGAATCCAGATTGAATCTCTGGCAGTTCCCTGTCATTATACTCTTGCAGGCGTTTTTTAATTATCTTCAGCAAAAGTTTACTTGCATGTGATATTGATGGTATTGTCCAGTGATTTCCACATTCCCTTGAGTTATTTCTCATTGGAATGGGCACAGATATGGACCTCTTCCAATCGGTTGGGCAGTTAGCTGTCTTCCAAATTTCTTGACATAAATGAGTAAGTGCCTCCAGTGCTTCATCAGTTTATTTGAAAGAATTCAATTTGCATTCAATCAGTTCCTGGAGCTTTGTTTTTCACCAATGCCTTCCAATGCAGCTTGTATTTCTTCCTTCAGTACCATGGATTCTTGATTACATGGTATCTTTTGAAATGGCTGAACACCAACCACTTCTTTTTGGTATAGTGACTGTGTATACTCTTTTCATCTCTTTTTGATGCTTTCTGCATCATTCAATATTTTGTCCATAGAATCCTTCAATACTGCAAGTTGAGGCCTGATTTTTTTTTTTTTTTTTTTTTTCAGCTTGAGAAATGCTGACAGTGTTTTGCCTTTTGGTTTTCTAACTCCAGGTCTGTGAACATTTCCTTATAATACTTGACTTTGTCTTCTCAAGCTGTCCTTGGAAATTTTCTGTTCAGTTCTTTTACTTCCTTATTTTATTCCATTCACTTTAGCATCTTTATGCTGGAGAGCAAGTATCAGAGTCTCTTCTGACATTCATTTTGTTCTTTTCCTTCTATTTTGTCTTCTTAGTGACCTTTTGGGGTCCTGGTATAGTGCTGCTTTAATGTGCTGGGCTAATGTGCTGGACTGCAATGTCGGTTTGAACAGCAAGGTTGGCAATTCTAGCTCACCAGCCGCTCCTTGGAAACCCTATACAGGGACCCATTGAGTTGGAACCAACTTGACACCTAACAATAATGACCTTTTGCTTTCTTCCTGTATGATGTTCTTGATGTCATTCCACAACTCTTCTGATATTCGGTCATTAGTATCTAATGCATGAACTCTGTTCTCTAAATTCAGGTAGAGTTATATTCACGGTCATATTTTGCTCTTGTGGGCTTGCTTTATTTTTCTTCAGCTTCAGCCTGAGCTTGCAGATGAGCAGTTGATGGTCTGTTCCACAGTCAGCTCTAGCTTTGTTTTGGGTGATGAAATTGAACTTTTCCACCATCTCTTCCCAGATGTGTAGTCAATTTGAATCCTGTATATTCCATCTACACACACACATCTGGTGAGGTTCATAATGTATATTCATTCACCTTTTATGTTGTTTAAAATAAGTGTTTGCAGTAAATAAGCCATTGGTCTTTCAATATTCTGTCATGCAATCTCCAGGATCATGTCTATTACCAAGAATATATTTTCCTACTAGTGATCCTTCCTCTTTGTTTCCAGTAGTGGTATTAACTGGTCTTCCTTGTAGGCATATGGATATTGTCCTATCACAGACAGAATTGTACTTCAAGATAAATCTTGAAATGTTTATTTTATTTTATTTTTGCTTATGGGTGCTGTGACATTCATTATATTTCCAGGCATCGGATTCTCACAACAATCTTATGAGCTAACTTGCTGTTACTTTTTTCATCTGAGAGATAAGGAAATTGGCTATGTTTACACAACTATGAAGAAGGGGGTCTAGTTGGACTGACTCTAAAGTCACTGATTTTCCCATTCTGCTGTGTTCTATATGTCGATTTTCGTAGACTAGAAATATCACACATGCTTCAAACACTCACATTTTATTCCATAGTCCAACTACCGGGAAGGGTTCGGTAGGTAAACAAAGAAAAGGAGGTTTAACTCTCTCCCGTGTCATATACATGAGGTGTCTTTTTCTGTGGTCATGATGAAGACACCACATGGAATAAGTTCACAAACTTAAATCTGTTGTTTTGCCGATGTGTCCTTTGCTTCCGTGATGAAGAAAATATTTTGAACTAATTACTGCAAATGTACTTGGCTCTCCCTGCTACATAGGTATTCAGGGTTTGCATTTTCACAGCATTGGAAGCTCTGGCAAGAAGAGGAGAATGTGTCTTCCTTGCACAGTACAGCCTCTCAGTTCTGGAGCAAAGCTTCTGGTAAAGGAAGGGGCATGGCTTAGCTATAGGCTTGAATTATGCAATGTAGCCATGTTTCTCAAACTTAAATGTATAAATGTCCTTGAAAATTGCCTACCAACCTCATTAAAATGCAGACTCTGATTCAGTATCTAAGGTGAGACCTGAGACTCTGTATTTCTAACAAATTCCCAGGGGATGCTGATGCTGCAAGTCTGTGGATTGCACTTTGAGTAGCAAAGCTGTAAAGCATGTCTTGCAGGACAGTCAATTCATCCCCTCTTGCTTAGACTGCTCGCTCTCATCCCCAAGTGTACCTGAAGAAGTCTAACCAATATCTATGCCAGCTTTCATTGCAGACATTCTGTTTACTGTCTATGGAGTGGTTAAAAAATATATAAATTCACAATATTTGTATCATAGATTATTTTCATATTTCGTATTTAGTCCTTCAAATATTATGTACTTATTATAAAAAATTTGTGTCTCTGCCTACTGTAGGCACTCAGTGTACAATTGATAAATGAGTAAAAATAACACACAGAATTTAAGTGTACAGACCATTACTCAG
>NW_006408522.1:27301726-27309631 GCF_000296735.1 Chrysochloris asiatica | reverse complement strand
AAGGTCAGCAGGTCAAAACTACCAGCTGTTCCACAGGAGAAAGAAGAGGCTTTCTGCTCCCATAAAGATTTACAGCCTCAGAAACCCTGTACAGGGTCGCTATGAGTCGGAACTGACTCCACGGCACATAGCCACTAGCACTGATTTAAGTAAAGCTGGTTAATTATTATGAAATTGGATTGCCTCAACTATACTTTTGTTTCCCCAACTATATCCTCTGAGTAAATTAATTCTAGCTATCTTCTTACTTAAAATGAGGAGGCGTTTTGTACGCGTCCAGTAGTTGATGCTTGTGGGCCATAGAAATTACTGAAGTGGATTATTATGCCTGGTCAGCATCCATTAATTGCAGGTGTTTTTTTTATCATAAGCCTAATATAGCTTCAGAGGGCCAAATGACACTTACTAACATTAGGACGTGGACTAAAATTAGCATATTGGACATTTTTTCTGGGATATAACGTGCTGATCTGTGTTTCTTGAAGGACAAACACATCTGTTTCTAAGACAACAAAAGAACATCCACTCTGTTGAAGATGTTGATATCAGATTGTCTACAGTGCAATAAGCATATGGGTGTTGGAATTGTAAACTGGTTAGGTTCCAAGTCTGTTTTATTGCTGACCACTTTGGTGTACTCCAAAGAAGGAAAAAGAGACCTTGGCCAATTATGTGATACTCTAATCCTTTATTGGCAGCATCTTTAAGTCGAGTTGTAGATAATGAACACCTTCCCTTTCCACTTCTTTTTCTTCGTCTTCTGATTTATTTTGTGATTGTTGCTATCATCACTGTAACAGTCATCAATTCAAGGGACCATTTCTCCATCTCTGAAAACAATCAATGTAAGCATCGATGGGCATGTGTATTTTACAAAACATTTTGTTATAAATTGCTTAGCTCCAATGCGTGGCAACCTTATATGTAACAGAACCAAATATTGCCCTAGCTTGTACCATCTTCCTGATCTTGGTTTGTTTGAAACAAATCTTTGTTGTGGCTATTGTGTCAGTCCATCTCAGTGAGAGGCTCCCTCGTTTTTATTGGTCCTCTATTTCCACAATTGCTCATCATCCATCCCATTGTCCAGACTTTTCTTTCCCTAGGTTAACTTACTTGGTGATTGACTTAGATGCTGGCAGAATGGGTGAAGAGTATGTGCTAGGCAGTGTGAAGGGTAATGTTCAAGGTTACAGTGTCTACCTAGACACAATTTAAAAATAACCTCTGAAGAAGGAACATTAGTGGAACCACTTTGAGGAAAAATAAAGCCCCTGGTGATATTTTCAGGATTTGTAGAGTGGAAACAAAGAAAACCTGAGCCAAGCTGGAAATGTTCCATGGTATGTAATTCTGAATCATTGCATTTCACTCCAAACTCTGTGGGCTAACTATATACTGATCCATAGTCATACTTAGGCCCATACATGCACATTGTCAGGATATGATCATGAAATCAGCCTAGGAGTTAAACTTCAGGAAATGAGCAAAAGGAAAGGACTGTTTCTACTCTGGGACAGGATTTCCACATTCACTAAGCAAACATGATGTCTTTGACGTAATATGCCACTAGTTGAAAATGTACTATTACCAACCTTCTCCTCTGAAAGAACACTATAAACAAATCTCATGAAAGAAAAGGATTCCCACAGTAAAAAAGTTGGCATTGAGGTTTCATCCAAACTGTAGCGGTGACAAAAAATAATCAAGTAGAGCTGTGGTCACTGTGTAGCAACCTTAACCACCCTCCATATTCCTCTAAATCCCCAGCATATGGGGTTTGTTTTGTTTTTGTTTTTGTTTTTTTTGTATTCCCTGATGATTGGATGACAGGTATGAGTTCAACTTCATATGGATTTTCCAAAGACAAGACAAAGAAACGTTATTTGGCTCTGTAGTCTAAATGTTGTAATTACAATTTTCCTATGAGAGCAATATTTTGGATATAAAGTGTACTTCACAATGTAGTGGATTTTAACTACCAAAATATATACCTTTCGAAGTAGGCCCTATTAAAACAATTCAATAGTATGTCAGCAAGTACCAAATTGTACATAAAACAGAATTGTGTTGTTTGTTTTCATGCAGTGAGCTAGTTCTGCCAGAGTCCAGCAAATGCTATTGAAGCTTATTTAGGACTAACAGGATTACAAGATTGGACTTGTATTTGTTACAGGTCTTCTTTGGGCTAACAGTTCAAATAAGATATAGGGGCTGCAGTCAGCACTAACGAGTGCTCGGCATGTGTGCAGTGTGCATGCCCAAATACTTTTGAATATTTAACACAGACACATTGACAGTTTTAGTGGCAAAGACTTGACATAAAATAGAGGAAAAAGATCAAATCATATCCATTCTAAATCAGCCTGGTTAATTGTTGTTGTTGTCATTGTGTCATCGAGTCAGTTCTGACTCATAGCAACCTTGAATAGGGTTTCCGAGGAGCAGCTTGTGAATTTGAACCACCGACCTTGCGGTTCAAACAGACTTGCAGTCCAGTTTGTTATCCCAAGTCACCACACCAGGACTCCTGGCTAATTGAAGAGGAAACTAAATCCACCCATTTTGAGTCTTTTAAGTTCTACTGAATGGTGCTTTTCTAAATCAGAATTCATGCTGAACGTGTCTGATTGTGGGTGAAATATACCAGCACTGACAGGCCTCACCAAAGCAAATTTTGCAGTGGGCCCAAATAGCCTGAGTTAGTCAACAGATTGTAAAATGACAAGAGGTTATTGTATGTTGTTGTTAAATGCTATCTAGTCAGTTCTGGCCCATATCGACCCTTTATAGGGTTTCTGAGGTATGGCTGAGGAGTTTGGATTACTGACCTTGTGGTTGCCAGTTCAGTGTTAAAAAAATCAGGACTCCAGGTTTCTACAGCGCAGGTCAAAGCAAAGTGGCAGGGAAAAAGAGACAGCAGCCAAATGAGTCTTCTCCACACGCTAGTGCCATGGAGTCCTGGTGTGGTGCTGTGGGATAATGCGCCAGACTGCAAAGCCATTTGAATGGCAAGTTTGGTGGTTCAAGCTCACCAGCCGCTCCTCGGAAACCCTATACAGGGTCGCTATGGGTTAGAACCAACTTGATGGCACTTAACAACAACAACAGTATGCTCAGGCCCTGGGTAATTTGGGGAACATAAAACCCAACAAAAGAGTGTAAGCTTATTTGATGATATAAAACATATGTGTGTGTGTGTGTGTGTGTGTGTGTGTGTGTAATATACATCCACCTTTTTATATATGTATAAATATCCTGGTGTGGCACTGTAGGGTAAAGCACTAGACTGCAAAGTTGGTTTGAACTGAAACATCAGCGGTTCAAACATATCAGTTACTCTTTGGAAACCCTATATACAGGGTCATTATGAGTCAGAATCAACTCGACAGCACTTAACAATAACAAGTCTGTATATGAAAGGGGTTCAAAAAGTTATGGAAAATGGAATAAAAAGATAATGAATTTTTCCACAAACTTTTTGAAGCTACCTTTTGTATAGTACATCCACTCATGTACAAAAATAATTTAAAAAGTATTGCTAAAAAATCATCGAACCCTTTATTACACAAAAATGTCAAAATCTTAAGCTATTGTTTCTTGACATAGTCTCCATTTGGAGCTATACATGTCTAAAGGCAGTGTCTCCATCTCTCTAACCCTTCCCCGAAGAATGCTGCCCTCTTCAATTTATATCATGTCAAAATGATAGTCTGGGCACCCTTGGAGACTTAAACTAGGGCAGTGTTCTGTGAATCTTGGGAATAAAAATAAGTCTTCAGGAGCAAGACAGGACTATAGGTTGGATAGGGCAAGATTTCCCAACAAAATTCTTATACGACAACCCTTGTTACCATTGAAAATGAGCAGGTGCATTGCTGTGATAGGAAAAAATGTCTCAGAGCAACTTTCGTGGCCTTTTTCTCATCAACACAGTTTTCCGTTTTCTTTAAAATTCTTCATAATAAGCCCTCATGTTCATCCTGTGTCCTTGAAGAAATCCACTTAAATGACCCCATTGGAATCCCAGGAAATGGTCACCGTAACCTTCTGAGCTGACCTCTCTGCCTGGAATTGATCTGACCAAGCAGATCCACTTGGAAGTCACTGTTTTGTTTGGACTTTTGTTTGAAGGCACCCTAACAAGCCTAAAACAAGCATATTACTGAGAAAATGAATTTGCAGCCATTCACTGATTACAGAGACGTGTTTAAGCGTGTTTTGTTTGGAATGAACATATGTATATATGAACTGGTCCCTAGTAGCAATACTTCTTGACTTACCCTCATATTTATAATAACAATCCCTGGTAGCTTAGTGGTTACATGTTGAGCTGCTAACTGTAAGATCAACAGTTCAAATCTACCAGCCACTACAGGTGAAAGATGAGGCTTTCTCCTCCTGTAAAGATTTACATGCCTCAAAAACCCTATACAAGGTATCTCTGCATCTGAACCAACTCAACAGCACACAACCACTGTGTGTATTTATAGTGCATATCTGCATGTGTATATGTGTGTATATATATGTAGATGTATATGAAGGTATAAGGAGCTCTGGTAGCGTAGTGGTTACGAATCGGGCTGTGAACTTTAAGGTCAGCGGTTCAAAACTACCAGCCGCTCCGCGGGAGAAAGATGAGGCTTTCTACTCCCGTAAGGATTTATACCCTCAGAAACCCTTTAAAGGGTCTCTATGGGTCAGAACCGACTCCACGGCACTTAACAACAACAACATATGAAGGTATAAGGAGCTCTGGTAACATAGGGGTTATGAGTCAGGCTGCTAATCTCAAAATCAGTATCTCGAAGCTACTAGCAGTTCCCTGGAAAAAGGCAAGGCTTTCTGCTCCCATAAAGATGTACAGCCTCAGAAACCCTGTACAGGGTCACTATGAGTCGGAACTGACTCCACAGCACACAACCACCACTACCACCATATGTAAGTATATATCTGTATATATCATTTATACTGTCCTGTTTTAACTTATCTTTGTAATATTGAGGTCATGACCATCAAGAACCCTTTTCATAATGTGAATACAATATCATTCCTGTAGCTCTGTGTGGCTGTTTTAATAAAATAAGGAGGAAGACTATCGAAAGGTTTACATATAAAAGACTGGATGCATGACTTACTTTATGTGTCACTTAAACAGTAGCATTGAGCCAGATAGACAGATGGAAGAGACACATCTCAGAGCTGCATCTGTGGAGCAAAATGTACTAAAAATAAAACCCTGACACAGATGCCACTGAGTCATTCAAAGATGAACTGCAAAAGCTATTGGAACATTATCAGCTGACAGGAAAACAACTATCCAACACCAATGAAAGTCACTTACAGAAGAAGGGGCTTTTCTCGGAGACCTGCACAAATATAGAAGAATTTTTAATAGGCACCAGCCACAAGTCACAAAAAAAAAAAAAAAAAAAAAAAAGCTACAACTCTTTTTTGTGTAAATGCCATCAGGAGCAACAGATGGCTGTTCCCTTTCACAGGAGAAGCCGAATGGCTACAACTTTTCAAATATATGACTGTGGAACATCTACTGAAGGCAGTTCCCGTAATGAAAGAGTGCTCTCAAAACTTCATTCATGACCATCTCAGAGTCTTAGCTGACGATATGTTACGTGAAAAAAGTATAGACTAGACCGAAACTGTTTCCTGTGAACCTAACTGCTCACCATCCTGAAGTAATAACATCAAGACGAGTAGTTGGTTTATTGGCCCCTGGTGTCCTCTTCTCAGCCACCAGCACCACCACTGAGAATGCTTACTGAGAACACTTACAGGCATCTTAATATTTTATCCTCCCGGCTATCCTGGGAAGAAGGTTCCAGTATTGGGCCAGCTGTCTAGCCTAAGGTAATATGCTTGAGGCATTTAAACAAATGAAGTAAAAGATTCAGGACCAGATTTGTCTCCCCGTAAACGCCTAGCTCGTAACTGCTAAGTTATACTACCTCATCTAACATGTCCAAATACCAGCCTGTAGAGGAAACCCATCATCACCACTGGGATAGCGGCTTGGCTTGCAAAAAGCTTAACAGCATCTCTAGTCAAGAAACATCCACAGACAACATAGTAACTCACTGCTGAGTGATTGTCTTAATTCCAATGGAAAAATAGCCTGCATGTGAATAAGCACATAAGTGGTATGCAATATAAATAAACACACACTGAAAAAAAAAAAAAAAAATGAGAGCACAGCTGATTCCAAGCTTAGTTGTTAGGTGCTAATCCCTAGGTCAGTAGAACAAGGGAGCATGCATTTATATAGTGGTTCATAGTCCAAGAAACTTTCATTTCCAAACTCGCATCTATTAACTCCTTTTGTCTTCACAACATTTGAATATAGATAGATCAGTTATTTTAGTCTCCACTACCTGGTGTGGCGATGTAAGATCAGCACTGGACTGCAAACCGCACGGTCAACAATTCAAACCCACCAGCTGCTCCTTGGAAATGCTATACAGGGTCGCTATGAGTGGGAACCAACTCCAAGGCACTTAAAAAAAAAAAATACATGTTAGGAAAATGAGTTTTAAAGGGGTTAATTCACCAAGACCATAAGGCCTTAGAGTAGCCCACCACCCTGAGATGTAAGTCCAGGTTTGCTAAGATCATACTTCTCACTTGGGAACAATAAAATGGCATTCAAATGTGCTGACATACTGTAAGAAGGCACTTAAATATTGAAGTTCATACTGTTTCATGGACTGATTACAATTGTCAGTGCTTGGATCTGTTGTTTACTGATTGCTACTGAATGTGTTTGTAATTGTCTATGTGTTGTTTTCTTGTTTCTGGTATTACTATTAATTTCTAGGAAAAGTTATACTCTAATAAATACGAGAGAAGAGAGGTTTATTTTTATTTCCCTTGACCGTTGTTGTTAGGTGCCATTAAGTCCTTGACTGTAGCCTGCATTTATTCATTAATAATCAAGTAATGACTAAACTTCGGTTAGTAGGGACACAAATCCTGTCTCCAAAGAGCTTCTACTAGTGAAAATTATTCTGTCTGAATCCTAATCCACTCCTGAGTGGTCCACCGATGCCTGTAGACCAGAGTTAACCCACTTTTGCATTGTGGATCTTGATACATAAGGTACGTCTAGGGTTAGGCAACACTCAGGAGCCTCCTCCCAGGACCTACCTTCCCTTGTGTTTATTTTTCAGGGGATCTTCTACTAAGTCAGACCTCTTAATTCATGACTATATTTCAGCATCTGCCCTTGTTTCCTATGGGATTTCGTGCCCTTTGTGAAGCTCATCTCACCCAGTTTTGACCTTCTGAGTCCTAGGTGTCCTTTGATTTACTATGCTAGGAAGAGCTCCCATTGTTTCTGTTTAGGATTTTTTGCCTTAGCACTTGGTCCCAAGGAAACCTACCCCCTCCATTCACAAGAAGAGCTTGAGTTTCAATGTGCTAATTAAATCCAGCTAAATGGTTTTCTTGCTAGTACATAATTCAAGAGGTTTTCTGTTAATGTTTGTTGAATGAATAAATGACTTCAATCCAACACAAGTCCTGTACCACAATAAGAACAAAAGGTAACTCTTCACATTCACTGCCTGCTGGAAATGATAACTGTGAGATATTGTAGAATCCTCTCCTGGATATTACAGATATATGTACATAAAAAAAAAAAAAAAGTTTACCCAAATTGTACTTCCTTTTAGATATGGAAAACCATATTTTGACATTTTACTAACATTTCTATTAATCACTGGCATTACTCTACATTTTCCTCCCTTGCAAGATATAAATGTTTTGCTCAATTAGTCCTTAAAGAAGTTCTGTTTCAAGTCCATAATACAGTGTTATCTCATAATGCGTTTGTGTTTGCCTAGTGTGGCACTGTAGGATAAGTTGTTGTTGTTGTTGTTAAGTGCCGTC
>NW_006408522.1:27294010-27301238 GCF_000296735.1 Chrysochloris asiatica | reverse complement strand
TTAACATTTTATCTTTAGGCTTAGGGATAAAAAAACTTACACTCAAGAAACATGTAGGAAACATGCCAGTAAGAAATAAACTGACATATTGTGTGCTTTGAATAATGTGCTCTTAGAATTTAGAAAGGGAAAGGATCATTAATAAAGGCTTCATGGAAGTCAGAACTTGAATAGAACTGGATTGTCCACTTGCCCCCAGAAGTCCTTTCTGTAGATCAGTCACCAAGACCTTGAGGTTCTTTCTTTACAACTTCCTTTATAGCCAACCTTTCTTCTTTTTCCTGTGGTCACCATCTATGTTAGAATAGTTGGGACTGTGGCAAATTCGAACAAATCCATGGAGCTCAATAAGAAACCACAAGAGTAGTATTTGAATTGTTATAACTAAGAAACTTGTAAAATTCTCTGAGTCAATTTCACCCTGGTTACTATACTAAATGAAGGAGCTCTGGTAGCGTAGTGGTTACGAATCAGGCTGTGAACCGCAAGGTCAGCAGTTTGAAACTACCAGCTGTTCCACGGGAGAAAGATGAGGCTTTCTGCTCCTGTAAAGATTTACAGCCTCGGGAACCCTGTACAGGGTCGCTATGAGTCGGAACCGACTCCACGGCACATAACCACCACCACTACCACCACTATACTAAATGAGAGAAGTACAAAAGCACTTCATAAAATATCAAGTTCTATAGACATGTACAGATTGTTATTCTAATTCACCAAGCTGTACTGTGTGTCCCATCTTTTCATGTTTCCAAGAATTACCAAACACCAATTTCGTTTTCCTAAAAATCCCTCCATCATGCACTTAACAACAACAGAAAACAAGTCCATGGCACCTAGTCTGACTCATATGCTCCTGTGTTGCTGTTGTTAAGTGTCATTAAGTTGATTCTGACTCATAGTGATCCTGTGTAGGGTTTCTGAGGAACAGCTGGTGAGTTTGAACCACTGACCTTGTGGTGCAAACCAACCTTGGGATCAAGTGCTTATCCTCAGCGCCACACCAGTACTCCTATAGCATTGGCTGTAAATCTTCATGGAAGCAGATTACTGTCACATCTTTCTCCCATAGAGAGGCTGGTGGGTTCAAACCACTGACCTATCAATTAACTGCCAAGTGCTTAGCCATTGCGCCAATAAAGATTTGGTAGTGTCGTACTATTTACAAGAAAGCTTCATTGCTCTCCAATAATTTGCTTCGGCCTCTTTGTTCAGCATTACCACCATTGCTATTGTGTGTGAAGCTGTACTTCATTTAAGTTGTATTTTCACTCCCTTGTTCTTCACACCAGTGCACTTTTCCTCTGCCTGAACATACCTTGGAAGACCAGAGTCTATATGCCCTTCAAGGACAGTCTACTTAAATCCAGGAATACTTCCCTAATTTCCCAAGTTGGCAGTGATCTCATCCTATGTTAATATTCATAAATTTATTTTCTGAATCATTTATCACCACCCATCATATACTACTCTACCTTGGAAATTATAACAACTGGTGGTCAGGGAAAACTTCTGGCTCTTGGAGTTCTCTGCTCATTTCATACAGTGCGTTACACATAGGAGATTCTCAATGAATATTAATAGTAAGTGAATGAATGCTTCAGCCATATGGAAAGATGAGACATACAAAATCCATTGTTTTCGCTCTGAATTTTCTGTGGTTTACTGAGTTCACAGAGGACTACCACATAACGGGTTAAGAAAAGCTCTATTAGCAATTACAGCTGTTTGTGAAGGAGCTCAAGGCCATTATGAGATTAGCAGGACTAGGTCTTTGAAGTCTGTACTAGTCTCTGGAATTTCCCAGTCCCCCTCTCCACCTTCACCCCAACACCTCCCTCCTTCTACCAAACCCTTGCTCCTCTCCAGAGTGTGTTGTGTAGCAAAATGTACCTATGAAATGAAGTAGTTAGATAATTTTGAGTACTTTTAAATCTTACGTAAGTAGATTTTCTTCCTGGCCATTCTTTGGCCCGCGTCAAATATTGCTTGTGTTTCAAGGACATCTGCCTCCGCCATTATTCAGTAAGACGTAATGATGTTACCTGTTGCTTATGTCCAGTATATCTCAAAAGAAGGCAAGACCCAAATGAAGATTCAAGGACTGGCTAGGTACCAAAATTGGTGTATCATTTCTTTAAGGCCAGGGTCCTTTTTGTCTCTGTTTCGCCTCAGAGTTAGATAAACTCCTAATATTGTTCCTCATCACTGGGTGGAAAAATTTTCAAAGGACTTTCAGTCCAGCTACAATAAAACTGGGTTTAAATCAAATCAATTCAGTGGCAGCAACCAAGTGGATTGAAATACTGAAACATACAGCATGCGCCTGCTCCCTGTGCATGGGGTTTGTAGTGCCAAGAACATAAGAACACTTTATAGGCTTACTCTTCATGCATACTTCTTGTTCCCAGTTCTCCTTGGCTAGGAACAGGTATGATAAAAAATACTTCTGTCTCCTTAGCAGATAAACATGTCTGCACACCTGGCAAGGTGTAATTGAGGAAAGATCAGATTCCAAGGAAAATGCAAGATAATGAGAAATATTCTTAAATCAAGGCTGAATCACTTTTTACATAGAAAAACTTCAAATAAAACTGTAACCTGAAGCTATTCACATGTAAGTATGCTTAATGTAAGACAGAATCTGCACATAAAAAGAAACTTGACTCTTCATGAAATAATAGCAACTCTTCAAATACGCAATGAAAATAAAAATTGGAAAATCAACTGCAAGTGTTCATTCCTGATAGCCACTCTTCTCAAGACCATGGGAAATGCCAACTCTTTCATAGCCAGGCCTACAGAGAATACAGCTTATACCATCTGCATCTTCTTCACGTTATGAATGTTCATTTGGCTGGTTAGCTCTTTTCTGTTCACACAGAGTCTAATGGTTCTCTTGGAGCCACCTAAGAGACCCCAGCACCTCTGTAAAGCCCTTTCCTAATCTCATGCCCAGCAATAATACTTACCATGTTGGTGATTCAGTAGAGTGTTCCTCAAATAAAATTATTTATATGGATTACTAATATTTGTCCATATTTAAGATTATAGCTGTCACCCCTGTTCATCCAGTTTTGTAATTTATGATAGCTATTTACCCTTCTCCACCACTTGTCTGTCAGTTTGTCATACTGTGGTTGCTTGTGAGTTGCTGTGATTCTGAAAGCTATGCCACTGGTATTTAAAATACCAGCAGGGTCACCTATGGTGGACAGGTTTCAGATGAGCTTCCAGATGAAGACAGACTAGGAAAAAGGAGTGACAATCTACTTCCGAATATTTAGTTACTGAAAACCTTATGAATAGTGGAGAAACACTGTCAGATATAGTGCTGGAAAATGAGCCCCTCAGGTTGGAAGTCACTCAAAATGTGACTGGGGAAGAGCTGCCTCCTCAAAGTAGACTTGACTATGATGACGCGAATGGAGTAAGCCCATTGGAGAAAAGTCCACGACACCTTCATTTGCTGATGGGGCACAACTAAAAATGAAGAGAAACAGCTGTAAACATCCATTGAAAATCAAAACATGGAATGTACAAAATATAAATATAGGGAAATTGGAAGTTGTCTAAAATGAAATGGAATGCATAAACATCGATATCGTAGGCATTAGTGACCTGAAATGAACTGGTATTGGCCATTATGTATCTGATGACCACATAGTTTACTATGCCACAAATGACAAATTGAAGACAAATGGTGTTGAATTCATTGTCAAAAAGAACATATCCAGATCAGTCATGAGGTTCAACACTGTCTGTGATAGGCTAATATCCATGAACCTACAGAGAATCCCAGTTAAAACCACTATTATTCAAATTTATGCACCAAACACTAAAGCCAGTGAGGATTAAATAGAAGAATTCTACCAATTTCTTCAATCTGAAATTGATCAAACATGCAATTAAGATGTATTGATCATTACTAGTGATTGGAATGCAAAGGTTGGAAGCAAAGAGGAAGGATCAGTAATTGGAAAATATGGCTTTGGTGACAGAATAGATGCTGGAGAGTGCATGATAGAATTCTGCAAAACCAATGATTTGTTCATTTCAAATACCTTCTTTAGACAGCATAAGAGATGGCTATACATATGGACCTCACCAGATGGAATACATAGAAATCAAACTGACTACATCTGTAGAAAGAGACGATGGAAAAACTCCATATCATCAGTCAAAACAAGGCCAGGGGCAGACTGTGGAACAGACCATCAATTACTCATATACAAATTCAAACTGAAGCAGAAGAAAATGAAAACAAGTCCACAAGAGCCAAAATATGACCATGAATATACCCCACCTGAATTTAGAGATCATTTTAGAACAGATTTGATACATTAAACACTAAAGACCGAAGACCAGAAGAGTTGTGGGATGACATCAAGAACATCATACGTGAAGAAAGCAAAAAGTCTTCCACTTTTTCTCTGATCCTCCATCTTACAAGCAAGCATGATATCCTTCTCCAGTGACTAGTCCCTTCTGACAATATGTCTGAAGTATGAGAGACAAAGTTTGTCCATCTTGGCCTCTAAGTAGCACTCTGGCTGCACTTCTTCCAATACAGATCTGTTGGTTCTTTTGGCAGCCCATGGCACTCTCAATATTCTCCTCCAACACCATAATTCAAAAGCATCAATTCTTCTATGGTCTTCCTTATTCACTGTCTGGCTTTCACATGCATATGAGGTTATTGAAAATACCATGGCTTGGGTCAGGCACACCTTAGTCCTCAAGCTGACATCTTTGCTCTTCAACACTTTAAAAAGGTCTTGTGCAACAGATTTGCCTAATGCAATACGTCGTTTGATTTCTTGACTGCTGCTTCCTTGAGTGTTGATAGTTGATCCAAGAAGAATGAAGTCCTTGACAACTTCAATCTTTTCTCTGTTGATAAGAGTGTTGTTTATTGGTCCAGTGGTGAGGATTTTTGTTTTCTTGACATTGAGATGTAATCCATACCAATGGAGAAGGATATCATGTTTGGTTAGGTGGAGAGTCAGAGAAAAAGAGGAAGACCCCCAATGAGATGGATTAGGCAAGTAGAAGCATCGATGGACTCAAGCGTGGCAACAGTAGTGAGGTTGGCCCAGGATTGGGCAGTGTTTCATTCTGCTGTGCATAAGGTAGCTATGGGTTGGAACTGACTAGATGGCACCTAACAACAACAACAACAACATTACCCTTATCTCCATACTTCCACGATTCTTTATTGAGGGAAGATGGAATCAATTGACTGGGATAATTTCTATACCCCCTGTAATCCAGTGGATCTTAACCTGGCTGCATATTCAGATGTCCTGGGGTGCTTGTGATACAAATGCCTGACCCTTATGCATGAGGATGCTGATTAATTGGCCCAGTTTAGGGATTGTTGTTGCTTTTGTTAAGTGCCATCAAGTAGATTCTAGCCCATAGCGACCCTGTATAGTGTTTCTGAGGAAAGGCTAGGGAGCTTGAACCACCAACTATGCTGTCAAACGACTTTGCAATCCACTGCATTAACCCACAGTGCCACACCAGGACTCCAGTTAAGGGATTGGGCATCTATATTTTCTTTAATTTCTAAATTGATTCTAAAATGAGGCCAGTTTGAGAATTACCGTCATAATTCCTGTCTTTCCATAACTCTTTAAATCTTTTTGAAAAGAAAATCAGAGACCTATTATTGTTGTTAAGTGAGCCAAGTTGGTTTCAACTTACAGCGACCCTGTATAGGATTTCAGAATAGCAGCTGGTAGTTTTGAACTATTGACCATGTGGTTAGCAGTCCAGTTAAGCCTTGGAATTAAACAAAATCTCATGAAATGCTACTGTGTTGTGACACAAGTTACAAAGCTTCTCTCTACCTCAGATTTTCACGTGTAGACTGGCAATGTCCATGTCTATATTTGAAAGTTATTTTGAATGTTAAATGAAAACTCAACTATGATGTGTCCAGCATGGTGCCTGGCACACACTTTGTGTTAGAAAATATTAGTTTCTATGCCCTTCTCATGTGTTAATAAGATTTTTATATTAAAATTGTTTTTTAAATAAGTCCACAAATCAATAGACATATGAAACCCATTTCTGTTAAAAGTAACATTGTTTACTTATCTGTAAGGGCCATTCCGTGATTGCTACCCAGAATTGAGCCTCTCTGATAGCTGAACTGACAGAGAGCCTTCATGTCAGAAATTGCTAGAAAAATGCACACAACTCTTTAGCAGCAAAGCAGCAGCCCGCCACTAAATGGCAGTTGATGGAAGCTGCATACTATACCTTTGCTACATGCAAGGGAAGGGCTCCCTGAGGAGAAACACTAAGCCTGCCTTCTGCAAGCAGCTACATAACATGAAAAGGAGAAGGATCCTGATCAGCGAGGTGATATCAATCAGAAGCAGAGACCAGAAGACACTTTGACAGTGAAAAATAATGAGTGACAACGAACAGAAATAAAATAACAGTATCAGAGGGCAAAGTAAGCCTTGTGAAATACCTTTACGCATACATGGTGTCAGGCTATATACCATGTCAAAGACTCATCATGCAACGAATGTTCTTTCTAGCTCTTTCTAGAATGTCCTAGAATGTATGGAGTACCTGGGTCAACCTAAGTGCTTGTACACTACTCTGTACAAAAAGATGTATGCACGTTCTGCCGTGGAACACAGAATTGGAGCAGTCTTTATACAATTTGATTTTATCTTCCTCTAGAAAAAAGGATAAAGCACTGGGCCTCAAGATCAGTGATTCAAACTCACCAGCCACTCCTTGCAAACCCTACACGGGTCGTTATGAGTCAGAACCAACTTGACAGCACTTAACAACAACAATGGAGAAAAGCAAAGGGCAGAAGCAAATAAGTGATGTTAACATTTCAAGAGAAAAATGGGGAAGCACCGGCAAATAATAGCAAATCATCTGAACTGTAGGTTGCTAAAGCCTAATGTCAAAAATTTTAGAGGGGAACCTTTCAGATATTTGTGAGTTCTGAGTGCCTGAAAACTTTGTATAGTAACATATTTAACACTTCTATATAAGGCAGCAGTATGATTCTCGATTTTTTAAAAATTGCTTTTGTATTCTTAGAGCTTTTATTTTCTTTGACTCATTCCTATTCATTCTTAATTTTTTCCTTGTTTTAAATATCACTACTGTTGTTTGGTGTGCCGCTGTGGGTTAATGCGCCAGACTGCAAAGCCGTTTGAACAGCAAGGTCGGCAGTTCAAGTTCACCA
>NW_006408522.1:27289732-27293510 GCF_000296735.1 Chrysochloris asiatica | reverse complement strand
TGGATGGAACAAATGATTAAACATTCTATTACTAGCAGACACCTTAGAAGACAGACCTGGTGTCCTATTGCAGAAAGGTCCCAGCCTTGAAAACCCTGTGGATTATGTCATTCTACGCTGCACATATGCAGTGAGTGTGAGGAGAAATCGACTTGATGATAACGAAAATCAACATATTTAGGCTAGAATTCTCAGAAAAGTTTATTCCATGCAGTAACAGGGAGCTTCTAGCTTTATCCTGCCTTTAATGTAGTATATTTAGTATCTTATTATGAGATGGTGTTGATTGATTTGAGATAACAATTTTATTATGCTAATGAAGTATTTCTCTTGAGTTAATATGCCATTAACTTTTTTTTTTCAAGTCAGCAGTCGATGTTAAATTTTCATACCAAATTGTTGACATCTATCAAAAATTTCACACATTGTTATCCTTTAAACATATTATTAATTGTATTAGTAACTATACTGAGACATCCTTGGTTTCCTGGGGTAAGGAAAATCTACAGTTATAAGCTAGTATAGTGTTTTCTCAATTCTTAGATGCCGCCAATTATTACACAGTAAAAAGCTTTCCAAAGGGAAAAAGAAACAAGGCTATGTTGTTAAGTGCCGTTGAGTTGGTTCCAACTCATAGCGACACGGTATAGGGTTTCTGAGGAGCAGCTGGTGAATTTGAACTGCTGACCTTGTGGCTCACCATCCAGTGTTGATCCTACAGCACCACACCAGGGGTCCTAGATAGATATATGAAGGGGCTTAAAAACTTTCATGGAAAAAATGGAATTAAAAGATAATGGAATTTTCCCATTAAACTTTTGGCTCCCTCCTCTTTGTTGCGTAGTGGTTACGAATTGGGCTGCTAACCTCAAGGTCAGCAGTTCAAAACTACCAGCTGTTCTGTGGGAGAAAGATGAGGCTTTTTGCTCCCATAAAGATTTGCAGCCTCAGAAACCCTGTGCAGGGTCACTATGAGTCAGAACCGACTCCACAGTACTTAACAACAACAACATACAAACAGATTATAAAATGTGCTTCAATTAAAAAACAATTAAATGTGAAACCTATATAGCTTAAAATTAAAGAAATAAGATAGTAGAGTGCTCATTTTAAAGTTTCAAGCATTTTTTAATATTAGCAACAACATTCATAAGCTACATTTGTCCAGTTTTGGTGTTTGGATTATACAATGTTTGGCGCCCCCACCCACCCACTACTAAAGATATGTCCCGTCATCTAGCATCTGATATGGTGTCTTAGAGAGCTGCTAGAGTTAATCACAATCGTCGGCAATTCTGGCAATTGGTATTAAAAGAAAAAGGTTACATCATGTGAAGCATTATCTGTTTAAAACAGCATAGAAGACTAGCAGTCCTTTTTAGGCATATCTTGCTCAAAAACCACTTCAAGAATTTAGTTATATACTATATATACTGCACATATCTAGATTTAAAAAAAATCTTTTCTAAGCTAGAACATTGGAAGCATTCTGTGAAAGTCAGGAACAATTTAAAGCAGCTCACAATGACTACTTTTTTATCTGAAAAGCTGTAGCCAATGCAAGTAAAAACAAGCAAGAAGTATAAAAAATGGAAAGGAGGATGCAACATTGTCATTATCTGCAAATGATATGACTGTGTACATGAAAAACTCGAGAAAGTCACCAAGTAAGACATTGAGAACCATACAGGAAGCCAGCCAAGGGACTGGCAATCTAATTAACAGAAAACCCAGTAACTTCCTTAGGTACACAGACACAGACAAACACACACACCGTAGTAGTTTAGAATAGGTAACAGTAAAAAAAGATAGCCTTTAAGATAGCAACAGGATATAGGCATCAGTATTATTAAGATGTCAGCTTTTAATTTATTAATGGATGGAATCAAAATTAATATACCAATAGGATATTTTTAATTAGAAAAAAACTCTAAAGTTTTCATGAAAAATGAACGCATGGGAATTTCCAGAAAAATGTAGAAAAAGCAAAAGTAATAAGTGAGGTATGCCCCAATGACTAGACGTGCCATGGCTCTGTAGGGCAGGCAGTGGGCTGTGAACCACGAGGTGGGTCACTGGAGCCCCCCAGTTTCTCCAGGGGAGACAGAGAAAGCCTCAAAAATAACAGCCTTAGAAACTCTATGCAGGGTCGCTATGATCATATAAATGTATCTCTGCATTCAAGTAGTTTGATACTACCACACGTCATATACAAACCAGTCAATAAAATAGGATAGAGAATCCAGTAATAGATCCAAATCTATTTAGAATATTGAGTATATGATTAATGTAATGTTAAAATCAATGGAGAAACAAGAATTGTTCGATAAAACGATCATTGGAAAAACTGGCAGTCAGCCACCTCAAAAAGGATAAAGTGATATCTTTTTAACAAATGTATATGTATCTATGAGTCAAGTGGTTAAAACAACAAAACGAAGGTACTAGAGGAATATATAGTATCATAACTTTTCTGTTACTGGGTTTTTCTTTTCCTTTCCCAAACCTGAAGCAAGGAAGGTCCTTTTAAGCAAGAAAATATCATTGATAAATTTAACTACAAAAATTGAAAGTGTGTGCATGGGGAAAAACTTTTAATGACAAATGTATATTTGCAACACATGACAAAGAAGTTATTTCCTTTATAAATGCAAAGTTCTTAAAAATCAATTAAAAAATGATCATGAATACACAGGCCACAGAGAAACAAACATAAATGGCTCTTCAATATATAAATAGATGCTTATCCTCACTTAAATTTAAATGTGCAAATTAAAGTAGCTATATAAATTTGAACCTAGAAATGAGAAAAGTTTGTTTATATATGCTGGCAAGGGTGTGGAAACACAATTCTCTCGTCTTAATTTGATGTAACTTCTTTGAAGGACAATTTAGCTATACACATTACATATGCAGTGATGATATATATACACATCTATCTTAGTGTACATCAGTAATGATATCCCCTCATTCTATGGCGTCTTCTGAATCCAGCTTGAACCTCTGGAAGATCTCTGTCAATGTATTACATTTAGCAAATCTTTTTATAATACATTTCTGTATTACCTTTAGCAAATCTTTACTCGCATGGGTTATCAAAGAGATTATCTGATGATTTCCACATTCTGTTGGGTCACCTCTCTTTGGAATGGGTACAAGTATGAATCTCTTCCAATCAGTCGGCCGTATAGTTGTCTTCCAAATTTCTTGGCAGAGATGAGTGAGAGCCTCCTGCGCCCCTTACTGTCTTGAAAGATTTCCATTTTGATTTCATCAATTCCTGGTGCCTTGTTCTTTGCCAATTCCTTCAATGCACCTTGGACTTCCTCCTTCAGGGTCATTGGCTCTTGATTATATGCTCTCTCTTGAAATGATTGAACATCAACAATTTCCTTTTGGTATAGTGAATCTGTGTATTCCTTCCATCTTCTCTTGATGCTTTCTGCATCATTCAATAATTTGCCCAGTGAATCTTTCAATAACAAAAGTCAAGGTTTGAATAAACAACATTCTTATCAATGGAGAAAAGATGGAAGTTGTCAAGGACTTCATTCTTCTTGGATCAACTACCAACACTCACAGAAGCAGCGGTCAAGAAATCAAATGATGTATTGCATTGGGCAAATCTGCTGCACAAGACTTTTTTAAAAAGTGTTGAAGAGCAAAGATGTCAGCTTGAGGTCTAAGGTGCGCCTGAACCAAGCCATGGCGTTTTCAATAACCTCATATGCATGTGAAAGCTAGACAGTGAATAGGAAGACTATAGAAGAATTGATGC
>NW_006408522.1:27257853-27288267 GCF_000296735.1 Chrysochloris asiatica | reverse complement strand
TGGTAGATTCGAACTGCTGACCTTGTGGTTAGCAGCCCAGCTTGTAACCACTATGCTACCAGAGTGCCTTAAACAAATCATTAATGAAGGGAAATTTGATTGTCACTCTAATTAAAACCAATCACTTTTTATCCTCTATGATTAACAGAAGGAACCCTGGTATCATTGTTGTTGTTGTTAAGTGCCATTGAGTCGGTTTTGACCCACAGCGACCCTGTACAGGTCTTCTGAGGAGTGACTGGTGAGCTTGAACTGCTGACCTTGTGGTTGAAACTGACATTGTGGTTTAAATTGACTCTATAGTCCAGCGCATTAACCCAAAGCACCACGTGGTTTACAAACTGGGCTATTAACTGCAAGGCCCTCAGTTCAGCGGAAGAAAGATGAGGCTTTCTGCTCCTGTAAAGATTTACAGCCTTGGAGACCCTATACAAGGTCACTATGAGTCAGAACCAGCTCCACAGCACGCAACCACCACCACCACCACCACGATTAGGAAGGAGTCCTGGTATGGTGCTGTATGATAAAGTCCACACTTCAAACCTACCAGCCACTCCTCAGAAACCATACATAGGGTTGCTCTGAGTGGAAAAATAGGGTCGCCTTCTCTGTTCTGCAACCGCTGCCATGAAGGTCCAGCTGTGCCTCTTTTGCACCAGGTCAAGAGAAATCAGAAGCCTGAAGGTAGAAAGGCTCAATGAGAAAGAAATGGTTGCAGGGCAGGCAATTAAAAGTGTTTGCCATAGATAAGTACTGGAATTATCCCCAATTAACAAATAAGGAGACTAAAGTCTGAGGTCATACTTCCTGTCACGGTCATAAAATATTTCCTGGAAAGTTGTAGCAAATGCCTGGAAGTAGTCCAAAGGTATATAAACGGTTAATGGTTAATGGTAAATGGTCAAATAAAGCATAGATATTGATCAGCCCCCCTTCCCCCCCCCCCCAAAAAAAAGGCTCTTGACAATCCCATGTGTACCAGAGTAGAACTATGGCCCATTGGGTCTTCAGTGGCTGATTTTTTTTCAGAAGTAGATCATCAGTCATTTCTTCCCAGGAGCCTCTGGGTGAACTGGAGCCACCAAAGTTTCAGTTAATAGCATGTATTTACCCAGGGAATCCCATAGACATTATGAGCATTTATCATTGTTTAAAAAGAAGAAAGAAAAGAGAGAGAGAGGAAGGAAAGAAGAAATCGGCAGTTCTGTATGGAAGGATTAGGAAACAGATCTATAATATTTATCTAGGGTTTTTAAGAAAACAGCAACATCCAGGAAAGTTTCTATGGCATGTTGAAAAATACATATATATATGCACACATTAGCACACACAGACCCACATACATGCATGACTCTCTTTACCAATTTCTGGAAAGTTAAATTAGTATATAGTACAGGAGTTCTGGTGTGGTGCTGTGGGCTAATGTGTCAGACTGCAAAGTCATATGAACTGCAAGGTCGGTGGTTCAAGCTCACCAGCTGCTCCTTGGAAATCCTATACAGGGTCACTATGGGTCAGAACCGGACTCAACAGCACTTAACAACAATAGGATTTACTCAGAGGAAGTGGACTCTGGGATAAGGGCCCAGAGAAACTTACTTTTGGTTGACAACCTTTTGTAATGTTTAAATTTCTATCGTATGCTTAAGTTGTTTTTTCAGTTCAAATATCTAGTGTATTCTTTTGTTAAACTTGTTTTGATATTTCAAATGATATTTTTCTGTACTCAGAATGATCCACAATGTTTCTGAATATCTGGAAGAGTTGATTTTTCATAGCATTTCGCTCCACTTGTTTGGAGAGTTTCAAAAGATAATTCATGTTTTCAAACACAAATTTAAATGATTTGATAAGCAAGCACACCCTGCTTCCTTCATCCCTTAATAAAGTTAGCTCTTGGATGGGGAAACACAGAAGCCTTTGCCAAATGTCTGCTTTGAATGAAATAGAGCTGGTCACTTTAGATGGTTAGTTACAGATATTAGCTCATTTTCATATTCACTTAATTTTCTTTAGGAATCTAAGTAAAGAAAAAGCAGTTCTACTTTCTTTATCAAATTTAGAGGAAGTATTACTTTTCATCCTTGCACATTTTTTAAAAGAAATATTTACCTGACAATCACATCCCTGTTTTTCCTTGAAATCTCCAATGTGTACTTCCCCTAGGAAACTGTGTCATAAGAAATGAATACAAAGATTGAACTTGATTGTATGTGTGGTGGCATACTTTAAATGCCTTCTTCTTATGTACTTTTGTTTTTTGTTTATTTGAATAATAGTGAAATAAAAATTGATGATGTTGGAAATGCTGGTGATGCCATTTCTGCCTCCCTGGCTGAATTAAGATTTTTTAGAATTCATTTTGGCACGGACAGCTTGGCACTGCCCTGCTAAATCTACAATCCTTAAGATTTTCTGGGTGAGGGGTGAAGCTATGGAAACTGCCTGAAGAGCCGGCTCTCATATTCTCTCCAAAAGAGAGGAACTCAGGGAGAAAAACAGTACTAGAACTGAAGCTGGGGTTCTGTGGGAAAAAGGAGACTCTGAAGGTAATAATGTCTGTGCATCCAAGAAGAATAATCAGCTTGTATCCGAGGAAGGTGATGCCAGAATCCTTTTGTTCAAAGAAAAATCAAGTTGCTTAGTTACAGAGAGATTTTGAACTTCTAAATGTCAGAAGTAGAGGAAAGAGTAGAATTAGAACCCACGTCCCTAAGACAAAACATCTCAAAGAAAGAAAGAAAACTATGCTAACGCAGTTCTTCCTGTTACTCAAACACACTTCTTAACCCAGTTGAGAAATCAGCCCACATATTGTGCCCAAACCACACTTTCAACTGTTCAGCTGCTTCTTTATTTTATTCCTGGCCTTCCTGACACCAGCAATGAAGTGACCTGAGGTCCCTTCCCATACAGTCACTTAGGAACATCTCATGTGTAGTACATGAGTTTGATTTGCTTCATTGGCAGCCAAACTGGAACCGATAAGGTTGTATGTCAGAGCGTAGCATGTGTGGCAGCCGTGTTTGAGAAGACAGACATGGAGAGCCACAAGTTGCAATGCTGCCAGTGTGTATGGGAGCAGTGGTAGTCCAGTGGTAGAATTCCTACCTTCCATGCTGGAGACTCGGGTTTGATTCTCAGCCCATGATCCTCACGCACAGCCAGCACACCTAAGTCAGTAGAAACATGATCTTCCAAACTAAGAAGAATAGGGAGAAAGGTCTGGCAGTCTACCTCTAAAAATCAGTCACTGAAACCCCTCTCTGGCTCACAATGGTCATTCTACAACCAACCATAGGGGCAGCACAAAACTGGGCAGCAATTCATTCCATTGTGCATGGGATCGCCTTGAGTCAGGGCTAAACTAGATGGCAGCTAACAACAACAACAACAAATATACCAGAGAGTCAGTGTTGAATCAGGGGTGTTGCCACCTCTAACCACCCTGAGCAGAGTAATGTGACGGTGAGTGTGTTGTGTCCTCACTGTTTTGCCGTCTCCAATAGCAGCAGAACTCGTAGCACGGAAATGACAGTGTCAGATCCATTTCTGTGATTCTGCCATCCTTTATGAATGCACCACTGAAACCTAAAATTAGCCACGTCTTTGTGGAATAAGATTCATCTTAGTTTTATCTGGTAATGACACTGTTATAAAACCAGAAAAGCCAGAAAACTCTGTTAGTAGTTCATCACTCCATGTGTTCCCTCATAGAGTTTATCTTTCTCTTCTCTCTCTCTAGGAGCTCTAAATGAGTCCAAATACCTTTCAGCAGTAATCTGCTCCATTAGGCATTCTCCTATACACAGTTACATGATTTCCTAGGAGTTCATTTCTTTTAAACATTCTTTAACCAAAGAAGACATGAATGTAATTCAACTCAGTACATATATTTTGAGCACCACTGCCTGTCAACTTTGAGTTGAGCAGAATGCAAAAGACTCCTTTTTAGTACATAGCCTTTCACCTAGAATGAGGGAGAAGGTAGGAGCGAAAAAAGGGGTTAAAGTAAGGAGTTACTGTTCACAGGAAAATGGAATCATATACAATGATAAAAGGTAGACATAAGGCAAAGCAAAGTGACTAGCAAATTGTTCATTTGGAGCGAAACAGCTCGATGCTACATCATGAGGAGAGATAGCTCAAAAGGTTCTAGAAGGCATTGAAGATCAGAGTGAAAAATCCATTATTGTGAAGTAATTTTGTGATCAAAGGAGAAAACATACATAACTCAATTAACAGCATCTGGCACATTTTAGGTACCCAGTAGGCATCAACTACTGTGGCGCTGTGGGTTAATGTGCCTGACTGCAAAGTCATTTGAACTGCAAGTTCAGTGGTTCAAGCTCACCAGCTGCTCCTCGGAAACCCTATACAGGGTCGCTATGGGTCAGAACCGACTCGACGGCACTTAACAACAATAACCTTAATTTAGTGGGCAGTGAACCCCCTTAAAGATTACACAGATGCTACTAATTTCTACAAGGATCACTCCATGAACAAGGCTAATTAATTATACTCAGCAACAGAGCATTACTTTGCTGCAACTAGTAAGAAACTTGAAATCTTTCACTTCTTTTGGCCAGTAAATTGTTTCTTCTTACTCAATTCAGTATCACTGGAACTAAATTACCTCATTTCCTGATCCAGAATTGATCTAGGGTGTATCTCTGAAGAAACACATCTGGAATTTTGCTTTGTTTCATTTCCACAGTAGTAATAAGGTTTGAAAAGAAACATTCATTTTTAAACTGGTGCTAACTTTACTGATGTCCAGAAACAAAACATGTGAAACTTGTAGTTAAGTGCCACTGAGTCCGTTCCAACTCATAGCTATCCTGTATACGGTATATGAGGAGTAGCTTGTGGGTTTGAACCACCAACTTTGAGGTTAAAAGTCCAATGTTTATCCTGCAGTGCCATACCAGGACTTAGCATCAGCAGATATTAGAACTGGAATACAGTGATCATAGTTCTTAACCAAAATTCTGAGAGAGAGAGAAAAAAAAATCAAAAGCTCGTACTGCTTCTGAGAGTACAAAGGAAGTCATCTGTAAAATGTCGCTTCAAAAAATGGAAACACTGAAATTTCAAGATATTCTGGTTTGGATGGGAGAAGAAAAACAAAGTTTGAAATTTAGATTGACCTTAAGAAAATACAAACACACGGATGTGGTTCTTAAATGTATCCAATCAGTTCCCCATTTGGAAATGCTGAAATGAGGCCCCCAAAATGTGAAATGGTTGCCCAGGCCCCACCCCCACCCCCATAGTGTTAGAAGCATCTATGGGACAAAAATCTGAGTCTTCTCATTACTTTGCCATTTTTTTGTGATACTTAATCTCAACTAAGTAGATTTTTTCTTAATGAATAAGAAAATCCAGGAATCAGTGTTAAAACAAATCTAAAGATAAATGATGCTGTATATATTAATGGAGTCTCCGAGCAAAACAAATTTCAATCCATAGTATTGTATCCGCTGTTGATACCATTGCTTATTTGTTCATACTTATTTCTGCTCATCTCAAGGACATTTGGAGTCCTGGTGTGGCACTGTAAAATAAGCACTTGACTGCTAATCTCAAGGTCGGCAATTCAAACCTACCAGCCACTCCTTGGAAATCCTACACAGGGTTGCTATAAGTTGGAACAGATGTGATGGCACTTAACAACAGCAACCAATATAGATAGCTACACACAAA
Source organism: Chrysochloris asiatica (assembly GCF_000296735.1). Classification (NCBI taxonomy): domain Eukaryota; kingdom Metazoa; phylum Chordata; class Mammalia; order Afrosoricida; family Chrysochloridae; genus Chrysochloris; species Chrysochloris asiatica. Next base: position 27,282,561 of record NW_006408522.1, on the reverse strand, counting down.
CACCTATGTATGTGTGTGTGTGTGTGTGTGTGTGTATATATATATATATATATACACACACACACATACACATATAGAGGTGTGCATAGTGGTTACGAATTGGGCTGTGAACCACAAGGTCAGCAGTTCGAAACGACCAGCTGTTCTGTGGGAAAAAGATGAGGCTTTCTGCTCCCATAAAGATTTACAGCCTCAGAAACGCTGTACAGGATCGCTAGGAGTCGGCACTGACTCCACGGCACATAACAATATAGTTGTGCGTGTATATATGTGTGTGTATGTGCCTATACAGTTTGTCATACTGTGGCTTGCATGTTGCTGTGATGCTGGAAGCTATGCCATCAGTATTTTATATACCACCAGGGTCACTGATGGTAGACAGGTTTCAGCTGAATTTACAGACTAAGACAAACTAGGAAGAAAGAGAGGAGGACTGCTTCGGAATGTTTAGCCACTGAAACCCTTAGGAAGGGCAGCAGAACCTTGTCAGATAGCACCAGAATACTGGATATTGAAACCTGATGAAGAAAGAGCACCAGACTATTGTCAGTTCTAGTAGTGGAAGGCGAGCCTCTCAGGTGAGAAAGCACTCAGAATCTGACTGGGTAGAGCTGCCTCCTCAAAGTAGAGTTGACTGAGATGACACAAATGGAGCAAAGCTTCCAAGACTTTCATTTGCTGATGGGGACAACTCAAAATGAAGAGAAACAGCTTAAAATATCCATTAATAATTGGAACATGAAAAGTACAAAGTATGAATCTAGGACAACTGGAAGTTGTCAAAAATGAATTATAATGCACAAATATCAAAATCAGAGGCATTAGTGAGCTGAGATGGACTGGAGAAGCAAATTCCTACCTAGTTTCTGCTATAGGTCCCCTGTTCCTCTTTTCCCTCTGTGTACCTTGTGTTCTCTTTTCCAGGGTCCTACAAATATATAAGGAGCTCTGGTAGCGTAGTGGTTACGAATCGGGCTGCGAACCTTAAGGTCAGCGGTTCGAAACTACCAGCCGCTCCGCGGGAGAAAGATGAGGCTTTCTACTCCCGTAAAGATTTACACCCTCGGAAACCCTGTACAAGGGTCGCTATGGGTGGGACCCGACTCGATGGCACTTAACAACAACAACAACAACAAATATATATGCTGATAAGCCACTTCCAAGTATCACAACTGAACATCTAACTGACAAGGTTTCAGATTTTCTGGGAATCTTCAAAGCTATTTTTTTTTAATTAAGAGCTTAGCATTATTATATGGATCGTCCCAAAGCCTGAAAATTTAGATTTCCAGAACATTTCTGGTGAAATTTCCAGTTCTTAAAAGGACACCTTTTCTGAACCTACAAAAATGTTTTTGTTTTCAAATTCTTACTTGGATTTCCTGCTCCACCAGAATTTGCATATTTATTGTGTCCTAAGGATGTGGTGACAAAAAATAAATAGAACTATCTTCCTGCCCCAGGAAAAAAATCCAGACTTCTTTCTAGATTTACTGGAAAGGCCAGCACTCTGAGAAAGTTCCTAGTTTTCCCCTGTTGAGTAATTGTACAGGAATTATACTTAGGACCAGCCTAACTGAGGGCAAAAATTTAATTCTTCTTAATTCTTTATTTAAGGGATAATCCCGTGCTTAGTCACCTACTTCATTTTCACATCAGAGAATAATAATTGGAGAGACTGCAATGAAGAGAATGCCTTAAAATAAGATCAGTCCTATTGGTTTGATGGCTTGATTCTGAAGCCAGAATTGTGTAAAATGAAAAGTACAGAATCATGGACCATCACTAAGTGTACAAAGAACACTGCTGACATTTTTCTGCTCCTAAAGCATTTTTCCTATAAAAGATACCAAAATACAGCTGCATGACTCCCACTGTAACCCACTGAGGACAATCCCCTGCTCTTTGGGCTCCCCTACCCCACCCCCCCCCACCCCCGCTTTCTCTCTATCAATGGACTATATGTTCACTACATGAAGAACAAATCAGGCTTTTCAGTGTGAAAGTATTTTAAATGTTTGTTAGAAGGGTCCTTTCTAAACTACTGTCATTATCATAGTTTTTACACTGTCCTGAAAAAACGAAGCCCATTGCCTTCAAGTTGATTCCGACTCATGATAACTCCATGTTTTAAACACTCCTGGTGTGGCACTGTGGGGTCAGCACTGGACTGTGAACTGCAAGGTTGGCAGTTCAAACCCACCAACTGCTTCTCAGAAACCCTCTACAGGATCTCTATGAGTCAGAACCAACTCGACAGCACTAAACAACAACATCAGGAACTGCTCAGTAAGAGTTTCTTGGCTGTACTTTTACCAAAGCAGATCACTTATTCTTACTTACACAAAGCCAGTTGATAAATTCAGATCAGCAATGTTTAGGTTAGTAGTCCAATATAAACCATTTGCACCATTACCCTAACTATGCTACCATGAAGGAAGTGCAACTGCCTTGAGGCTGCCTTGCTGTTAACTCAATCTATGTGAAGAAGGTGCTCATTTGTGCTCCAATGGACTGTCCTAACTGATCTCAGCCTTTTACTAAGGCCAGGCCACTCATCCAACGTAGTGAAGGCATCTCCAGTGGATTCCAGCACTCAGCTACTGAGTCACATCCAGCCTCCAAGGCTTTCCAGTGGAAGCACTCGAACTCATGGAACACAACAAAACCATCCCCACTGGGCCTTGCCCAAATGCTGACCCACAGAATCCATGAACATAACAAAACAGTTGTTATATGTCACTAAATTTTGGGATGGGTTGTTACAAGCAAGATTAACTGGATCAATCATCATCATCATGAATGAATTTGTTATTCTGAAGTTCTGATTTTCTGAAACATAAAAAGTTTGGGTGGAACATTTATTGTTGTTGCTGTTAAGGGGATCTAGTCCATTCAGACTCACAGCAACCCTGTGCAGGGTTTCTGAGGAGCAGCTAGTGAGTTTGAACCACTGACCTAGTGGTTAGCCTCATACTTCATTGTGGTTCCATAAATAGACCTAACTCCTCAGGTTGCATGATCCCTGTGAGGGCCCTAGGAATTTCATCACATGAACACTGAACGAGATTTTCAGCATCCTGGAATCCACATGGGCAAGCTCTATGATGAGAAGAGTTTTGCTGCTCTATCTAATCCCGGGGTGATGCTGTAGGATAAGTATCTGACTGCTGACTGCAAGGTTGGCGATGCAAATCCACCAGTCTCTCCTCATATACCCTATACGGGGTCACTATGAGTCAGAACCGGCTCAACAGCACTTAACAACAATGACAATCTATTCCTATAAGGAGCCCTGGTGGCACAGTGGTTAAGTGCTGGGCTGCTAACCAAAAAATCAGTGATTCAAACCCAACAACCACAACATGGGAGCAAGATGTGGCAGTGTCCTTTCATAAATATGTACGGCCTGAGAAACCCTATGAAGCAACCCTGCTCTGTCCTATAAAGTGTCCCTGTGAATCAGAATCAACTCCAATGGTTTGGGTTTTTTTTTTTCCCAACCTATTCCTATATGCTTGTTTTCTCTTCTTATCTTTACAAATACAGGTTTTCGTCTTTAAAGTTACCTTAAACAAATATAACTGATAAAATTTTTCATGAAATTGATTTTGGAAAAGTTAATATCTTAATAATAGAACTGTGGGGTATTTCTTTATCTCCAGGATAGTTCCAAAGTCTTACTTCTGCTGCACTCCATTGACTTTATCTCCCTTTATGTGCCTTATACCAAAACCCACAGCCATCCAGCATATATGACTCCATTGCATAGCAATCCTGTTGTTGTTGTTGTTGTTAGGTGCCATCGAGTCGGTACTGACTCATAGCAACCTTATGAACGCAGAATGAAACACTGCCCGATCTTGGACCAACCTCACTACTGTTGCCACACTTGAGTCCATCGACGCTGCCATCCTGTAGGACAGAGTAAAACTATCCCATAGGGGTTCCAAGACTGAAATCTTTATGGAAGCAGACTGCCACATTTCTCTCTTAGAGTGGCTAATAGTTTTGAACCACCAATGTCTCAGTTAGCAACTGAGCACTTTAACCATTGTGCCACTAGAGCCCCTATGAGGGGGTATCAAAAAATTTTGTGGAAATATTCCATTATCTTTTCATTTCATTTTTATATGAACTTTCTGAAGTCTCCTCATATGTACCTTGTAGCCTGGAATAGACTCTAGTAAAATGACAATATCAAACAGTGCAGTGCTAGGCATTCAAACTAACTCGAGTCAGTTTTTCCTTGGTTATACTGTAAACAACTAATTGATCTAATACTAGAACATGTTAAGTCTACCATGAAATTCGACCTATTCTAGTTTGGTCTCTTGTCCAACTAACTTATATTCAGTTGTATATAAGTTATACACAGTTTCAACATCGTATATGCTAACAACTAGGAAATATATGGCACTATTCTGGAGCTCTGGTAGCGTAGTGGTTACGAATCGGGCTGCTAACCTCAAGGTCAGCAGTTAGAAACTACCAGCTGTTCCGCGGGAGAAAGATGAGGCTTTCTGCTCCCGTGAAGATTTACAGCCTCAGAAACCCCGTACAGGGTCGCTATGGGTCAGAACCGACTCGACAACAACAACAACATTCTGCTCCTAGCTGTTCACACTATTTTCACTCATCTTAGAAATGACAAAATCAATGAGATAAATGCCACCCTGCTTTCTGTCCACTTTGCACTGCATGTTCCACTTAAAGAAACCCAAAACCAAAAGTTTGTTGGAACGTACAGTGTGGAATCCTCTGAACAGGATTGAGAAAGTAGGGTCCTACTGAATAGTTTCTTTTTCTGCCCATGACTTGGACCACTCTACTTCTTCAAATTCATCTCTCCCACAACATCCAAAATTCAAACCCTTCTGAATATCATTCTTGCTGTTCCAGCCCAGGCCAATTCTCACCTGTATGTCATTGCTTCTTCAACTGGAGAGACTTTCCCACCTTCCCACCATCCTCAGCCCTTGTCTACTAAGAGAGAAGAAATCATTTTGAGGTATATTCTTTTGTCCCCACCACTTTTTATTTTGAAAAATTCAGACCTACAGAAAAGTTGAAAAATATAGTGAGCGCCCATTTCGGTCCACTAATTGTTATCAGTTTGTTATATTGCCTTTAACTCTTTCTATCACCGTTCTTTCTTTCATTCTGCAGAACTCTCAGGTCATTCCATCCCTACTATTTGGACAATTCAGATCAAGGACTTCTAAAGCATCTCCTTTGTGAAGTCCTTTCTGACATCCACCTCATCACAGAAGGAGTTCTAACCTCTCACTTTGCCCCTCTTCCCTGGTTCTCACAGACACATTTTTGTCTTGGGAATTATAATGCTTACTTGCATGGAGTTGTTCCTAAGTTTTTATCTTCTTCATCAGCTAAGTTTCTTATTAACAGGCCTTCTTTTCTTATTTATCTCTGTCCCTTCAGAGTCAAACTCAGTGTCTGGCATATGATGCGTATTTGTTAGCTGCTTGCTAAGTAAATGAATGGCCCCATGAGTAGAGTCCCATCTTAGTTTTTCATCCTAGAGCTCCAAAGCCTCTCATGCCTTGGCCATCTGCTATGTCTGCCTTGTCAGTCACAGAGATTGCATTATAATCGTCCATGCTTCTCTTCAACATTCTCATCACTCTTTCACCCTACCCTTGCTCCCATTACCATCAAAAACTACCTGGCCTGCCCTTCACACATGTATAAGAATCCCTCCCTCAAATTTCTTCCTGTCCACATGTGTATCTGTCCTTTTCTTCCCATCTATTTCAGAGAACCGCACATCCCACTTTCTTTGCTAGGCAACACTTCTATCTGTCTTAAAAGCATCCCATTTCATGTAGAACAAAGAGCTCTGACGTCTGGCATGAACTTGAATTCTAGCTTTCACTAGCAGTTGTTAGGAGCATCATCCTTCAAAATATGGGAATAGTATTGTTATTATTGATTAGGTAAGTTTTCAATAACTACAGCATTTGATAAGGAGCTCTGGTAGCGTAGTGGTTATGAGTTGAGCTGCTAACCTCAAGGTCAGCAGTTTGAAATTATCAGTTTTTCTGCAGGAGAAAGATGAGGCTTTCGGGAACCCTATACAGAGTTGCTGTGGGTCAGAACTGACTCAACAACACTTAACAACAACAACAATTGCATATGATAGCCAGTCAGTTAGCATTGATGATTTTCAATGCCCCAAAGCACATTGAATCCTTTGACTCATCCTTCAACTTTGAGTATGTTTCCCAATGTCTGAATGTCTCTGGTCTTCTTTTAAATTGGGGTAAGTCTGCACATCTCTCATGACCTTGTTCAAATGGTGTATTCACTGTGCAGCATTTCTGGACTGTCAGTCACCCTTTAATCCAACCCGAAACAAAGCAAAATTAACCAATCCTTTCTCGGTGTTTCTTTAACTTTTCAAAAACACCATTGTGAAATATCCCTTATATTGCATTGTCAACTGTCCTGCAGGTCTACCACATGCACTAGACTGAGCTGCAAGGGTAAGTCTCTAAGGCTGGTGGCTTTTTCATTTCTGCCTTCCACACACATGAGCTATCCTACCACCAGAGCCCGGTGAACAATCTGATAATTCCCTGACCCTTCAAACAAGTCTCAAGTGCATCTGTCCTTGCTTGCTTAGTGGTGTGTCTGACTGAAGAACCAAGGTGAAGGTGCCCAGGAAATCTGGGCTGTTGCATACCAGAAAGCAAGCATCACCTAGAGAATGATGTTCGTAGGGAATGCATCACTTGAATGGTTTCTCACTAGCGCTGCAGACTCCCTTTAAATGAGGCTAATGTAGGTTTTCTCTTCTTGTGATGAGTACCACAAAAATCTAAGGGATTAGAATAATTATGCAACTGAAGTTTGAAGAACAAAAGGAATCTCCGGTGCCTCCTTGGTAGATGTACGCATGCGCTTCAGTACCCATACGTACGCTCATCTCTCTTTCCAAACTCTTCATTTCAAAAGAGCTGCTATTAAATTCCCAAGACCCATGATTTTCTTGTGGCTGTCTGCTTCTTCCTCTTGCTCTGTGAGTTACTGAGCACTAGCCAATCCTATTCTTTGTTGCAAGAAATATTATGCAATGCTGTTTTATAAGGATTTGGGTTTCCACTTAATTACTTTCAATAAATACTTTTCCTAAACCGAGTTTGCCTTCTTGAGAAAGCACTGGTATTGTAGAGCAGGTAGCTTTGGATTTAGATTATATTTTGATAATAAAATGTAGGAAAATATCTTTGCGTTTTTGTTCCATTTTCAAAGAAATTGTTGGTGGTTGGGGTTCCCCCCCTTTTCTAATTTAGACATTTCCCTGCAGTGTTGATAATGCAAAGCAAATCTCATTATACACAGTCCGTAAGAACCAGAAAATGATGCTGAATTGAGTTGAAAAATGAAACTGAGTAGTTTTGTCTGGATGTAATACTTGCTCTGAGAATTTCTGAAATGCCTACTATTTTGCTTTTCACTGTGCTAGGCACTGCAGGATATACAAGAGACTGTCAGTGGTTGTATATGTCCTCCAAGATATACATAGGATAGAGACCCACGTTAAAGGCTAAAATAGTAAAATACAGTATTCATTTCTCGGGCCAAGTGCCAGGTAAAAAGCGTCCATGAGCCCTCCAGGAAAGAGAAAGTGGAACTATCTGATGGTCAGGAAGAGAAACATAAGAAGGAAAGGAGGTATAATTTGAATAGTTAGAGGGACTTCAGACCAAGTAAAGTGATTATGACCATAACTTTTGTGACATGATAGGAATAAATCAACCTGAATGAAGAATTGGGTTTTTGTTGTGAAAGTGATGTCAAGTCGATTCTGAGTCATAGCAACTCTGTATAGGATTTCCAAGGAACAGCTAGTGGGTTTGAACTACTGACCTTATGGTTAACAGCCCAGTGCTTATCTTACAGCATCACACCAGGATTCTAAAGTACTGGGTAATGGAAGGAAAAAAAAATGTGGGTCCCAGCAACAGAAAAGTTAGCTAACAAAGTATGAGATCTCAACAATGGGGATCCAAGTAGTAAGTGAGCAGGAAAAACATGTTTTTGTATATCACCTAAGGTGAATGCTGTTGTTGTTAAATGCCTTCGAGTCAGTTCTGAATTTCTACAGTATGTAGTGTTTCCAAGGAGCAGTTTGTAGGTTTGAACCACCAACCTTGGGGTTAGCAGTCTAGTGCTTATGCTACGACTCCACACCAGGACTCCAAAGATGAATGGGAACTGAAAATGATTGGAAGCAAGAACAGGAGTCTGGAGGCTATTTACAATATTCTCTGTTTGAAAACTTAGTAGTGTCAGCAATAAAGTGAAATAGAAGATACATGAGCAAAGATGCTAGAGCTTGGTTGTTGTTGTTGTTGTTATATGCCGTAGAGTCAGTTCCGACTCATAGCGACCCTGTACAGAGTTTCCGAGGCTGTAAATCTTCGCAGGAGCAGAAAGCCTCATCTTTCTCCCGTGGAACAGCTGGTAGTTTTGAACTGCTGACCTTGCGGTTCGCAGCCCGATTCGTAAACACTATGCTAGAGAGCTTGGTAGATAAGTTAATATGAGGAAAATCAAGAGAGAAGGGATCTGAAAAGCACAGAGGAACTTAGTGCCAGTGCTTACAGTAGAATAGGAAGTTGAGGGTTTTGCTTTATGCTCGTATACACATGCACATGTAAGCATGCTTGGAAAAATAGCAATAGCTCAGTGTAGTTGGGGAGTCCTGGTGTGGTGCTGTAGGATAGGAACCGGACTGCCAACCACAAGGTCCACGGTTCAAACCCACCAGTTACTCTTTGGAAACTCTATCTAGGGTTTCTCTACGTAGGAACTGACTCAAAAGTACTTCACAACAACAACTATACTTAATTGTGTTCATGAAGAACCTGTACATGGATCAAGAAGCAGTTGTTAGAACAGAACAAAGGAATACAGAATGGTTTATAATCAGTAAATGTATGTTCCAGGGTTGTATGCTTTCACCATATTTATTCAATCTGTATGCTGAGCAAATAATCTGAGAAACTGGATTATAAGAAGAAGAATATGTCATCAGGATTAGAGGAAAACTCATTAACAATCTGCGATATGCAAGTGACACAGCCTTACTTGCTGGACAGAATGAGGATTGAAAATACTGATGAAGATCAAAGCCTACTGCCTTCGGTATGGATTATACCTCAATGTAAAGAAAATGAAAATACTTACAACTGGACCAATAACATCATGATAAATAGAGAAAAGATTGAAGTTATCAAAGATTTCATTTTTCTTCAATGCTCGAAAGCAATATTCAAAAACTCAAACTACGTATTGAATTAGGCATATCTGTTGCATAAGACCTCTTTGAAATGTTTAACAGTGAAGATGTCACATTGAGGACTAAATTGTGCCTGACCCAAACCTTGGTATTTTCAATTGCCTCATATGCATGTGAAAATTGGACAATAAATAGTAGGAAATCCATGCATTTGAATTATATTGTTGACAAAGAATATTGAAAGTACCATGGACTGTCAGAAGAATAAACACATCTGTCTTGAAAGAAGTACAGCCAGAATTCTCCTGGAATGAAAATGGTGAGGTTTTGTGTCTCATACTTTGGACATGTTGTCAGGAGGGACCAGTCCTTGGAGAATGGCATCATGTTTGGTAAAGTGGAGGGTCAGTGATAAAAAAAAATGAGACCTCAATGAGACGGATTGACGCAATGACAACAACAATAGGCTCCAACATGACAATGGGACATAACATAACAGGACGGGACTGTGTTTGGGTCTATTGTGCATAGGGTCCATGGCGCCTAGCAACAATCAATACAGCTACTCCCAAGCATGAGTATTTACTGAGTGACACTCATTCTGCTAATAATAATAGCAAACATTTACATTGTGAGGACTGTCTGCCAAGGACTATTATAAAAATGTTATAGCTACAAATTCATGGAAGATTTTTTTGACAAATTGATGTGATATTTTATCACATATAATTCTTAAAATGACCCTATTTTCGTCCTTATTTTACACATGAAGGAACTTTCTGAAAGGTACAGAAGGTTAAATGATTTGCTAATATCCTACATAAATCCAAAAACACGTGGTCTAGCTTTGGAGTCTCAACACATAACCATCACACTGTAGTGCTAGGCACTTTACATGCCTAAAATAATTTAAGCCACAGCAAAACTCAGTATAAAATGAATTTTCTGGTTATTCTCATTTTCCATAGGATAATTCAAAAGGAAAATATTTGGGAACACCCTACTGACTTGGTGTGTACTGTCAAGTTGATTCAGACCATAGAAACCCTATTTAACACAGTAGGATGGCCCCATAGGGTTTCCTAGGCTATCGTGGTGTGGCACTGAGGCTATTACATCAGACTGCAAAGTCGTTTGACCTGCAAGGTTGGTGGTTCAAGGGAAAACCTATACAGGGTCGCTATGGGTCAGAATTGACTCAACGGCACTTAACAACAACCTAGTATGAGGAGTCCTGGTGTGGTACTGTAGGATAAAGCATGGGATCGCAAGGTCAGTTCGAGCCACAAGGTCAGCAGTTCAAACCCACCAGCTGCTTCTCGGAAACCCTATACAGGGTTGCTATGAGTTAGAATCAACTTTACGGCACTTAGCAACAACAACTTGGTATGGTGCTAGAGGATAAGCACTAATTGCTAACCACAAGGTCGGCAGTTCAAACCCAACAGCCGCTCCTCAAAAATCCTATACCTGGTCCCTATGAGTCAGATCTGACTTGATAGTCCTTGAAAACAACCTGGAGACTGAAACTCTGAAAGCAAACAATAAGGACCATACCGTTAAACCTTGCATTTTAACAAAAACACATGCCAATCCTAGTCTACTTAACGTGAAATAATGATACCATTGATGTGATTAATCCTATCAACATGTTTTACTGAAATCTGCATTGGCAATCCTGAACAAGTGTATTAATGATCTCAATAAAAGCTTTTGGACTCAGTTTTATTTTCCTAATCGCACCAGCTTTTCTTTCTGGTTAAATAATGCTAATTATATGACATCAATATGAAAACTTCACTCAACTTGAGATGCTTATTTTTATGTTTCTACCCTAGGCAATGTATTAATGATGATCATCATAATTCGGTGCAACATCATAAATATAACCTAATAATATTTAATCACATTAATAATCTAAGTGGCAAAAATTAAATGACATTCAGAAATGTTCCTACAATTTTAACAAATCAGTTGGGTTATCAGGAAGACAGGGAGCTTTTTCAAATGGAATTTTTATTGCAAGACAACCCCCTTAGCTTCTGATGCCAGAGGCAGAAAGATCTGTCATCTCCCTGGTTGCTGTCTGAAACCCAGGAGGACCACTTCTGTGCCTCTCAGCAGATCCTTGCAACATAAGCACCCAACCTGGCAACTCTTCCCTCACCCTTAAACCCCTCCCCACCCAATGACCAGCTATCCACTTGAGCCACATCTCCACAATTGCTGTATGCCAAGGGGGTAAAAAAGAACAAAGTTATTTGCAAGAGTAAAATCTGTATCCAATCATAAGAAGCCCCAGGCTAAAAATCTGTTGTATACTTTTCTTCTTTCCGAAATAATATTAAGCTCAGGCATATATAATTATACAGGAACCATCAGGCTGTGAAGGATGAGAAAATATAACACAATTATCTCTTCACAAACCTCAACTGAAATCTGACAGAAATCAACATGAGCTGCGAATACTCCTCCCCCTCCAGTTTTCCCTCTCCAATTTAACCCCTGCCTTCAAATGGCTGTCTACCAGAATCTACGCCTGGGAATGCTGCCTGCCTGCACGTCTGTCACAGGACAGCAGGGCTGATCCAGAAAGCATTTCGTCGGAGATGTCACGTTCAATCAGGGATAAGGTTTGCAGGAAAAGTGTGTTGTTTTGATTCAGTGGGGACACTGTCAGCTTCATAATCAACTAAAAACCAGTCCAGTCTGCGGGTAAAGCTAGCTCCGCTCATGAACTTGCAGTGAGGTAGGAAAAAGAAGAGGGAGGAGCTGTCTCATGGGGATGAGGGGGACTTAGTACCATGCTAATTGGGGAAAGCCTGATGCCAGTAGATGTGCCCTGGGTTCATAGGAAAACTCACAGACCACCATATGAATGCCTCCGTGGGAGGAGTAATGCTGTGTGCTGTGGATTGATTTTTGTCCACTAACTATTATTGTTGTTGTAGATTCTAATCCCTATACTTGTGTTGGAAGCCCTGGTAGAGCAGTGGTTTAGTGATCAAAAGGTCAGTGGGTCAAATCTACCAGGCTCTGCGCAGGAGAAAGACATGGCTGTCTACTTCTGTAAAGTTTAAAATCACACTGCCACATTTTTCTCCCAGAGGGTACCCTGTGGATTTGAATCATAGACTCTTGGATTAACAGCCAAGTACTTAGCCACGGTACCACCAGAACTTCACTTATCACTCACAATGACCCGTTAGGACAGAGTAGAACAGGTCCATAGAGTTTCCTAGACTCTCCATTTTTACAGGAGCAGAAAGCTGGGACGTTTGATTGACTGTAAATTCGGGTTTGCACCCACTGGGCCACCAGCACTCTTGCAAACAGTGTTGTTGTTAAGCATCATGGAGTTAGTTCCAACTCATAGGAAACCTGTGTAGGGTTTCCTAGTAGCAGCTGGTGAGTTTTAACTGTCAACCTTGTGGTTAGTAGTCCAGTGATTATCTTACAGCACCACACCAGGACTCCATTGTTGTTGTTGTTGTTGTTGTTCAGTGCAGTTGAGTCGGTTCTGACCCAAAGCACCCGTTGTTGTTGTTAAGCTCCATCGAGTCTGTTGTGACCATTGTGACCCTGTATAGTGTTTCCCAGGAACAGCTTAGTGTCTTAAACTGCCGACTTGGAGGTTCAAACTGATTTTGCAATCCAGTGCATTAACCCAGAGGACCTCACTGTTGTTGTTGTTGTTGTTAAGTACCGTGGAGTTGGTTCCGACTGATAGTGACCCTGTACAGGGTTTTTGAGACTGCAAATCTTTACGGGAGCAGAAAACCTCATCGTTCTCCCGTGGAAGAGCTGGTAGTTTCAAACTGCCGACCTTAAGGTTAGCAGCCAGATTCCTAACCACTACACTACCAGCCTAGGAAATCAGGTGGGGCAGTTTGACTGGGTCATGAGGGCTGTTATGAATACAGTCAACTAGATAACACAGAACAACAATACCTAGGGATGAATTCCCCTTTAGCAGTAGAACAATGCTTGTTTTGTTAATGAGTCTGTATCTTTGTAGGGCGTGTCTAAACCAACCACTTTTGTCATGTAAAATGAGCAGACTAGGTACACAGACAAAGAAACACAGGTGGGGGAAAATGCCAGTCACTTGAAGCTCAAGAAGGAACCCAGAAACAAGTTGAAAAGAGACTAGGACCTTCCCCAGGGGTGGTTGTTGTTGTTAAGTACCGTGGAGTCGGTTCCGAATCATAGTGACCCTGCACGGGGTTTCCAAGGCTGTAAATCTTTACGGGAGCAGAAAGCCTCATCTTTCTCCCGCGGAACAGCTGGTAGTTTCGATCTACTGACCTTGCAGTTGGCAACCCAACTCGTAACCACTACGCTACCAGAGCTCCTTATTTATATCACTAGTACTAAAGGAGCTCTGGTAGCGTAGTGGTTACGAATCGGGCTGCGAACCTTAAGGTCAGCGGTTCGAAACTACCAGCTGCTCCGTGGGAGAAAGATAAGGCTTTCTACTCCCGTAAAGATTTACACCCTCGGAAACCCTGTACAGGGTCGCTATGGGTCGGAACCGACTCGACGGCACTTAACAACAACATTTATAACTGTAACAAATACCTAGTCATCAATTATTATATGCTGTGCTAAGTAATTTATAAACTTGTGTTGTTCAATTCAGTCTCTGCAAAACACCTGTAAAGTAAATAGTATTTTATGTATGCATAAATTCAAGTGGAGAAAAACTTAAAAACTTGCTCTGGACCCATAGTGACCCTGTATAGGAGCAGCTGGTGAGCTTGAACCACTGATTTTGCAGTTCAAACGGCTTTGTAGTCTGGCACATTAACCTGCATCCATATACCAAGGTAAGCACGGCATTACTTGTGTTTACTTATTAATCTATAGTGAGCGATTTCATATGGGTTTCATCACATCTTTTATGTGGTGAACAACATGTGAACCTGATTAGTAAATATACACTAGTGACTCCATGTTCAGAGTCCTGCTATGGTGGTGTGGGTTAGTGTGCTGGACTACAAAGTCAGTTTGAACTACAAAGCCAGCAGTTCAAGTTCACCAGCTGCTCCTATACGGGGGTGAGGGGTGGGTACTGTGGGTTGGAACCACTTCAACAGCATTTAATAACAACAGTAACAACAAAGCCCCTGCTCACCTTGCTTTCTGAGTACTCTACCCCAGATCAGGAATTGTAAACAGGAAAAGAGGCGTTGATTCTGTCTGTAGGAAGGTGCTGTGGGGTTGGGAGAGAGACAGATGTCAGCCAGACTCAGAAGGCAGGATCTTTCATGTAGTGAAATTGTACATTACAGATTAGTAAGTAAGCTCATGCTTACTTTGCCTATTGGGATCCTGACATTCCCTCAGAGCAGACAAAGAGAAAAAGCCTTCCTCTAAAGCATGTGCCCTGAACTTAGACTTCTAGTCTCCCAAAGTGTAAGAAAATAAATTTCTGTTCATTAAAGCCTCCACTTAAGATGTTTCCATTATAAAAGCTGTAAGAAACGAAGTCACTATGCTTCCAATCTTTCAGATATATCTTCAGGTTGTGTCCCTCTCCAAGGTGTTCTCAAGCAAGCTTTCCACATTGTCTACTCTCTGGGTTCAATCTTAAGGTCCAATCCCTTTGGTATTTGATCTAATGTTGACCCTCATCATTCTCTGTAGTTTTCCCTCCGTACTGTATAACCTATGGAATAACTTCTGAGACTTCAGCCTGGGTAAAGTACTCCAGACATCCATTGGCTGAGCTCAAATCCAATGAAAAAAGGGGGGGAGGGGGGAGAGAAATGCTGTTGGTAGCAAAATAATTTTCAAATAAGAACTGAATGCCTCTTTCAAAGATCAGTTTCAGGGCATAATTTTCAACTTATGAAGTGAAATAGCAAGTCTAGCATTCTCTCCTGGTAGAAGGGAGTGTGTCAAGGAAGGTGGGAAGGAAAGGAGATGGTGGAAAGAGCATCTGATTCATCAGCCACCTACATCATTGTCATCGGAAGTCACCGCACAGCCCCAGGTCTGTGTTAAGTCTTGTAATTAAAGTTGAACAAAGCGTGGTCTGGAGAAAGCTTGATTCATGTTGAAAATGTAGTACATTAAGTCTTCTTTGTTAAGAGGATAATTTCAAATTCCCACCTACTGGTTCACCTCTGTAGGAGCTCCTAGATAGTGCAAATGTGTAAGTGTTAGGCTATTAACTCAAAGATTCTTGGTTCAAACCCACCCAGAGATACCTGGGAAGAAAGGCAGGTAATATGCTTTTAAAGATTGATGTTGACCCTTAGCAACCCTGTACAAGATTTCTGAGGAGCGGCTGTTAGCTTTGAGCTGTTAACAGTCCAGCACATATCCTACAGTGCTACAGGGCCACAGCAGGACTTTGTTTTGAAGACTGCAGCCTTTGCAAACCTTATGAAGCAACTCTATTCGCTATACATGAGAACGTCATGAGTCAGAATTAACTCAACAGTAATTGGTTGGGTTACTGACATTTGACAGTTTCTGCTTTCTTTTACCCTATTTGTATCCTCTGTGGTTGAAAGGGTGGGGATTCTGATCATCAACTCTCCAAACTACTTATCAGACTTTGCGTTTCAAACCAAAATGCTAAATCACATCTTCAAAAGTTGCAAGACCAAAAACAAACTTTTAGGGACTTTTGTGAAACTGTAGGATCAGCACTGGACTGCTAACCACAAGGATGGCAGTTCAAGCCCACCGTCTTGAACCTGGAAACTGTATACAAGGTCATTATGAGTTGGAACAGACCCCATGGCACTTAACAACAATACCAATGGCAGCTGGACTAGGCTGAGGCTTTTGTAGACTCAGAAGGAATTATGTACATGAGGATTAAAGTGGAACTAATTATGTGAACTGCAAGGTTGGTGGTTCAAACTCACTAGCTGCTCCTTGGAAACCCTATACAGGGTTGCTATGGGTCAGAATCGACTCAACAGCACTCAGCAACAACAACAACAACAACAATTATATGAGGAAACAATGGAGGTGGTGCCTTTTTGTAGCTGTGCCTTTATTGAGAAGTTACAATGTATTTGCATCCTTTAGCCAACAAGTATGGGAACTCCTGTTATTGGAGGAGTTAGTGAATAATTAGCACCTGCCAAAGTCTGGGTGTCTTGGAAGTGCCCCTGGCTCAGTGATCTAAGTGCAAGCTAGTAAAGAGTCTCCACTTGAGCAGACAAAGTATTGTGAATTACATAACAACATGTATTGTTGTTGTTAAGTGCCATTGAGTTGGTTCTGACTCATCATGACCCTGTATAGGGTTTCCAATGCTGGAAATCTTTACAGGAGCAGAAAGCCTCCTCTTTCTCCCTTGGAAGTTTCAAACTGCTGACCCTGTTGTTAGCAACCCGACTCATAAACACTACACTACATATAACCAGGAGTCCTGGTGCGGCACTGTGGGTTAATGCGCCAGACTGCAAAGCTGTTTGAACTGCAAGGTCAGTGGTTCAAGCTCACCAGATGCTCCTTGGAAAACTTATACAGGGTTGCTATGGCTTGGAATCAACTCAACGGCACTTAACAACAACAACAGCAACAACATATAACCAATGCAAACGGCCAAACAAGGTTCCAAACCAAACATACTGCTGTTGAGTGAATTCTTACTCATAGTGATGCATGTGACAGAGTACAATAACTCCATAGTTTCTGAGACTCTGAATCTTCACAGAAGCAGACAGCTTCATCATTATCCCGTGGAACAGCTAGTGGATTTGTACCACCACCAACCTTTAGATTAGCAATCCAATGCTTAACCCATGACACCACCAGGGCTCCTAGAACAGGATTGTTATTAAATGTCATCGATTCATAGCAGATGTCTAATCAAGAAGTGATCACAGTATTATAAAGTCACATGAAACTGTTTCTTTGATTATTGTTAGGTGCCTTCAAGTTGACTTCAATTCATAGACACGCTAGTAACTGAGTAGAATTACACCATGGAACTTCTTTGTTTTTTTGTTTTATTTTTAATTCTTATTGTGAATTGTGTGAAAGTTTACAGAGAAGACCAGCAATTTTACATTCAACAAATCATATGCTTTGTTTCATCTCCATGATTGCAATCTCCTCCACGCAACAACAGTTATCCCACTTCCTCCTTATGATTCCTATTTTCCATTCCACCCATCTTCCCATCCCTTCTCAACTTTGTCCTTAGGTAAATGTTGCCCTCTTGATTTTGAGTGACTGACCATTCCATGGTGAGTATACCTTAATAGTGTTTGTATAACTCTTATATAATGATCTAATGCTTGTCTGAAATTTGGACCATGAGGGTGAGTTTCTTTCTACAACTGAAGGGTGCTTGAGGGCCATAGTCTCAGGTTCTTCTGGTCACTTTCTGACCAATAAACCTAGTCTTTTTGTTTGATTAAGGATTTTGAGTATTGACCCATGTTTTTTCACCACTCTATTTAGGACGTTCTAATGTGATCCCTTTCAGAGCCCTTGGTAGTAGTAGCCAGGCACCATCTAGTTCTGGTCTCAGAGTCTTGGAGAGATGTTCACGTGCTCTATGAGCCCAGTGAACTAAATGATACCAGGCATCTTCAGTTCTCATCACTCTTCTTTCTTCTGCACAACTACCATAGGTTTTTGTTTTTACTGTAATCTGTATGCTCAACTAATCACCAGGTCTTTCTCCCTCAGATCCACTGACTGGGTTCAAATTGTCTACCATTATTAGGATGCATTGCATTGCATTTCAGTTAAGTTGCATTCCTTCAGTTATTAGCTGATTTTATTATTAACATTACCATTTCCTATTAGCATACGTAATTTAGGTTGACATTTCTCTGATTTTCTAACTCTTTTTCTTAACATACATCGATATCTATTAGTATTGTGTTCTGCTAAATGTAAGAGAAAATTGACAATAACTTTCTAGAAGATTGATGTTTATCTTGTATGGCAATTTCATGATCACCAAAACCCAGTCTCCTTGCTTTCTGCTTAGCCAGGTTAAGGATAGTCAGTGGCTTGATCCCACCAGCTGCTCCAAGGGAGAAAGATGCTGCCATAAATATTTAGCCTGAGAAACCCTTTGGAGCAGTTCAATTCTGTGCTATAGGATTGCTGTGAGTGGGTAGAGACTCAATAGCACAGGGCTGGTTGGTGGTGGTGTATCACTGGCTTCTGTGGTTTTTCTGGGCTTGTTTGCCCTCAGAGCCATTTCAGAGACTTTCAATGATGTGTCCTGTACTGCAGGGAGTTTTGTCACTCTAGCTTGTATTTCGCAGGTTCCTGAGATCATTGACTTCCTGCTAAGTTCAGCCAATGGGAGGCATGACCCAAGTTTGGAGGGCAGAATGAAAGGAGAAGTTTTTCTACCTTGGGCTGCCCATTCAGCAACTTCTGTCTTTCTGGGCCTTCCGCTTCTATAGGGCAAATCTTCTGTGCTGTAGATTCAATTTGGAACTCTGGGCTCTAGAAGTACTGCCTGCTTCCTTTATCTCCCAGCATGATTCAAGTAGTGGCTACTTACTATATTGCCTGAGTCCCATTTGATTTCTGGGTCTTCCAATATCTGTACAACCTATTTCCTGCTTTAAATTAAATTAAATGTAGTTTTGTTTTCCTGGTTAGATCCTACCTACTGTAACTTCAATCCTCAAGATCACCTCATTGTTCATGCTGGCTGCTGGAGTTTCAGCTATCACGTGTAGTTCTCAGACAAAAGAGTGAAAAGTGCTGCCTCTTAGCTAAGTCAGCTTCTTTAAGCAACATTTTCAAAATCCCACAACATGTCTGCCTTTATCTCATTGCTCAGAATATAGTCATGTGACTACTAACAGCAAGGAAACCTGGGAAATGTAGTCTGATGACTAAGCTCACTGACTCCCTGAATAAAAAAGGATCCTGTTACAAAAGAGGTGGGGGAAAGTGGAGATGGGTGGCAAGCATCTGTTTCTACCACAGCATCTTAAAAAAACATAAATTCTCCCACTTTCTATGTTTGACTCCTTCCTTATTAAACTCTACCAAGTCTGATATGTTTAGAGACAGCTATTTCAAACTTGGCAACCTGAGAGAACAAAGCAAGTCTTTTGCACAGCTAAAGGTGAGATCAACCATCTTCTCAGATCAGCCATTAACACTCATGGAAGCAGCAATCAAGAAATCAAACATTGTATTGCTGTAGGCAAATCTGCTGCACAAGACCATTTTAAAGTGTTGAAGAGCAAAGATGTCAGCTTGAGGACTCAGGTGCACTTGACCCAAGCCATGATATTTTCAATAACCTCATATGCATGCGAAAGCTGGACAGTGGATAAGGAAGACCCATAGAAGAATTGATGCCTTTGAGTTACGGTGTTGGAGGAGACTATTGAAAGTACCATGGGCTGCCAAAAGGAACAAACAGATCAGTCTTGGAAGAAGTGCAGCCAGAGTGCTCCTTGGAGGCCAAGACGGCCAGACTTGGTCTCTCATACTTCGTACATATTGTAAGGAGGGACCAGTCTCTGGAGAAGGATATCATGTTTGGTGAGGTGGAGGGTCAGAAAAAAAGAGGAAGACCTCTATCAAGATGGATTAGCAAAGTGCAGCCTCAATGGGCTCAAGTGTGACAACAATTGTGAGGTTGGCTCAGGACTGGGTAGTGTTTCATTCTGTTGTGCATAGGGTTGTTATGAGTCAGTGCCAACTCAATGGCACCTAACAGCAACAATAAAGGTGGGAAGTTACAATTATACAATTTTAAGAATTTTAACATTCAGTTGTTCCCCAGTCAAACTCAAAATAATGGTCCTCACTTTCTAATCTTGCAAGATTTGAGTCCAAGGTGTATTAATTTCAGTAGCCTAATCTTCATTAGCCAACTGAGCCCAAATAGCTAACTCAAAGAGAGCTGGTAAGGAATCTGAGGGTCAGAGAAAGTGACATAAGGTACTGCTCAGATTATCTATAGCTATGTAACAAATAATCCCCCAAAACAATGTCTTGAAACAAATATTCATTTTCTCTCAAGTTTCAGTAGGCAAATTGGAATGAGTCATTCTTGGGGTAGTTCTCTCTTGGGGTCTGCTATGGGGTCATAATCAGATGATGGTGGCTGGGACAACCCTCTGCACTGGATGTCCAATGATGATGGGGTTTTTTTAGTTTTTAGTTTTTAGTGTGAATTGAGTGATAGTTTACATGGGAGAACATCAGCTTTACACTTTTACACTCATCATATCATATTCCATTTCATTGTAATGATTACAGTCCCTTCCATGCATCATCATTCAACAGCATTTGCTTCTATTCCCTCTGGGTTTTTTTGTTTTTTGTTTTTTTTCACGAAAACACCCAGGAATATTTAATCATTCAAACAACCAAAGGGCATACCCTGCCTCCTTCCCCGTCCTTGCCCTTCCTCCTCCCCCGCAGCTGCCAGCACACAGCCCCTCTCCCTCCCTGAGTCTAGGGTCCTCAGCCACTCCATCTCCCCACGTCATCATCTCTGCCTCCATCACTTGTGTTGCTGCTTCTCTGAATAGAGTCCCACTCTGCTGCTGCTCTTCTCCCTTAATGGTCCTAGATCTGCCCCTGGACTGCAAGATCAACCACTCCCCTCATTTTGTTACAAAATGTCTACCTTTATATTTGCAATAATTGCAATCAGTCCATATGATGCATTCTTATGACTAGGAGTTGGCGATGATCATTGGCTGGGAGTTTAGCTGGGGCTGTTGACTGGATAGTCCTACATGGCTTCTCTGGTTTAGGTCTCTCATAGCAGAGGGGCTGGGTTACACAGGAATGCATCCCAAGATACCCAGGCAAAACTACTAAAGTTTCTCATGACTTAGCTAATACACTTTTGCTGTATTCTATTAGTGTCTAGTGATGGATTAGACACTAAAGACCGAAAACCAGAAGAGTTGTGGGATGACATCAAGAACATTGTTGTTAAGTGCCGTGGAGTCGGTTCTGACTCATAGCGACCCTGTACAGGGTTTCCGAGGCTGTAAATCTTTATGGGAGCAGAAAGCCTCATCTTTCTCCTGCGGAGCGGCTAGTAGTTTCGAACTGCTGACCTTGTGGTTCACAGCCTGATTCATAACCACTACGCTACCAGAGCTCAAGAACATTATACAGGAAGACATCAAAAGGTCATTAAGAAGAACACAAGAAAAAGGAAAAGATCAAAATGGATGTCAGAAGAGACTCTGAAATTTGCTTTCAGTGTAGAGATGCTAAAGCAAATGGAAGAAGTTAGGAAGTAAAAGAACTGAGTAAGAAATTTCAAAGGGCATCTTAAGAAGACAAAATCAATTATTATAATGAAATGTCCAAACACCTGGAGGTATAAACCAAACAGAAAGAGCATGCTCAGCATTTCTCAAGCTGAAAGAACTGAAGAAAAAATTCAAGTCTCGACTTGAAATATTGAAGGATTCTATGGGCAAAATATTGAATGATGCAGAAAGCATCAAAAGAGGATGGAAGGAATGCACAGAATCACCGTATCAAAAAGCAATGTTAGATGTTCAACCCTTTCAAGAGATAGCATATGATCAATAGCCAATGAAAGAAGTCCAAGGTGTACTGAAGGCATTGGCAAAGAACGAGGCATTTGAAATTGATGGAATACATGTGAAATCTTTTAACAAATTAATGCAGCATTGGAGACACTCAATCATTTATGCCAAGAAAGTTGGAAGACAGCTACCTGGCCAAATGATTAGAAGTGATCTGTGCTCACTCCAAAGAGAGGTGACCCAATAGAGTGCAGAAATCTTCGGACAGTATCATTGGTATCACATGAAAGTGAAATTTTTGCTGAAGATAATTTAAAAACAACTGCAACAGTACATTGACAGGGAATTGCCAGAGATTCAAGCTGAATTCAGATGAGGATGTGGAACAAGGGATTGCTGACGTCAGATGGATCTTGGCTGGAAGCAGAGAATACGAGAAAATGTTTACCTATGCTTAATTGACAACACAAAGACTTTCAACTATGTGGAACATGACAAGTTATGAGCAACATTGCCGAGAATGAGTATTCTAGAACACGTAATTGTGCTTATGAAGAGCTTGTATATAGACCAAGAGGCAGTGGTTTGAACAGAACAAGGGAAATGGAATGGTTTAAAGCATCAGGCTTGTGTTCTTTCACCATTCTTATTCAATCTGTACACTGAGCAAATAATCGGAGAAGCAAGATTAAATGAAGAAGGACATGTCATTAGGAATGGAGGAGCAACCTGCAATAGGCAGATTATATAGCCTTGCTTGTTGAAAATGAAAAGAACTTAAGAATATACTGATGAAGATCAAAGGCACACTCTTCTGTATGAGTTGTACCTCAATGTAAAGAAAACAACTGTTTAAGAGTAAAGATGTATGTTTGAAGACGAAGGTGTGTCTGACCTAAGCCATGATATTTTCAATTACCTCATATACATTTGAAAGTTAGACAGTGAATAAGGAAGATCATAGAAGAATTGATGCATTTAAATCATAGAGTTGGAGGAGAATATTACAAATACCATGGACTGCCAAAAGAACAAACCAGTTGGTGATGGGAGAGGCACAGCTAGAACGTACCTGGAAGCCAGCATGGCCAGACTTAGTCTCTCATACTTCAGACATATTATCAAGAGGGCCCCATCCTTGGAGAAGGATATCATTCTTGGTAAAGTAGAGGGTCAGCGAAAAAGAGGAAGACCCCTCAAAAAATGGGTTGGCACAGTGGCAACGATAATGAGATTGGCCCAGGATCAGGCAGTGTTTCATTCTGCTGTGATAAGGTCTCTATAAATTGGCACCGAATCAATGGCACCTAACAACAACAGTGGCAACAGTAAGGGGCTCAAGCTATCTACAATGGTGAGGATGGCACAAGTGTGGGCAGTTGTGTATATGGTCACTATGAGTCGGAACCAACTTGACGGCACCTAACAACAACAACAACAGCATTTCCAAGCAGATTCAAGAGAAGAGGAAATAACTTCTGTCTCTTGGTGGGAGAAGGGCAAAAACTGCATTTCAGACAAGCATGTGGGAATTGAAGCTAGTTTTAGAACCATCTCTGGAAAAGACAATTTGTCATCATTACTAAACACCAAACACCGAGAGATCTGGAGTTCCTTCCTGTGTGATCCTGGTTTACAGGCTTTCCCTCTCTGAGCCCTGGTCCTCAATTGTTAAATGAAAGAATTGAACAAAATATGTTTTACAGTTCATTCAAGTTAAAAATAGTCAACATTCAGCTCATGATGAACAACACCATCTTTATCTTTCTAGTTATTTATTGGTCCTAGAAACCAAAAAAGAAAACCTCAAATTGCCAGCAGTTCTCATAGTGTCGCTTTTAGACAAAGAATATAAGAAATTAGATGATAAAAGACTTTTCACAAAAGCACACTGTGTTTGAAAGCTTAGAGCAGCAAAAAAAAAAAGCATTATAATTCTACTAAATTAAAAGCCTCAATAGAAAAGGTAGTGTGAAAATGGGAGTATCCTTTTGCAACAAGAACCACCCTGTGAACATTAATTTTCTCCTGCAAATCTCAAAGCATTTGACACCTTGACTAGCCTAAGGTTTTACTATTTCTTTTTATTGGACAGGCACACCGGCACTGAGAACATCATTTTATCATAGAAAACTAGAGCTGAAGGAGACCTTAAGGTCATCTGATCCCATGCAGTGACACAAGACAGAAGAGCACAAATGATATACACCCACTGAGATAGTAATCTAGAGATTAAATGATTTCCCCAGCATCAAACAATGAGTCCGTGGCCGAGCTGCAGTAAGGAGGTAAAGTTCTCAACTTCTCAGCCATGGAACAAGAAAGGTCCCTTTCTGGACTCCCGACACTATGAGAGAGCTTTGTGATTTTCAACTAATTTCATGGCCTCCTTTCTTCTTTTTCCTACCTTCCTTCTTCCTTTCTTAATCTTTTATGATGGATATATAGCAGATAGTAATCATATAACTTATTTTATTTGATTCTCATAGCAACCTTATTATAATATTTTTCCTAAATATTATTGTCTGCATTTTACAACTGAGGAAAATGGGATATTTATACCTTATATAAGGACTGTGGAGTCCTGGTGTGGTGCTGTGGGTTAATGTGCTGGACTGCAATGTTGGTTTGAACCACAGGTCACTGGTTCAAGCTTACCAGCTGCTATGCAGGGTTGCTAGGGGGTGGAATCAGCTCGACAAACTTTAACAACAACAACAACCATAACTTTATACAGTAAAAGATTTGCCAACAAACTAAATAAGCCACACAATTTTGAGGACGGGAGTAACAAAGAGATTTCTAGCCTTAAATGTCTCTCCTCCTCCACCGCTCCCCCGCACTCTCCTCTGTCCCCTTTGCCATAATGTTAGTCTCTCCTCCTCCCCCCTCCCCCCCACACTCTCCTCTGTCCCCTTTGCCATAATGTTAGTCTAATAACCAACTGTCACTGAG
>NW_006408522.1:27242238-27257532 GCF_000296735.1 Chrysochloris asiatica | reverse complement strand
CACTCTCCTCTGTCCCCTTTGCCATAATGTTAGTCTCTCCTCCTCTCCCCCTCCCCCCCCACTCTCCTCTGTCCCCTTTGTCATAATGTTAGTCTAATAACCAACTGTCACTGAGTCAATTCTGATGCACAGCAACGCTATAGATAGAATCGAACTGCCTCATAGGGTTTCCGAGACTGTTCTTTTGTGAGAGCAGTCTCATCTTTCTTTCTTCCTGTTAGTTTATGGATGTTTGTAAACACATCTATATATGTGTGTATATATATATGAGGGTGCTTTAAAAATTTTTTGGAAAAATTCCATAGCCTTTTAATTCTATTTTTCCATGAAGTTTTTGAAACACCTTCATGTATGAGTCAGAAATGACCAGATGGCATTTAATAACAACAACAGGAGCATTTATATTTGGAATCCTGTGTGGTACTGTATTATAAGTACTGGACTGCTAACCTCAAGGTCAGCAGTTCAAACCCAGCATCCCTTCCTTGGAAATCCTATACAGGGTCGCTATAGACAGAACGTAACAACAACATACATCTTTACAACAGTATTATGAGATATTTATTAGCCCATTTTACAGATGGGGAAACTAAAGCTTGAGAACATTTAAGTTAGCCTTCCAAGTTTATGAACTGTGTTAATTGTTAGAATTGGTGGGGAAAAGACGACATAGGAGGTCTGACTCTAAAGTTCAACGATTTGTAGAATATATTCTAAAATTCTCATGGAACTCTATTCAGCTAAGGAAGTTACTTCATTCCAACTTCTCCAGTTTCTTTACAAATAATAATCTGATGTTAAAAATCTGCCTGACATCAGACTGTATATTTATGGACATAGAATTAATTTACTGTTCCTATAAACAAATACAAGTGCTTAGGCTAACTTTTTGTGCTACAGATATGTTTGTTGGTTTTGTTTGTTGTTGTTGTTGTTTTCTGACAATGTGTTCAAATAGGATGAAGTGAAAAACAAACACTAAAACATTAAACCAAGAATCATAGGACCTACATCTAGGCCTGAACTCTGCCGTGTAGCACTGTGTGACTAGGAGTTGTTAATTGCCCTCTTTGGGCAATGAATTTCCTTATGTGTAAAATAAAGGGATTGGACTAAGTAGTCATGAAGATGATTCTGAGATCCAAAAGTATGGTATTGTTATTCCATCCCTATTTTCTGGTTGAGAAAGATAGAAAATGCTTGCTTGGCCTTGACTCTGCTGTTCTTGTCAGTCAGTCTCTTACATTTTCACTGGGAGAATAAAAGAAAAAAACTGGTTTCCCAGGAGCTCAGCACGGGCTGCTCAGCCATCCTCAGACCCTTCTCCTGTTGGTTCTCAAACTTGCCAGAGAGGCAACACCCTGTCATTTCCATTTTGGCTTCACAGCATCTCTGTCTTCTCCTCAAAGTGCTGCACAGTATACTTTTTAAAAAAAATTGATCCAAATTGAGATCAAATTCCCCATGGGAAATGTTGAAACTATTTCTCATAAAGGAAAATAATTATAATAATCATAAGTAATGTGTCCATAATATTTTGTCAAAGCATTTTCCCAAACTTTGTCATATTTGATCCTCATGCCAACCCTGGTTTTCACAGAAGGAAAATACTGAGGGTTCGGTTGTTTTAAAATGATTAGACTACTTCAGCTCTCCAAGCTGTTAAGTGATAGAAATAGGTCTTAAACCCAAGTCCAGCTTTAAATGTCAAATGAAAGTAACTTTAGGCCTCCCAGAGAATCCAGCCTGGGTCTCTATGCTAAGGGTTCCTGAATCGCCAGATACACCCTGTAAGAGGGCAGTGGCCCACTTACAATATGGGAAACCCAGCTGAATACCTGCCCTTGATATAGAAGATTGGACAAATCCACATACACATGCCTCAAGTGTAAGCAGGTTCTTCTCTGTGTTGTCCAGGGGTAAACTCATGGGAACCAGCTGCTTCTCTCAGTAACAAAATGTCAGAAATCAGCCTTCACTGCCCCTTTCTTCACCGTAGTACCTACGTTCAGCAACTCCCAGCATATGTCCAGGATCTTCATACTTTCTCTTATGAGTAGAATCCCTTCCTGAAATGCATGCACCCTCCTAAGTATTCCTTGTACTCATATACTTGAACTCTGATTCACCAGAGTTCTCATATTTGATGTCATGTAGGAATTGTCTCTGATCAAAGGGCAGGATGGGAAGTTGATTGATCAACTCATTTTGGTATGCCAACATAGGTACTAATTGGCTCAAAGGTACTCCTTTCCAGGTAACATATATGCATTGAGAGATCTTTCTGCTCTTTTCCTCAAACTAGTAAGACTAATGATGTAAATGTTGTCACCTGAATGCATTAGAAAGTCAGATATTCACTGGTAAGGTGGAGCCTTGCCCCGCCTCATGACTTAATATAAGAAGTTTCTAGATCATATAACAGAAGGAAGTCTATGTGTAGAATCAAGGACTGTGTCTCATTCATATTTCTATTCCCACATCTGGCATACTGCCAAGCACATCATAGATGCTCATTAAATATTGAATAAATGAATGAATGGATAAAATTAATGAATGTGTGCTTTGGACCAATATTTGACATTTAATCAATGTATAACATTGGACAAAATACTTACTCTCCTCAGTCCTTAGATTCATTTCTGTAATAAAAATAGCCATACCTTCTTTATAGTGGTGATGGGATGATACAAATAGTAAGAATGTTAATTGTGGACGCCTGGTGTGGCACTGTAGGGTCAGCACTGGACTGCGAACTGCAGTGTCAACAGTTCTATCTCACCAGCTTCTCCTGGAGACCCTATATAGGGTCACTGTGAGCCGGAACCGACTCAACAGCACTTAACAACAACATAAAGTAAAAGTTATATTTATCCTAATTATTATCACTTATATGAGTATGTCTTCACCTGATAGAGAAATAGCTATGGGTATGTTGCTGATGTCAACAAACTTTCTCAAAGTAATCTCTAATAGGAATATTTGATCATAAAAGTTACTCTCTCAGAAAAAAGGTTTAGGTCCAATGACCTCGTTGTTTCAAATAATATTCAATTTTTATAGATGCCAAGATCCAGCTCCATAACATTAATCTTATTAAATGTCACTGAATAAGGCATTCATTTAGGGAACATGTGTAATTCTCAGTGTATAAATTTAGTTCTTAGGTCTCTTCTCAGTCAGTTAACATGTCAGGGCTCAAAGGTACCATAGTGGGCATAAATGATGCCTACATCTAAATCAGTTATGTTTGTAATACTCACGCCATTCTAAATTATATCTTCAAATTACAATATATTGTTGTTATGTGCCATTCAGTCGGTTTCAACTCACAGCAGCTCTGTATAGAGCTTCTGAGGGGCAGCTAGTGAGTTTGAACCACTGACCTTATAGTTCAAACCAACCTTTCAGTCCAGTACAAACCAGAACTCCTGATGTGGTGCTGTAGGATAAAGTACTGGACCTCAAAGTCCATTTGAACCTCAAGGTTAGGGGTTCAAAACTCACCAGGCGCTCCCCAGAAATATACATACATGCTATTGATGTTGTTAACTGTCGTTGAGTAGGTTCTTACTCATAGCTACCCTGTAAAATGTTTCTGATGCTTCAAATCTTGGGAGCAAAAAGCTTCATCTTTTTCCTGTGGAACAGCTGGCTGGCTTGAACTGCGGACCTTGTAGTTCTCAGTCCAGTGTTTATTGTATGGAGCCACAGTGCTGATAGATAGATAGATAGATAGATAGATAGATAGATAGATAGATAGATAGATAGATAGATAGATAGATAGAGTCCTGTTGTGGTGCTGTGGGCTAATGTGTCAGACTGCAAAGTCATTTGAACTGCAAGGTCAGTGGTTCTAGCTCACCAGCTGCTCCTTGGAAACCCTATAGAGTGTCACTATGTAACAGAAACATATATATACACACACATATATGGAGAGAGAGAATGTGTGAGCCCTTGTGTGCTACTGTGGGGTTAATGTGCTGGACTGCAAAGTTGGTTTGATCCATAAGGTCAGTGGTTCAAGTTCACCAGCCGTTCCTTGGAAACCCTATACGGGGTCTCTAAGGGTCAGACCTGCCTCAATCACACTTAACAATAACATATATATACATATATCTGTATATATGTATATGCTTTAAAAAATGAAATAAAGATGGTGACCTTAGCAACCTGCTACCCTCTTTGATCCTTCAATGTCCAGTTCTTGGTTTATCCATCCTCCATACTAATTCTTTGGTGGTTTGTAAAGCAAGAAGTTTTTCATTCCACACAAGCAAAAGTAGATTAAACTATAACAGATAATTTAAAATTATACTATAAAAACAACACAACTCTGCCATGTAATGCTACCGTCATTAATCAGACAACTAACTTATTCTTCAAATGTGAGTTTTTTTTGGTCTGAGCTGTACATAAAGCTGTTCTCATAAATTTCCCCTGAAAGAGATTGACACCACACAGACCCCCTTGGTGAGAATGGATACTGACTTCCCCTTCAAAGGAGCATGCGCAACTCCAATGTTATGCATACACACTCTGTTGATTGATTTCCTAAATACTTTGAACATGCTCAGGTTTCATTCCCATGGCTGCATGGAGACTCTTAAGAGCAGACCATGAAGAGATGTGATTAAAGTCTGTGTGCATATTTTTATGTCAAAATCTTCACCTGAAAGCTGTGATATTGAAGTTCTGAAAATCAAAAGCCTAGTTGTTTAGGAAAATCTCAAAATCCTTCCATTTGCCTTGTATTATAAACTCTGCACTTCGAAAACACTGCACACTTGTGTTTTTTAAGTATGTTTTTACCGGAATGTGATATAACTTTAGTTGAAAGAATGTCTGCATTCTTTTCAGAAACAAAAGATCATCCATTCACATTGTATTTAAATTATGTTGGTATTTGTTCTGTTTTTACAAACAGACATCATCACATACCTAGGCACGCAAAATGATGTACTTAAGCGCTGATTTTAAAATAACAGCTGTACAGTAGCACAAATGATTACATTTTCTCTGCAAGTGCAGGTATTAAGGACATGGTGGACTGAAATATTGATGATACTAAAGAAATACATTGTCTCTTCATTGAGGTCAGTTCCGGTAATGTGTGATGAATGTTAATTCTTTCTAACAACATGCACTTAGTGACCCTCCTAGTAATAGCAAGATCCAAGTGCTGTGGAAGACAGATGATAATAAGGCAGGATTCTTAAAAAGCACGGACATGTTTTATATCAATTTGTAAGGAATCATCTTCAAGATGGTCTTCATACCTAACAGTTTGGGCAAAAATAAAACATTACAGGCCCCATCCTCTCCCCCCCCCCCCACCCCCAAGATGCTGAGACTTCTCTCCCTGTCTGTCTGTGTTATACACAGAGACAGACTGGGCTTTAAAATACCAGTAGTAATAAGACTCCTAGGAATGAGGATATCACCCAGTGACACTAACTACATTCATCCAGTATGACTGAGATGTACACAGTCATTCTTCTTGGATCAACTATCAACACTCATGGAAACAGCAGTCAAAAAATCAAATGATGTATTGCATTAGGAAAATCTGCTGCACAAGACCTTTTTTAAGTGTTGAAAAGCAAAGATGTCAGCTTGAGGACTAAGGTACACCTGACGCAAGCCATGGTATTTTCAGTAACCTCATATGCATGCAAAAGCTGGACTGTAAATAAGGAAGACCATAGAAGAACTGATGCATTTGAGTTATGGTGTTGGAGAAGAATATTGAAAGTGCCATGGGCTGCCAAAAGAATCAACAGATCTGTGTTGGAAGAAGTACAGCCAGAGTGCTCCTTGGAGGCCAAGATGGCCAAACTTCGTTTCTCATACTTCGGACATATTTTCATGAGGGACCAGTTGCTAGAGAAGGATATCATGTTTGGTAAAGTGGAGGGTCAGAGAAAAAGAAGAAGACCCCCAATGAGATGGATTGGCCAAGTGGCAGCATCGATGGACTCAAGCGTGGCAACAGTAGTGAGGTTGGCACAGGATCAGGCAGTGCTTCGTTCTGCTGTGTATAAGGTAGCTATGAGTCGGTTCTGACTCAATGGCACCTAACAACAACACAACAACAGTGTTGGCAAAGTAGAAGCTATTATTATTACTTACAGAAAGCAAACAATACATAACAGAAATAGCTTGCGTATGATAAAACTCATCCCACCATCCTTACATGTAGCTTGCTTTGTAGGACAGAAACATGCTTAAGTCTTAAAGAGGGAACCCTTGCTTACCATTCCCTCAAATTACCCATAGCCATGTCAGCAGGCGCTCAGTGGTTCAGGTCAGATGCTGTGTTCATATCTGCCTGGACCATGTGACTGCCACCACCACCAACAATGCTGGAGTAGGCGGGAAACTTTGCCTCACTTCAGGAAGATCCATTACAGGATCTTCTGAGCCTCTTGCATGGGGGTACCCAGATCCTCTGTGTGCCAACTAGTCTGCTGGAGCTATACCTAGCCGAGTGTCCACAAGTCTACTGTTCACCATCTCTCTCAATGGTATAGCCTTTGACCTTGAGTGCAAGAACATGGTCCACTCCAGATTCTTGATGATCTTGAGGTCCCAATAAACGTCTATGAGAATGGGCCTTTATATAAGTAATCTCACAACGTGGCCCTTCCAGCATGCCCACAAATCCCTAGTTGGACTGAAAGCCACTCATTCCTATTGACTGGATTATAGACTGTTTATACAGCTAGTGAACAAACCAATAATTTCAAGATGACAACCTGATAAATCATTTTGGAAGAATTACAAACATAGGGTCAGAAAAGCCATATCAGAGAAACCTAATGCACCACACTCCCTAAGTAAGACCCCATCAACTACTGCCTGCAATACAAAGAGTGGCCATGCCCACATTATGCTCATGTGGATTGTGCATTTTTATGGAATAGTCCCCAAACTTCCACTGATGATAATAACAATAAATAGAACAACTACTAGCATTTATTGAGTACTGACTACATGTTTGCACTGCTTCTAAACTATGGATACATTCTGTGTCTGTGTGTGTCTACCTATCTATACACTATGGATATGCAGATACTAGTTATGCAGATGGACATATATTTCTAGTTATGTTGTTAGTGCCTTCGAGTCGGTTCTGACTCATAGCGATCCTGTATAGGGTTTCTGAGCAGCAGCTGGTGAGTTTGAACCGCCGATCTTGTGATTCAAATCTACCTTGTAGTCTAGTACACTAGGATTCCAAACTAGGTATACATGTGTATGTTTTCAGTATATATATATATATATATGTATGTTGTTGTTGTTGTTGTTAAGTGCTGTCAAGTAGGTTCTGACCCACACCGACACTGTACAGGGTTTCTGAGGCTGTAAATCTTTATGGGAGCAGAACGCCTCATCTTTCTCCCATGGAGCGGCTGGTAGTTTCGAACTGCTGACCTTAAGGTTCGCAGCCCGATCCGTAACCACTACGCTACCAGAGCTCCTTTATATATGTATATATACACAGAGTCTTGGTGTGTCGCTGTGGGCTAATGTGTCAGACTGCAAAGTCATTTGAACTGCATGGTCAGTGGTTCAAGCTCACCAGCGGCTCCTTGGAAACCCTATACAGGGTCGCTATGGGTCGGAATCTACCTGACGGCACTTAACAACAACATATATATACACGCACACACACACATATATATGTATATATGCACATCATATATATGAAGTAAGACCAATAATATTGCTACTAGGTTCCAGTTCATACATGCATGAGTTTATTCCAAACAAAATGTGTTTACATTTGTCTCTGTCTTCAGTGGATGCTTGCAAACAAATACAATCAGTGATACACTTGTCTTAGTCTCATTAAGGTGCTTTCCAAAAACAGTCCAGTCAAAACAGTGGCTTCTTAGAGAATCTGCTGGGCCAATTGAATTAAAAGCAGAGAGGTTAGCTCAGAAGGTCATAGTGAATTTTGGGGGGGTCATAAAGGGATAATCTTGATAAATTTTCTTGAGGAACATAGGATGACCATTGTTGTTGTTGTTGTTGTTAAGTGCCGTCGAGTCAGTTCCGATCCATAGCAACCCTGAACAGGGTTTCCGAGGCTGTAAATCTTTACGGGAGCAGAAGCCTCATCTTTCTCCCGCGGAGCAGCTGGTAGTTTCAAACTGCTGACCTTGTGGTTTGCAGCCCGATTCGTAACCACTACGCTACCAGAGCTCCTTAAGGATGACCATAGGGACTTATTATGGAGAAGTTTTAAGAAAATGAAAAACTGCATTGGTGAGAAAAATGCCTAGAAAATTGCAAAAAAGGAATTGTTTTCCATCACAACAATGTGCCTGCTCATTTTTCAAGGAAAGTTAGAATAGCCCTATAAAGATTTCATTAGGAAACCTTACCCCATCTACCCTACAGCTCTGATCATGCCCCTTCAAGTTTCTTTTTGTTCCCATGATTTGAGTTCCTTAAGGTTACCCAAACTGCCATTTTGACATGGTATAAATTGAAGAGAGTAGAACTTGTTGGGGATGGTTTGTTGTTGTTGTTAAGTGCCATTGAGTCAGTTCCAACTCATACCAACCCTGTGTAGGGTCTCCAAGGAACAGCTGATGAGGTTGAACAGGCCATTTTGTGGTTTAGCCCAGCGCTCTATCCCACAGCACCACACCAGGACTCCAGCGGAAGGGGTAGCGAGATGGAAACAACACCTTCAGAAGTGAATAGATGTGGCCAGAGGAGAGATTAAGAAACAATAGTTTGAAATTTTGCTATTTTTGTGTGATAGTGGCTTCACTGATTTTCAAACACTACTTTTTGATTTACTCTCCTATACTATGTATATGAAGGAGCTCTGGTAGCCTAGTGATTACAAGTCGGGCTGTTAGCCTCAAGAGCAGCAGTTCAAAACTACCAGCTGTTCCACAGGAGAAAGATGAAGTAATCTGCTCCTATAAAGGTTTACAGCCTCACAAACCCTATGCAGGGTCAATGTGAGTCAGAACTGACTCCACAGCATATAACCACCACCAATGCTATGTATATATGTGTGCATACTAGCATATGGAGTCCTGGTATGGTGCTGTAGGTTAATGTGCTAGACTGCGAAGTCAGTTTGAACTGCAGGGTCTGTGATTCAAGCTCACAAGCTGATCCTCAGAAACCCTATGCAGGGTCGCTATGCATCAGAACCAACTCAACAGCACTTAACAACCACATACTAACATATATCATGATGATTACCTATGATCCATATTTTTCTTTTAAAATATTTAGCTAGGGACGATGCTTGTTTTCTAGATTACCAGTAGCTTTGAGGCAAAGATACATGTCATAGAATGTAAGCTGTGAGGCAAACATACATGTCATAGACTGTAAGCTTTATGAAAGCAGACTTTTTTTATTATTTTGTTCACAGCTGTGATCTTTTTGAACAAATGAAGGAATGGAAGTGGTTAGTCTAAGGTAACGATGCCAGAAGTTATCCAATTACATTGAAAGTTAAATATTTAACAAATTGTAAGACTTATCAATATGGGAATTCTTTTTCTAAGAATTTGTGTGAATTGGCAGATTTATCACAACTATCATTATTTTTTAAATTATTCACTATCTGATCATTATGATAAAAAATATGAGAGGTACTCTATTCATTCACTTATGCATGAATTGATTCTATTTGCCAGACTCAGTGAGCCATACCAGTGACATAGGAAACTTACTATACAATATAAACCAGGGCAGAGAATGCAAGTGATAAATCAAGTGAAGAAGTAACAAAAGAGGAAGGAAAAAAGAAAAGGAGGATAGAATGGACTAAAATTTAAAATTAAGTAAGGCATAGAAAAACTCATAGTTTATTCCAGTTCTCCTCAAATGTTTACACTAAAGAATCCCTAAAAGAAAGGGAGTCCCTAAAATAATCTGCCCTTCCAAGGTGTCTGTTTTTATACCATGGAGGATCTGGGCTCTTTGAAAGCATTAAGGGTCTTTGAAGAGTCATGTTTTATCATATAATCCATGAAGCTTTTGTGCAATAACATCCAATAGCTTTCCTCAGAAACCCTAGAAAGCAAAGCCTAAGGTGAAGGCTTTTCCACTAACACTTTATGGTAAGCAGTCCCAGGGAAGCCTGAATGAGAGGAAAAGGAACTGCAATAGGAAAGGAGGGAGGGCAAAAAAATATAGGTAGTGATTTATCTGAGGACATGATTGGTGGGAGAATATCTAGACCTCCTGTCCCGGTGTGGCGCTGTGAGTTAATGCGCTGGACTTCAAAGTTGGTTTGAATCAAAAAGTTGGCAGTTCAAACTCACCAATTGCTCCTTGGAAACGCTATACGAGGTCACTGTGGGTTGGAACCACTGGACAGCACTTAAAACAACAACAACAATGATGAGAGCCTCAAGTAAAACCAGCTGCAGCAGAACAGGAGCTCTGTGACTCTGGAGACAGGTGAGGCCCAGATGATCTAAGGCAGACCATTGTTGTCAAGTGCCATTGAGTTTGTTCTGACTCATAAGAATCCTGTATAAGATTTCCAAGGGACAACTTGTGAGTTTGAACCATTGACGTTATGGTTGACAGTCCATGCTTAACCTACAGTGCCACACAAGGACTCCAAGGCAGACCATTGTTGTCATTGTTGTTGTTAAGAGCTGTGGAGTCAGTTCTGACTCACAGAGACCCTGTATAGGGTTTCCAGTGAGCGGCTGGTGACTTTGAACTGCCAACTTTGCAGTTCAGACCAAACTTCAGGCTTACTGCTTATCCTCTAGTGCCACACCAGGACTCCAAGGCAGACCACAAGAAGAGATAATACAATCTTGAAGGGAAGTTGAACTCACGGTGTTATGCCATGTTCCTCCTGTAGCTTTGCGCCA
Organism: Chrysochloris asiatica; assembly: GCF_000296735.1. Lineage (NCBI taxonomy): Eukaryota > Metazoa > Chordata > Mammalia > Afrosoricida > Chrysochloridae > Chrysochloris > Chrysochloris asiatica. Next base: position 27,246,658 of record NW_006408522.1, on the reverse strand, counting down.
TCTCTAGACGTCACTCCACACCACAGGAGACCTTGAAACGAAAGGAAAAACATGCTCTGATGAAAAGAAGTATACCTGAGAAGTGGGTCAAAAGATGAGTTTGTGATTGTGGACACAGAGTACACACTGACACAGATATTTACTCTCAGCTACTGCCAAGGTATCCATCCCAACGAGATGGATTGGCCAAGTGACAGCATCGATGAACTCAAGAGTGGCAATGGTAGTGAGGTTGGCCCAGGATCGGGCAGTGTTTCATTCTGCTGTGCATGTTGTTGTTGTTGTTAAGTGCCATCGAGTCGGTTCCGACCCATAACAACCTCTCAATGGCACCTACCAACAACAACAAACTGCCAAGGTAGAAGAAATGAAAGATACATATCTGTACATTGGCAAGGCATTTTATTAATGAGACTTCAAGTCCATTCATTCATGACTGACTCAGTCCCAGAAGGATAAATCAATCATAAAAATATTTGCAATGTTTCACAATTAAAATTAAGTTATGAATTAGGGGCAAAAGGAAAAGACTTTTAAATATTTCCATTTATTTTAGAAGGATTACTTAACTAAGTCGAATCTTCTGAAATTTTCTTAAAGGACTGAAATGACAATTTTATCCCTGGAAATGAAGGGTTAGGCATTTAACTATAGTTATACAAACCAAAAAGTTTTATAGATAAGTACACATAATTGCATGGTATTCTGAAAGAAATGGCATCTCAAAGGAGTTTACAAAAATGCTGCATCTGCATAGGATCTTGATATGCTAGGGGAATAAAACAGTGGAAAGGTGTCACACAAAGTCACTGTTAGCAACCTTGCTGAGACCTTCAGAGTGGCTCCACTGCCATTTTTCACATCCTTCTACCTGGTCAGCCTGAGTCCTGGTGTGGTGCTGTGGGTTAATGTGCTGGACTGTAACATCGGTTTGAACCACAGGTCAGTAGCTCAAGCTCACCAGCTGCTCCTCAGAAAACCTATGCTGGGTCACTATGAGTTGGAACTGACTAGACAACACTCAACACCAACAACAATGTGGTCAGCCATCTTTCCAATTCCTCCAGCTCTCCAATCACAAATTTCTCTCAGCATATGAGAAAATTTCTACCTCAACATGTTTACCAAATGTCTTGAATGAGGCCACAAAAGATAACCTTCTCAAAACAGTACACGCCTTAAAACTAACGTACTGCTCGCTGTGACTAATGACGTACCCAAGAACTTAAAAGGTGTAAACAATAGAATAGTCTATACATATAAAGTTTTACAGAGGTAAGATAGTTCTAAACTTACTTTCTTTTTCAAATACACTTGAGCATCTGCCATATGTTTGGCATTGCGCTAGGCACTTTGGACACATTGGTGGCCAAGACTACTGCCTGCCCCCCAAAACTCATAGAATTCTGCAGGGAAGGCAGCTACTTAAACAAACAGAATGGACATATATGGCAACTGCGTAGGTAGTAACACATACTTGGGGGTGATGTCCATGTCCCAAGAAATGACATTTAGGCTGGAATCTGGAGAATGATTAGGACTTTGCTGGCGAGGCAGAGAAGTAGAGTGTTCCAGACAAAGGGAACAGTATGTGGCATGATTTATTCAAGGAATTGGAAAATGTAGCAAAAGCCAGATCATGAAAGGCCTCTTAAGCCATATTAAATGATTAAATTTTATTATAAAAGCAACAGGAGTCCAAAGAAAACTTTTAAACAGTAAAGTAACATGATCAGATATAAGTCTTAGAAATATCAATCTGGAGGCATGTGGAGAATAGTTTTGTGCAGGAGAAATCCAGGCAAGGCAGGCTAATGGTATAGTCTATGCAAGTGACTGTAAGAATAGAGAAAAGGGGAGCAACTTGAGGGAGATTTGTGAGGTAGAAACAACTGGATGTGGTAAGTTATTAGCTATAAGATGGGGAATAGGGAAGACACATAGATACTATCAGTATTACTGGCTTGAGTATATGGGTGTTTGGTGTTGTCTTTCCCTGAGATGAGAATATTGAGAGAATAACCGTTAAAGGAGGAAAAAAAAAAAAAAAAAAGTCTAAAACCAGGGACATGCATAATTTCCCTATGTTAGATTCTGCCATTTATCTTTCAGTTTGTCATACCATGCTGACTTGGGCATTGCTAAGATGCTGGAAGCTATGCCATCTGTATTTTAATACCAGAAGGGTACACCCATGTGGACAGGTGTCAGATGAGCTTCCAGATTAAGACAAATTAGGAAAAAGGGAGACTTCTGGTATGGTACTGTAAAATAAGCACAGGACTGCAAGGTTGGTTTGAACCACACAGTTGGCAGTTCAAACCCACCAGTCGCTCCTCTGAAATCCTATACAGGCACTTAGCAACTTAGCAACAACACCACCAAGAAGGAGAAGTGGAATACTTCTGAATGTTTAACCATGCTGAAAACGTTAAGTACAGCAGTGAACCACTGACTGAATATTGAATACTGAATATTGAAACATGATAAATAGCACCAGAATATTATCAGATACACTGCCAAAAGGTGAGCACTCAAAATACAACAGGGGATGAGCTGCCTCCTCAAAGTGGAGTTTACTGTAGTGACATTAATGGAGTGAACCTTTTGGACCTTCATCTGTGGATAAAGACAGTAGAAAAGTCCCATATCATCAGCTAAGACAAGGCTGGTGCAGAGTATGGAACAGACCATTAATTGCTCATATATAAGTTCAGATTGAAGCTGTAAAAAAATTAAAACAAGTCCACAAGAGCCAAAATTTGACCTTAAACATTTTCCCTCTGAATGTAGAGATCATCTCAAGTTTTGATGCATTAGACACTGACGGCTGAAGACCGGACAAGTTGTGGGATGACATCAAGAATATCATACAGGATAAAGAAGACAACAAAAGTCCGGGAAGGACTGGGAACTTCTTATCAACTCTCACAAAGCAAGCAGAAAAAAGGAAAAAGAAGAATTAACAAGAAGACATACTCTTCATTTGCAACTTTCTAATTCAATTATTTAAGAGGAGGCTTTTGAAATAATTGTCTATTACCAAAGAAAGGAACAGATAACAGTTTTTGATCTGCATAATGAAAAATAGGAAGAACCAGTCCCTTGAGGAGGACATCATGCTTGGAAAAGTAGAGGATCACTGAAAAAGAGGAAGATGCTCAATGAGATGAATTGTCACAATCAATGGTGGCAAAAGTGGACTCAAGCATAGCAACAATTGTGAACATGCCCCGGGACATGGCAGTGCTTTGTTCTGGTGTACATAGAGTGACTGTGCATCAGAATTGACTCATCAACACCTAATCACAACAGAAACAATGGTAAAGAGAAAACATATTTATAGCCCAATTGTGAAAATATTACACACACACATACATTTAAGAAATTAGCTGAGATGTAAATCTAAAATTTATTTTCATCATGTACATAAGCAAATAGCATTACTAAGACATATTATTAGAAGGAAAGTCTTGGAATTAGTCAATAAAAATCCTATGGATCACAATGGCCCTGAACAGCATTTTGTTCCACTGTCCATGGGGTCAGGAATAATTCAATGTGAGCTAAAACCATAGCAGTGTTGTTAGATACAAAGCCCATTAATTTAGTATTTTATATTAAGTATAGACCCCCAACAAGATGGATTGGCCAGGTGGCAGCATCAATGAACTTAAGTGTGGCAACAGTAGTGAGGTTGGCCCAGGATTGGACATTGTTTCATTCTGTTGTGCATAAGGTTGCTATGAGTCAGTGCTGACTCGATGGCACCTAACAACATTACAGATAAGAAATTATATGTCATGTAGCTATTGCATTTATACAACCAGAGTGCTCCTTGGAGGCCGGGATGGCCAAACTTTGTCTCTCATACTTCAGACATATTGTCAGGAGGGACTTGTTGCTGGAGAAGGGTATCATGTTTGGTAAGGTGGAGGGTCAGAGGAAAACCCCCAACGAGATGGATTGGTCAAGTTGCAGCATCGATGGACTTAAGTGTGGCAACAGTAGTGAGGTTGGCCCAGGATCAGGCTGTGTTTCATTCTGCTGTGCATAAGGTCTCTATCAGTCGGTACCAACTCAATGGCACCTAACAACAACAACAATTTTTAAATTTAAGGAATCCTGGTGTGGCGCTGTGGGTTAATGCACCAGACTGCAAAGCCATTTGAACTTCAAGGTTGGCTGTGCAAGCTCACCAGCTGCTCTATGGAAACCATATACAGGGTCGCACTTAACAACAACAACAACAATTTTTAAATTTTGTAATATTTTAGTGTTACTACTTGGCTGCTGAAGTGAACACAAAATTTGTAATATTTTATTAGTGGGAATTTTTTACTCTAGCTCTGGTAGCGTAGTGGTTACGAATCGGGCTGCGAACCTTAAGGTCAGCGGTTCGAAACTACCAGCTGCTCCG
>NW_006408522.1:27240201-27241789 GCF_000296735.1 Chrysochloris asiatica | reverse complement strand
ATCTTTACGGGAGCAGAAAGCCTCATCTTTCTCCCGCAGAACAGCTGGTAGTTTCGAACTGCTGACCTTAAGGTTCGCAGCCTGATTCGTAACCACTACACTACCAGAGCTCCTTGTAAAATATTCCATAGACAAGCAGCTGAGATGTGTGGTTATAAAGTTCTTTGGAAGTTATGAGACACCAAGTTTTTGGATCCTCTATTGTGGACTATGAGAGCCATGAGTAGAAGAGAAAGAATGGATGGAGCAAGTGCTCATGTTATCCATTATTGGGAGTAAGATCCTACAATTTGGTAAATGAGAGTTACCATTATAATTAACAAGCAGTATGGGTAATACCTGGGACTTTTAAGAAGCTAGTGTTTTGGAGGTAAAAATTTGAGAAGTGATTTTTAATCAGAAATGAGAGAAAAAAGCACTGTCTACTTGGTGAGAATTGCAAGGAATTGTCTCTTAAAACACAGCCACATTAAGTTAGAATAAGAGATAAATGGACTATTCACTAATATCACATGCAAGTAAAATTTTGCTAAAGATAATTTTAAAATGGTGCAACAGTACATTGACAGGGAATTGCCAGAGGTTCAACCCAGATTCAGTCAACGATGTGGAACAAGGGATACCACTGCTGACGCCAGATGGATCTTGGCTGAAACACAGAATAACAGAAAGATGTTTACCAGTGCTTTCTTGACTGTGCAAAGGCATTCAAGTATGTGGATCACAACAAGCTATGAACAACATTGCAAAGAATGAGTGTTCTGAAACTCTTAGCTGTGCTCATGAGGAACCTGAGCATAGACCCAGAGTCATCTGTTTGAGTTGAACAAGGGGACATTGAATGGTTCGAAATTATAAAAATGGGCACCAAGTTGTATTGTTTCACCATACTTATTCAATCTGTATGCTAAGCAAATAATCTGAGAAGCTGGATTACATGAAGTAAAACATGGCATCGAGATTGGAGGAAGACTCATTAACAAACTGTGATATGCAGATGATGCAACCTTGCTTGCTGAAAGCAAAGAGGGCTTAAAATACTTACTGATGAATATCTAAGACCATAACCTTTGGTATGGATTGCACCTCAATGGAAAGAAAACAAAAATCCCACCACTGAAGCACTGGAGAAAAGATTGAAGCTGTCAAAGACTTCATTTTTCTTGAATCCACTATCAACTCTCAATGGAAGCAGCAGTCAGGAAATCACATGACTTATTGTATTAGGTAAATCTGCTGCACAAGACCTCTTTAAAGGGTTCAAAAGAGAAGATGTCAGTTTGAGGACTAAGAGGTGCCTGACCCAAGCCATGGTATTTTCAATAGCCTCATATAACTACTATGAAAGTTGGACAATGAATAAGGAAGACTGTAGAAGAATGGTGCATTTCAGTTTATGGTGCTGGAAAAGAATATTAAAAATAGCATGAACTGCTTGAAGAACAAACAAATCTGTGTTGGAAGAAGTTAAGCCAGAATGCTCCTTAGAAGTGAAATGGAGAGACATAGTCTCATGTACTTTGGACATATTATCAGGAGAGACCGATCCCTAGAGAAAGGCATCATGTTTGGTAAAGTAGAGGGTCAG
>NW_006408522.1:27210544-27236521 GCF_000296735.1 Chrysochloris asiatica | reverse complement strand
GAAAGCTGTGCTCTTTGATATTCATCAGTGAATATTTTAACTGATATTCATCAGTGAATATTTTAAGGTTTGCTTGCTGAAAGTGCATATCAAAGGTTGTTAATGAGTCTTCCTCCCATCCTGATGCCACGTTTGTCTTCATAGAACCCAGCTTCTCAGATTGTTTGCTCAGCATACAGGTTGATAAGTATAGTGAAAGAATACAATCCTGTCATACACCTTTCTTAGTTTTAAACCATCCAGTGTTCCCTTGTTCTGTTTGAACAACTGCTTCATGGTCCATGTACAGATTCCTCATGAGGACAATTAAGTGTTCTTGAATACTCATACTTCGCAATATTGTCCATAGTTTGTCATGATCCACTCAATATTACAAGTGGAAGCTTGAGTTTTTTCTTAAGTTCCCTTACCTTGAGAAATGCTGAGCATATTCTTCCCTTTTGGTTTTCTAGCTCCAGGTCTTTGCACATTTTGTTATAATATTTGACTTTGTCTTCTCAAGCTGACCTTTGAAATGTTCTGTTCAACTGCCTCATTTCTTCCACTTGCTTTAGCATATCTATGCTTCAAAGCAAGTTTCAGAGTCTCTTCTGACATGCATTTGATCTTTCCCTTCTTTCTTGTCTTTTCAAAGACCTTTGTTTCCTTAGTGTATAATGATCTAGATGTCATCCCACAACTCTTCTGCTCTTCAGTCTTTAGTGTCTAATGCATCAAATCTTTCTTGAGATGATCTCTAAATTCAGGTGGGCAATGTTCAAGGTCATATATTGGCATATGAGCAACTGACAATTTATTCCACAGTCAGCTCTGGCCTTGTTTTGGCTGATGATGTGGGGCTTTTCTACCTTCTGTTTGCACAGATATAGTCAATTTGATTTCTATGTTTTCCATCTGGTGAGGTTCATGTGTACTGTCTTCTTTTATGTTGTTTTTTAAAGGTATTTACAATGAAGAAGTCATTGGTCTTGCTTAATTCTATCATGCAATCTGCAGTATTATTTTTGTCACCAATGCCATCTTTTCTGACTACTGATCCTTACTCTTTGCTTCCATCCTTTGCATTCCAATAACCAGGAAGTATCAATATATCTTCATTGCATGTTTGATCAATTTCAGACTGAATAACTTGGTAGAATTTTTCACTTTCATCATCACTGGCTTTAGTGGTTGGTGTGTAAATTGAAATAATAGTGATTTTAACTTCTTATAGTTATAAGGAACTCTGGTAGCATAGTGGTTACGAATTGGACTGCGAACCTTAAGGTCAGCGATTCGAAACTACCAGCCACTCCACGGGAGAAAGATGAGGCTTTCTACTACTGTAAAGATTTACACCCTCGGAAACCCTGTACAGGGTCGCTATGGGTCGGTCGGAACCGACTCGACGGCACTTAACAACAACAACATAGTTATATGGATATCATCCTGTCATAGATAGTGTTGTACTTCAAGACAGGTCTTGATGTATTATTTTTGATGATGAGTGCAATGTCATTCCTCTTCAATTTGTCATGCCTGGCATAGTAAACCATGTGATTGTCAGATTCAAAATGCCTAATATCAGTCCATTTCAGCTATCAAATACCTAGGATTTGGATGTTTATGCATTCTATTTAATAAAAGTAGCCACTAATAAATCAAACTACCTATTGCATTAGCCAAATATGCTGCGCAGACCACTTGAAAGTGTTCAAGAGCAAAGATATTAGATTGAAGACTAATGTGTGTCTGACCCAAGCCATGGTATTTTCAATAGCCTCATATGCATGTGAAAGTTAGACAATGAGTAAGGTAACCAAAAAAGAGGAAGACCCCCAACAATATGGGTTGACCTAGTGGCAGCAACAATTAGCTCAAATGTTAAAACAGTTGAGAGGAAGGCACAGGACCACCAGTGTTTCTTTCTGTTGTACATAGAGTTGCTATGAATAGGAACTCATTGTCTGTCACCTAACCATAATAAATAGGTGGAATTTGTGCATCATAGACTGGTGGAATTTGTGCATCATAGGAGGGACAATAACACTAGTGGAATTTGTGCATCATAGACTGGACAACCCTGAAAGATCAAAAGGGCAGCATTCTGAAAAAAATCAGAAGAGAAGAAATGGAAACAAGAAACTCAGGAAGGAAGTGGGATAAGTGATGTTAATTTGAGGGGCTTGTAATCAAGATGAATGAAATGCATGACGTGTTGAATGTAAAACTGATGATTACCTCTGTAAAACTTCACTCACTTCACAATAAAATATTTAAAATTTAAAAAAAAAAAAAAAGCAAACATGGGAACTCAGAGAGGAAAACTAAATTTATTGAATGAGGTTCATATTTGTAAGTCAACATACATATGGCAGTTCAAACCTTGGTGTGATCAGGATCACAGAATTAGATAGTAAATATATAGAAAGACATGATCAGTAGAAATGTATTTAAAAAAACAACAAGCAAACAAAAAAACCTCAGGTTTAGAATATACACTAAGCTTGTAGAGTCGTTACCATGATGTGGTCACCAATAGGCAAAAGACAAAGTGTGTATTAGTACAGTGTTTGTCTCTAAAATTAAGTAGAAGATTGTCCTATTTTCCTTGTAGCTGATCAGACCACCCTGAACATCATATTAACTGTTGGTACAGCTACAGCGCTATAGAATCAGCACAAGACTGTGAACCACAAGGTCGGTGGTTGAAACCCACTAGCTGCTCCTTGAAAACCCTATGCAGGGTCCCTATGAGTTGGAACCGACCCCACAGCATTTAACAACAACAACAACCATACAGGGGCAGATTCAGAGAAATGGGTACAAGTCATTTAATTAAAATTTTAAAAAAAGACTAAATATAAAGACAGATCATAAGACTATTGAAAATAAATCCAATGCTAAGTGTAAGTCAAGGAGAAGGAAACAAGATGGCAAAGTAGGCAGATATACTGCTCAGACACTCCACAACAAAGATTGTTGTAGTTGTTAAGTGCCGTTGAGTCAATTCTGACCCATAGCGACCCTGTATAGGGTTTCCAAGGAGTCGCTGGTGAGCTTGAACCACCAACCTTGCTGTTCAAATGGCTTTGCAGTCTGGCACATTAATCTACAGCGTCCCTCCAGGACTCCTCCGCAACAAATATAGGGGAGACCAAATGAATTATACAGATGATAACTCTGGAACCGTGAGCTTCAGAGGAAAAGTTGGAGAAGTGGAGGCTGACTGGGAGAGGCAAAGGAAGGAAACCAGCCATTTTAAACTTTTGCTGGCAGCTTTAGCGACTGCGACTTGATAACAGATTGATGCTGGGGACTGACAAAGGCATAGGTGTGTTTCTTTTTTTTTCTGCATGATTCCCTGGTGACCAAACCCCTCATCCACCCACAGCATCGTCCCCTGCTCTTTGGGAGTTCACAGAGTAAGGTAAGCACCAATGGTACTGAGTTGGCACCTGGATTTGAGCAAGTTCTGCCCCAGATATAGAGTCTACAGAGCCACCTGACCAACCTTGAACTGACGAAGTACCTGGCAAGCTTTGGGTCCAGATGGAGAACACCTGAGGCTAAGTTGTTATTACATATCACCAATTCAGTTCCAACTCATAGTGGCCCTGTATAGGATTGCCAAGGAGTGACTTGTGGGTTTGAACTGCCAACCATGAGGTTAGCAGTCCGCTGCTTGAACTCCATTTAGGGATGGATACAGTATCATCTCTTCCCTCTGCCTACAACATCGTCACCTTCTTGATTAACAGGAGTCCCCAGATCTTTCTTCTCTTTGGGTCCAGCATCTACACTGTTATAGGGTTTGGGGGGGATTTTCTCCTTATTTTCCTTTATTTATTCTTTCTTCTCCTTCTTCCTTCTCTCTCTTTTTAATCATTTCTTCCTTTGTTTTTGTTTAGTTCTTCCTTTCTTTTTTCCCAGTTCTTCCTCTTCTTTCGGTTTTTCTCTTGATCTTTCTCTATTACTCTCTAGCCTTTTTGTTTTTACATCTTCCCTTACCTGGTCCCATGTAATTTTGGTTCATCCTCCTAATTTTTCTCTCCCATAATTTTTTTCTTACTGGCCCTCTTTTCTCTTCTTAGATTTTTTTTCCCTTACTGTTGTCTTTTTTTTTTTTTTTTTTTTTAAATTCTCCTTTATTACATTATGTTTTCACTACTGTTTACTTGTTTGCCTTTGTTTTATTTTCTTATATGTGTGTTCTCTTCTTGCCCTACCTGAAAAGAGACAGAATTTGTGCCCATACAGCCTAGATACAACCATAATCTCTGCAGCTCTACCCTTTGGACAAGAGTCAATGCCATCCTTTATACCAACTGATCAGCAACCAATACCAGTCAAACCCACCCTAAACTGAGTTGACCACAAGCTTCTATTCTTTAATTACACCCATTAGGAAGCAGTTAGTGAGGACCTAAGAAGACACCGACATGTACTCATCAATTAAATATGTATACAACAACATCACAATGTCTCAGAGACAAGTCAATTTTGGTTCACATGAAGAAACAAGAGAGAATGTTTCCAAAAAAATGCCCAAGATGACTAGTTAGTAAGTGTTTCGAAGGAAGAAACAGTACTGGAGATAACTGAGAAATAATTCATAAGAATGATATTTAGATACTTTCAATGGATTGAGCGAGAGATCAAGGAAAACTTGGAGAATACAGAAAACAATTAGAAGAAATCACACTACAGGAAAAACACAATAAATGAAAAATTTGAAACAAACAACCTGCAAATAGAAATCCAGAAGATTCATTCTGTGATTTCAGAAATGGCTAATACATAGAACAAAGGAGTTTATTAGAATCAATGAAAGCTCAAATTCGTGTGCTTGAAGATAAATCTCTCAATACTAGTAAACTAGAAGAACAATCAGAGAAAAGAAGGAAAAACCCAAAGAAAGCCTAAGATTTATGTGGGATACCTTGAAAAGGAATAAATCAAGGTGGTTAGAATTCTAGAACAGGAAAAGACAATGAAATACACAGAGAGAAATTTTGAAGAGATGTTGGAAAAAAACTTCTCTAACACCATAAACTATGAGAAGACGCATATTCAAGAAGCCAAAAGATTACCAAACATGATAGATCCCTAAAGAAAATCGCTGAGACATACCATAATCAAGCTTGTCAAAATTCAAAGACAAGGAAAGACTCCTGAAAGAAGCTCAGGAAACACAAAGTTAACTATAAAGGAGAAAAAATAAGACTAAGCTCTGATTGCTCAGTAGAAGCCATGAAGGCAAGAAGGAAATGCTATGATATATACAAAACTTGGAAAGGAAAAAATTGCCAAACAAGAATCATACTCAGAAAAGGTGTCCTTAAAGTATAGTGATGAAGAAACATTTTCAGATAAACAAAATGAAAGCAATTTGTAATAACCAAAACAACTTTATAAAAAATACTAAAGGGTGTTCTTTGAACTGAGAATGAACAACAGCAGACAACTTGAAATTAACAAACATACCAACACCACCCAAATCTCAATTCAGATATAGAAGTATTCAAAGTGGAACAAACCAGCCAGACTGAAAATAGGGAGAGATATTAACTTGTAATAAAGACAACTGCAAAACAAAAAGAAGGGATAGTGTAGATACAGACCTTCCAAAAGATGAGGAAGTAAAGTTAATTTCAAGATTTAAAAAAAACTGTTTTAAACTCAGGAAGAAATTAACAAATTGCAAGGTAGCCTCAAAGAAAATTAATCACATCAAAATAAAAAAGAGGAAAATCAGAAAGACTCAGTAAGCATTTAAAATGACAACAACAAAGAAAATGTAAAGAAACACCAGAAACAAAATGAACTGAGTGCAGAAAGTTACGTAGAACAAAGAAACCAGCGGCACCACAAAAAGACACACAGCCAAGTGACACCAATTAGATGCTGTGAGATAAAGCATTGGATCTCAAGGTAGGGTTGAACCACAAGGTCGGTGGTTCAAACTCTTCAGCTGCTCCTTTAAAACCCTATACAGGGTCACTGTGAGTTAGAACAGACTGGAGGGTACCTAACAACAACAATAACAATTGATAATTAAACTGAATGCAAATGGATTAAATGCACCAATCAAGAGACAGAAAGTAGCAGAATGAGTAAGAAAACAGCCTCCTTCAATATGCTGTCTACAAGAAACACACCTTACAAACAAAGAGAAAAATAGATTAGAAATCAAAGGATGGAAAAAAATATATATCAAGCAAAGTCAATCAAAAACGAGCAGGAATGGCAATATTAATCTCTGATAAAATAGACTTTAAGGCAGAAATTGGCGTAAGAGACAAAGAAGAGCACTATATCATGATTAAAGGCTAAATTGAACAAGAGGACATAACTGTAATAAATATCTACACTCCCAATGAAAGAGCCTCAAAATACATAAATCAAATTCTCATAGAACTGAAGAAATAAATAGACTATTCCACTATAATGGTAGGAGGTTTTAGTATACCTATACCACTTTCAATGAAGGGTAGGAAAAAAATAGAAATTTTATAAAGATTCAGAAAAACTGAACAGCACAATCAACAAACTTTAATGTCATAGACATATACAGAACACTTAACCAATAGCAGCACAATATGCATTCCTCTCCAGTGCACTGGGAACATTCCCCAGAATAGACGATATGTTAGGTCACAAAGCAAATCTCAATACATTTTAAAACATCAAAATACTACAAAGCATCTTCTCAGTCACAATGCTATAAAATTAGAAATCAACAATAGGAAGATTAAGGAAAATAAAATCAAATACATGGAAATTTAATGATGTCCTACTTAAAAACTACTGGGTAATAGATGAAAATAAAATGATGAAGTTAAAAAAAAAATTCCTTGAATCCAACAAGAACAGAAGCACTACATACTGAAAACTTTAGGACACAGAAAATGCAGTGCTCAGAAGGCAATTTATAGCAATAAATGCACATATCCAAAAAGAAGAAAGAAACAAAATCAATACCTTAACTCAACATTTCCAACAATTAGAAAAAGAGCAGCAACATAATCCTGTCATTAGAAGAAAAGATAAACTCTACAGCAAAATAAATGAAATACAAAACAGAAAAATGATAGAAAGAATCAATAAGCCAAGAAGTTGGTTCTGTGAAAGGATTCATAAAATTGACAGACCACTGGCAAATCTAATAAAAGAAAAGAAGGAGAATATTCAAATAACATGAATTAAAAATGATTAGGGTGGTGTCATAACAGACCAATGGAAATAAAAATGGTTAACAGCAGAATACTATGAAGAATTGCTTCCCAGGAATTTGAAAATCTAGAAGATAGGGAGAAATCTTTGGAAACACAGTACTGGTTGCCATTGTGGGTTAATGCACTGGACTGAAAGGTCGGTTTGAACTGAAAGGTCAATGGTTCAAGCTTACTAGCCGCTCCTCCGAAACCCTGTAAAGGGTCACTATGGGTTGCCGATTCAATGACACTAAACAACAACAACCTAAACTAACACAGATTGGAGTAGAAAACTTGAACAGACTTATAACAAAATAAGAAATTGAGTCATTAAAAAATTCACAACCAAAAGAAGTCTGGGCCCAGTTGGTTTTACTGGTGAATTCTACCAAACACTCAAAGAGCTGACACCAATTCTACTCAAATTATTCCAGAATATAGAAAAGGATGGGCAGTTCCCAAATTCATTTTATGAAGTAAACATAATCCTGGTACCAAAATCAGGCAAAGACATCACTAAAAAAGAAGATTATAAACAAATATCCTTCATGGACATGGATGCACAAATTTTCAACAAATCCTGCCAATAGAATCTAACAACGTATCATACACACAAATTAAAAAGTCTAAACCAACAAAAATACCTCTTTAATATTAAAAGTAGTCTTACAGAAATTGAATTAAAATCATTATGTTCTCATCTACTCAAAAATTATTTATTAAGAGTTCTGAATTCCTGCATTCCTTGTCATGGAGGATATTTAGGCATAAGCTAAGAGATGACCTGTAGGAATTTTGTAGAGAAAATGAGAACATCAGACAGGTGAGTAGGTTACCAGATCTTTAATGTACTTCCAGCCCTGAGATTCTGTGATTCACACTGACTGGGGGTGGGGATGGGGGTGGGGTGGGGAAGTAGGGTGGGAAGGAAGAAAGGGACCAAGTAACAGAGGACTTGCTTTCTAGTGTTGAGTCTACCATTTAATAGTGTAACTAGGCAACTTTGCCGTATTGTGCTTCTGTTTCCTCAATGAAAGATAAAGGACTGATAAAATATTTTCTGAAATCCTTAAAGTTAGTCCTAACTAGAGTTTTTCCCCACATATAACCAAGATACACCTCAATCATGCAGATTTCTCACATGCATATTTTAGTGAGAGGAAAGAACTGAAAATAAGAGAGGGGGGTGGCGTTTCCGGAAGACAAAGGAAATGAGTCCTGGCCTATTGAGAAAGTTGCAAAGACATGTCACTCCGTTCTGAGTCACGGGTAAGCCATTTTGAATCATGACAAGTTGAGTGGACTTAATATTCCTCAAAGGCCCACACAGGAAAAGGAAGAGTCTGGAAAGTATTGTTTGGGATGTGGATTACTGAATGACGCCTTTCCTATGAATGTCTCATTGATATTCACATTCATCATGTTCAACAATTATAATTATATTCATATTTTTAAAACTTTTAGTTTTAGTCACTCTTCTGAGTTTCATTTTTATTTTAACACTAGGAACAATTCTGGGCTTGGATGATCTGTTTAGAAAAAGGCAGAATCTTAGAAGGTGCTAGAAGAAGGCATGTAACTGAATTTCATAGTAAAGTTGGTGTGATCTCACCATGAACAAGCACATATAAGATTATGCCAATCAAAGGATACGTGTCTGAGAATTTCATCAGGCTTAATCAATTCTCACTTTTTAAAGAAAGAAAAAAAAAAAGTAAAGCTACTTATAATACTATGGGCTGAACCCCATAGGAATAAAAATCACTGAGAAGAGGTAACCTCCTCATCCCCAGGTGTGGCCCAGAGAGAGAGGCTACCAAAGGGAAAGGAAGCACAAAAGAGACACGCTCCAGACTCAGGGCAAAGGGAATGCCATTGGTGTTGGGACTTGTGAGCACTGCAGGAGGAAACACAAGTGTGGTGGGACTGGCTCCAGACACACAGGCGAAGGGCAAGAGGGTTGGACACGAAGCCACAAAGCTACTTGGATTCCTCCTTCTTCTCGTTTGCCTTTTTCTGTTTCTTCTGCATGACCTCTGAGTCCCTCTGCTTTTAGGCACAGCAGAAAGCCTGCCATCTCAGTGCTGCCTCTTAACTGAGTCCCTCTGCTCTTTCATATTCTTCTGGGGGACAAGCTTGCACTGGTTACCACAGGTCATGGAGACAGCAGTAGCTTTGGCCTGCTTAGATTGTGTCTCCTCATTCTGGCTGATGTTGCAGCTGACTTTCTCTTAGAGTCAGAATCCAGACCCTATAGGGTCAGCTAACTCAGGAAAGAGCATTCGAAAATAAGCAGACCCCTGTTCCTAGTATCTTTTCCTCCCATCACAGTTGACAGCTTGCTTGGACTTCAGGTGAAGTGAAGGAGAGGGCCTCTCCTCCCTTCAGTCATAACCTTTCAAAAACCTAGTCAGCCTAGCATTGACTCTTGACCTGTAAGATCCCTAGTTTTCCCTGACCCTGCTTCTACCCACAGCTGCACTGCAAACCCATTGAGGAATGGTTGCTGGATTGCATAGATTGGAATAATCTTCACCCCATTCCCGTCCCTTCTTCTTGGCATGCCTCTCCCCAGAGAATCCAGCTCCACAATAGTCTGATGAAATGAATTTGCTGGAGCACACAGTTTTTCTGTACGCATGGATTTGCTCATCATCATCTCTTCCTATTCACAGCTCCTTGGGGGTTTCCTGGGCAGCAGGAGATTTGCTATGGAGCGGGGAAAGCAAGGACTTAGAGCAGAGTGTTTCCCTGAAAGCACACTGCCTGAGCAGACTGGTTCTGCTGTCAAAAAGCACCTCCACAGCCATACACTTCCATCCCCCTCTTAAATAAAGTGCTACTGTCATGTAGACACAGGCATGACTCCCTCCTTCAATAATACCTTGTGCTGCCCATCTGCGAATGTGGCATTTTGCCCACTTATGAAGTAACTGGCCAGCTGCAATAGGAAACAAGTTTTATCTACTGAAAAGCTCAGAAGCCACAAAACAGGTGATTCTTCTTTGTGGCTTTGAGGGGTCAGTGTACCAGAGGCTGGCTCGTAATTAAGTTGTTCTAAACCTTTTCCTGGTCTATTTCAGGTGTATAGTAAAGAGAGGGAAGAGATGGCATTTCAATTAGTCTTTCATGATAGATGTAGAAAAGGAGAACCACAAATTTTAAGGGTCATTATACTTGCTACATAGACAGTTGTTGTTGTTGTTGTTGAGTACTGTGGAGTCAGTTCCGACTCAACAGTGACCCTGCACAGGGTTTTCGAGTCTGTAAATCTTTACAGGAGCAGTACGCCTCATCTTTCTCCCGCGGAACCACTAGTAGTTTCGAACTGCTGACCTTGAGGTTGACAGCCCGACTCATAACCACTACACTACCAGAGATCCATTCTGTGTCTACTCTTCTCCATCAAGAACACAAGAATATTTTCCTAAGAATATATTTAGTGATGGGGGTGGAATGGGGGAAGGGAGCTGTCAGAGATCATCCATTTCCATTCGTATATGCAGATATACTCTATTGACTTCTAGAAGTTTTTGTTTCTCAACATTTACTGTATGAGACCCAAGTAAAACAGAGCTTTAACACATCATACCTTCAGCATCCACTAAACAACTTCTGATACCACACCAGATTTACAGTTCCCGACTCCTGGTGTGGTGCTATAGGATAAGTACCAGACTGCAAACCTCAAGGTCGGTGATTCAAACCCACCAGCCACTCCTCTGAAACTTTCTATGTGGTCGTTATGAGTTAGAACAGACTGGATGACACTTAACAACAATCATTGGGTTCTAAACTTCCATTGGTTGGTTTTAGACTTAGTGTTCAGAAATGGTAACTTTTTTTTTTTTTTTTTTTTTTTGGTAGAAACCATGTTATTGTTAACAGTTTAAAGGTTACCTAAAGAATTCCACTTACCCTTCGCTCAGCTAACCCTCATGTTAACATTTTACATAACCATAGAAGAATAATCTAAACCCAGGAATTAACATTGCTACCATATTATTATTCTGCTGAGTTTACTTGAATTGCATCAGCTGTCCCACTAATGTTCTCCTCCTGGCTCAGAAATCAGTCTAGGGTCTACCTCACATTTAGTTATCTTTTATCCACAGTCTCCTTCATTCTGGGACCCTTCCTCATGACCTTGACCATCCAGTTGTTTTTTAGAATGTACCTCAATTTGGGGTTGTCTGGTTTGGTCTCATAAACTAGAATGAGGCTATACATTTTTGTTGTTGTTGTTTTGTTTGTTTTTTTGAGGCTATTCATTTTTGGCAAGAATATCATACAAGTGATTTTGAGTCCATATTGGAGTCCATCATACCAGAAATTACTTGATGGCATGTCTTTTTACTTGCAATATTAACTTTGACCATTTGTTTAAGGTAGTTGTCTCTCTGCTATAAAGTTACTATGCTTCCCTTTGAATCCATGTGTTCTAAAAGCTAAATAGAGCTCCAGGAAGCTACCCCCAGGCCTTGAAGGTATTTGACAAACCGGAAGGCAGGGATGCCAAAAACATAGTCTTTCTCCTCTGTACTATCACTACTGAAGATGTTAGACAGTACCTCTTTGTCCCAGTTACTGGCAGCTTTTATCTGTAGTCACAGGGGACATAGTAGCTCAAGGGACAATTGTTATTCTTATGAAAAAGAAGGAGTGAAAAAAGACTTTGGGATCAGAGTATATCCTATGTTTGAAGCATTGGTCTGTGATTTTCAACAATCATTTCACCTTCTCCTCTGTAAAATGGTGATAATAGTATCAATCAGGAGTCCTAGTGTGGTGCTGTGGGTTAATGCACTGGACTGTAAAGTCAGTTTGATGCACAAGGTCGGCAGTTCAAGCTCACCAGCTTCTCCTAGGAAACCCTATACAGGGTTGCTACTAGTGGGAACCAACTTGGTAGCACTTAATAACAACAATACACCAGGTACTGTATTAGGTACTAAATATATAGTGGTGAGCAAATAAAGTCCTAGGCTTCATAAAGCTTATGTGCTAGTGGACTAAAAGCCACTAAATACATAAAATGTAAACTGCCTATAAAATAAAAATGGGAGAGGATGCAAATTTAGATGGAACAATAGGATGCAACAGTTACAATGGCAATCCAAAGGATGGAAAGTCTTGCTCTTTGCAAAGAGCCAGAGGAAAAGCCTTCCTAGTGGAAAGAACAATGTATACAAAAGACCCTACAATGATACAGAGCTTGGATGTGTGATGAAATGGAAAATGACCATAGTGACTGGAACATAATGGATAATTTAGGGGCTACCTGCACTTAATAAGGAGCTCTGGTAGCGTAGTGGTTATGAATCGGGCTGTGAACCGCAAGGTCAGCAGTTCGAAACTACCAGCTGTTCTGCAGGAGAAAGATGAGGCTTTCTGCTCCCGTAAAGATTTACAGCCTGGGAAACCCTGTGCCGGGTCGCTATGAGTCGGAACCGACTCCAGGGTGCTTTACAACAAAAGACCATCTAGAATTCTGCTCAGTTTTGCTGGTATCTGTGGTATTAGAAATGCATGTCTTCCCCTATCCTAGCCCTTAACTTAATTCTGCTCATAGTTGAAAGTGTTATGTTTTCCAGTTTACTTTTTCACTGTGAACATACCAGAATATTGGATGTGGACCCACTCACTATCTTTGCTTTCCTGAATCTCCCATGCCACACACTCTTCTGCCAACCTGGTAATGATCTTGCTAAGGTCCACTTGTGGATTACAGTTTGCTCAGCTTTGAAAAAAATCTCTAAGCATGCTACAAACATAGCATCCCTTCAGCACAGAGAGTTAAGCTGTTAAAACAAGGTTGTCTAGCACCTTATATACTGTCACATTACATTAAAAACACATTATATCTGATTCTCCAATGTTCAATGCAAAGGCGAGTCAGGTAAACTTGCCAGAGAATTCTTGGCCTGCTGAACTGGAAAGGATGTTCAAGTTTTCCTCCAATCTGTTTGCAGATGTGACTCATGGTGACAACAGGCTGGGCCTATCACAACATAGCCCAATGACCTTCCATTTCCTAGTTGTGTAGCAATGACTTCTTTTAGTACGTGACTGTTTTACCTCAAAAGCACCAATCATAGGCTGAAAAGAATTATTACAAAAGATTGATTGATTGTTTTTGCTTAGGGGGTACTGAGTTTACATTATTGGTACTGGAATCATTTGGAAAAGGATAGTAGAATGGTTGTACAACTGAAGATTGCATTGTTTTCAGTAATCAGTTTACTGAATCATACATGTAGATATAGTTGTATTTGCCTTGTTATGTATATTTTTACCAAAACAATATTAGAAAAAACATTTTTTTAAAAGACTGATTTTCTTTAGTTATAAAAAACTTTGGTTTAAATGGAAAATATGCACACAGGAATAGAGGTACCCCCTCTGCCCCAAGATGGTTGCAGTTTTTGAACAGGCAATATAGCTATGACCTAAGGTAGAGGGAAAAACAAGTTAGCTAAATAATTGAAAGTGAAAACCACTTTCAACACACCCACTATCACTATGAACCCCTTGCTTCCCTCGGGCAGGGACATTTTAAAAATTTGAGTGACTGGGCTCTCCAAATCAATTAAATTAAAATGTCTGGGAGCAGTCTTAAATATGGTATTCTTAAAAGTTCCTCATGTGATTCTAATGTGTGGATACAGTGGGAAACCATTTCATTAGTTTAAGGCAGTGGTCCTCAACTGGTGTGATTTCCAAGGCAGCTGTATCAGAGCCACTTGGGAACTTGTCAGAAATGCAAATTTTGGGGGGTCCCATGGAGTCCTGGTGTGTCGCTGTGGGTTAATGCGCCAGACTGCAAAGCCATTTGAACTGCAAGGTTGGTGGTTCAAGCTCACTGGCTGCTTCTCAGAAACCCTATACAGGGTTGCTATGGATTGGAACCGACTTGATGGCACTTAACAACAACAACAAAGGTCTTTAGTTTGGAGTCCTAGTGTGGCACTGTGGGTTAATGAGCCAGACTGCAAAGCCATTTCACTAGCTGCTCCTTGGAAACCCTATACAGGGTTGCTATGGGTTGGAACCGACTCGACGGCCCTTACCAACAACAAGGTCTTTAGTTTAAGAACTTATGACCACGCCCCTGTCCGCACACACCTCAAAGCCATCAAATCTCAATTTAGAAATTTCTTAAATAGAAAGACTTCCAAGGAAAAAGCCTGTCTCCTCTTCCCCTCCTGTGCACCTCCTCAGCTAATTTTGGGGCTACTTAGGTGAAACCTATACCTGCTCTTGTGGCCATCAATCTCCATGCTGAGTTTTATAGACCTGTGGTTGCTCTGTGTATTCACTCGCCTGATACAAATGGCAATATTTTTCCTAGGCTCACATGACTACAAACAGCCTGGCTGTGAAAAGATCAACGCATATGTCTGTGGTGGCCAGTCAACTACAAGGGATTTTTTTTTTTTGCAGCAGCAGCAGCAGCAGGGCACAGAAGGAATGCAGCTGCTCTTCTCAAATCAGAGTCAGTTTTAGATGAAAGTGACAAAGTTGAAAAGTCATAGCAGAGGAAGATGGTACTTAAAATGCATCTGTGTCCAATTAGAGTCCATGTCACACTTACTAAGGTCATAATGATGTATGTCACTAGTGGGAGAGCATTCGGAGCCCCAAACACAGAAGCCTTCTAACCAGGGCATTTCCCTAGGCAAACTCTTAAGTCAATATTGATGGAGATTATTTATTCATTGAGAGGCAACACTGTGCCTGGCATATGCCCCCAGGGCTTAAAATCTAAGTTACATAGACAAGCAGATTGCCAAGTCACTAGGTGGCCAGTGCTTATTTGGTGGGCACACTTAATGAAGTTCCTCATCTGTGTCCAAATATAAATCAAAGTTCTGTGGACTCATGCTGATTTATAATACCAATGCCAGACCTGAAGTCTACTTTTTCAATGCAGAAAATAAAAGAAGGGAAGTGGGGAGCAATGTGTTTTTGTTCTTATTTATCTTTATGAATTTTGCTAGCATAGCCATGTGAAATATATTTCCTTCAATAAAGCTGTATTTCAGGCCATAATGAGTTATGAGGTTAAACAACGCAGGAACATTTTGGTCAACTTTGTTCCCTTGCAAGGTGCCAAAATGGTCCCAGCCAAAATCAACGGGAAGAGACTTGGAGTTGTTGACTGAGCTTTGCTGATTGGAATTATGGAAGCCTTGAAAACTAACTAGGAAGGAGGGAAGAGTTGCATGCATGCCTACACACACACAAACACACCAACTTACAGATCCTGTTAAATGAAGTTCTTAAATTCTCATCATTATCTGAGATATCCCCTTTGACTGCCAAAATTTTCAAATGAAATAAAAACACAGTTTTTAGAATTATTTTTCTAACAAAATATGAAACGTATTTTACTCCCCAGAACTAGTGTTTGAAGGAAAACTGAATTGGCAGATGACTGAAGGTCCATATTGGTATGAGATTTGAATGCTTGGATGTGACAGCGAGTTGATTCATATTGGATTTTGTATATTCTGGTGCATGTAATGAGTTATTGATCTGTGATAAACTAAGCTGACATTTTTGTAACCAGTAAACCATCAGTATATCCAATAAGCATAGGTTTCAGTAATGTACTGTTGTATCAGATCATTGGAAGTTTTAGAGCAAATTCACAAACCATTTGGTATATGTTGCAGGAAAGAACATTTGCCTAATTACAAAACATGCATGGATGTTTAATTATATTCTCTACCTACAAGGAAAAAATGCTGCCATCAACTGTTAATGTGATTCCAGTTCATAGTGGCCCCATGTGATAAAGAATAGAGCTGCACCCCAAAGAATTTGTATTGCCTGACCTTTCAGAAGAAGATTGTCTTCTTTTCTAAGGCACCTTTGGTGGGTTTGAGCTAACAACATTTTGGTTAATAGATAAGTACTTAACTGTTTGCACCACTCACAGATTTCCCTACTTACTTGGGAATATATTTTTCCTAAACACTAAGAGCCCTAATGTGATGCTACAGGGTAAGGACTGGACTGGTAACTGTCAAGTCATCAGTTCAAAGCCACCAGCTGTTCTGTGGGAGGAAGATGATGCTTTCTGCTCCCATAAAGATTTACAGCCTTAGAAACTCTGTATAGAAGATTGCCATGAGTCGGAACTGCCTTGGTGGTACACAACAACAACAAATACTAAGAGCAGGATAAAATTAGATTCTTAACAATCTGATTCTGTTTGGATTGATACAAGCCTTTCTAACGTCCCCATCTCACCAGTGCGCTTCTTTGACTGCAGTTTGATGTTGGCTTAAGAACAAGAGCTCCACTTTTCCTCGGCTCGTATTAAATCACACAAACTGCTTTCTAGTCAATACCTTACAGAACAGAGTAGAACTGTGCCCTAAAGTTTCTGAGGCTGTAAATCTTGAGGGAAGCAGACGGCTATCTTTCCCTCATGGAGTAGATGCTGGGTTCGAACAACCAACCTTTTGTTTGTAGCTCAATGCTTAACCCACTGTGACACTAGGGTTCCTCTAGTTCTTATGTGATACTTAACTTGTTTTGCAATTCAAAGTCTCTTTAGCGGACTCAGTCTTCAAAATCCAATACCCAAGGTTAGATTGTGTGTTCCAAGTGTTGGTTGGAAATTCTGCAATCTCTGCCCATTCCCAGAAACCAAGATTGGAGTTCTGGTGTGGCACTGTGGGTGAACACATTGGACTGCAAAGTCATTTGAACTGGAAGGGTTGGAAGTTCAAGCTCACCAAGTGCTCCTTGGAAACCCTATACAGCTCATTATGGGGTGGAACCAACTCTATGGCACTTAACAACAATAACAACAAGATTGATTGTCTTATATTTCAATTCTGAAACTCCTCTAAGCAGCTGGGTTTCTGGCAGAGTTCAGAAAGAACTTCCAGGAATTTGTTTCCAACCTCTATCAACACATTGTGGACATTGTTCTCAGGAGTTACACCTCTCAGCAGCTATTTTTACAAGGGTTGAGGAATAGGTACAAGGGGATTCTCTATAGTCATATTTCCATTCTGCAAAAACTAACAAGTTTTCTTGCTTCCAAAGATAAAGAGAAAAGTTAGAGGGAATGGTATGGGCCTGCCATCGGCTGTGCAGGTTCTTGGCACCAAGTACTCTAAAAGGCATGTCACCAACAACCCTGCCATGTGGGCATTGTTACTACATTTTGTAGATGAGAAACCGAGGCTCTGAGGGTTTACTTCTTTTCCTTAAATCATACAGCTAGTGATCAAGCTGGAATTTGAACCTATACTCCCTGGGCTGGGTGCCCATTTCATAGATACACATACAATGCTAATGGTGATAATACCTGTTAGAAATTTGTGACAGAGATTAACATTTGTGAAGAACTGACTTGAATACTTAATAACTGGAAACTACTCTTCTTCTTATCATCATCATCATCATAATCTTATAAATGCTGCCAAGATTCCTACACTTCTATGATGGTATGCTTGATGTTTTTTAGATGTCCAATAATTCTTTTCTAATTAGCAAGTAGGGAAAGGATATATGTAATGACCCTCTTGGCCTTGTTCTAGGTTTCAGGCACATCTCTTATTGTTGTTGTATACTTTTGAGTCAGTTCCTACTCACAGTGACCCTATAGGACTGACTAGAACTTCACCAAAAGGTTTACCAGGATGTCATCTCTATGTGAGCACAACTCCAGAGCTTTTCGTCAGCAGAGCCACTGGCAAGTTCGAACTGTTGGCCTCTATGTGAAGTGAAGCACTTGACCAGGTTGCTTCTAAAAGACATACTAAAATTTGTCAATTTCATTTCCTTTGTTCATTAAAGGTAAGGTAGTGCACATCTGTGTGCTGCTGGAGATGAGGGGTCAGGCCCTAAGAACCTGAATATCTTTTCTCATTGCCAAGCATATAACCACAGTAAGGCCATGTCTGTCTGTTCACAGGGGTATCTTGATGTGTTTTACTGGATTTAGCAGTTATCCTAGTCACCTGAGAAGAATAAATTCTTCTCTAAATTCTCATAAGAATTTCAGATCATAAGCCATTGAACTATTCTTCTTAGCATTCAGATCCCAAGAACTCTTCAGCCTGTTGTTTGTCATTTGTTCTTCAGTCTCTCTCAAAATCTTATTCTATTTGAAGAAGCTCTGATAATGCAGGGTTAATTCGAATTGATCTAATTCTTTGTTGATCACGGATTAAGCTTTTTAAAATTCCCTATCTCAACTTGCCCACCCTGGCCTCTTAGCCTAGTCTTAAAACATCCTCAACACGTGTACTCTCCATGTCATTTCTGGAACAACTCTTCTGAGGGACAGCAGCATTCGGTGCAAACACTGTGACAGAGAGTCAAGATGACTAGATTCCCTTCCAACATAGCCCTACCTAACTCACTGGAGCCAGAGGACCATTCACTTCTCTGGGTTTCATCAGTTATTAATAAAATAGAAGTCTTGGCCGTAGGTGATCTTTGGAATCGTTCAATTTTGAAAGTCTATTATATCGATAATCACTTGATATTTAACATAGGTTTGTAAAAACGATGTTCGTTTTTTTCATTTCCCAATACTAAAATATGAGATTTGTGTGCGCTCATTGGGATTACATAGTTTTTCCACATACTCCATGAAATTGAATATTGGAACAATGTTTACAGTGAAATTTAGAATGGTCAATAAAGCTTTAAATGCAAGGTATTTTAGATGTTCTGCTCTGTCTTTATGTAACCCATAGAAGATGTGAGAAAAGAAAGGCCAAGGTAAGTTTAGATATTATTTAACCGACAAGATGGTCAAACTTTACAGTGGCAAGAACAAAATTTTATAGATGTTTCCTACTGCTACTGTAAAACCTCTAGCAATAAAAAATAAAATTCTCTTAAGAGTTCTTCAAGGTATGGCTACCAAAACCTTCCTACTGGGGAAAAATTCTCAAGAAGGAAATAAAAACTTTTGTGATATAGATGGAACCTATGTGAATCCACTTTAAAAAAGAAACATTTGTAAACTTGATTAGTCTCTTCGTGACTGGAAATTCCCTGTTTGTGTCTCTTTTTTCCCCTTCCTCCATTTTTCTCTGGTATAACTAGTTCAGTAGACCTCATTGCACAGCAGTTAAGTGCTTGGCTACTAACTGGAAAGTTAGTGGTTTGAAATTACCAGCTGTTCTATGGAAGAAAGATGTGGTCGTCTGCTTCCTTAAAGATTTATAGACTTGGAAACATTATGAGACAGTTCTACTCTGATCTATAGGCCCATTATGGGCTGGAATGAACTTAAGTGCCGAGGTTTGGGTTTGGTATGGCCACTTCATTGTGAGTAAATGTAATAGAAAGGCATGGCATGCAGCTAGATATCCAGACTCTCTCTCTGTACACATGGCAGGCATAACTAATCAATCAGAGCAGTCCCCTATAAGCGGTGCTGTAGATCTACCATCTTTGCCAGTGCACCATCATCCTATGTTGTCCCTACCTGTCAGAATTGGTAGAAATTGTTACACTTATTTGCATCACATGAATTAGAAATGAACAAGATTCCTATTGATATTTCAGTCACTGTCATTACTTAATTACACCATTCCCAATTAGCTATAATATTCTTCATTGCATCATTCCAAAAATTGTATTTCTAATGACTATGAGGACAAAGGTAGGTATAAGAAAAGTAACTGATTATAAAAGAGGGAGTGCCTCAAAAAGGAGCAATATCTAAATTGATTTTTTTTTGTCTTGTTTACATAATTTAGCAAGCACCTAATCTACCCAACCCAGTGGGCATGACAGAGACAAGCCTATGCCAAGCAAAGCCCTTTATTTCATTTCTATTTTTATTCAATGTTGTCCAATTAGCACCTGCATTTTACCTCCAAAATTAACTCTACAAAATCATAAGATTTAGGTTAAATAGCAAGATAACTAATATTTATTGCAAGCCTACTATGTGCTGATCCTGTGCTAAATACTTTGCTTGCACTATTTTATTTAAATCTTTAATGACCCTATGAGGATTGACATTCTCCTTACTTAATACATAAGGAAATTAAAGTTCATCAACTTAAGTAACTTTTCCAAGGTCAAACAGCTATTAAGAAGTGAAGGTGGGATATAAACTCAGCTTTATTTGTCTGCATGTAATGCTCTTTTCACTACATAAAATTGCCTCTGTAAAAGACTTCAGACATTTGGCACTCTTTATAGTAACAGATCAAGGAGCTCTGGTAGCCTAGTGGTTACGAATTGGGCTGTAAACCGCAAGATCAGCAGTTCGAAACTACCAGCTGTTCCTCAGGAGAAAGATGAGGCTTTCTGCACCCATAAAGATTTACAGCCTCGAAAACCCTGTACAGGGTCACTATGAGTCGGAACCGACTCCACAGCACATAACAACAACATAGTAACAGATGAGCAAACGAAATCCTAGAAACATAACCTACCATCAATAATCAAAGGACAGTAAGTACCCCTTCATGCCATGCCTGGGCAGATTGCTTAACTTGCCCTCTTGCATTTAGCATCTAGTCAGTCGAAAATTATGAGACATATTTGAGAGAGAAAGAAAGCAAAGGGAAAAGAAAGAAAACTCAATTCAAGATGTTTCCACTTTCCAATACCAGAATGTTTGTGATATTTCAAAAAAAACCCACAACATTATTAGGATGCAATGTGTGTGCATGTGCATGTATGTGTTAAAAAAGAAAAAAAAAATAGATGGAAAGGTTTTAAATAGAGCTTCATGCATAAAATAAATTCATTACTAAGAGCAAAAATATGCATCTCAAATGTTCAGGTATAGCTTCTTCTTCTTTTGTTTAAGTTTTACTTGTGAATTGAGTGATAATTTACATGGGAGAACATCAGTTTTACACTCATCATTTCATTGTAGTGGTTACACTCTCCTCCCTGCATCAGGTATAGCTTTTTTTAAAAAAAAAAGACCTGGTCTATTTAAATAATTGTCTAAAACAGTTTAGACATTCTAAAGCAGGTGTACTTATTGTTAATCAAGTATTTAATAGTTACACTAGCTAAACCATTAACTTTACCAAAGCATAACTTAAAGCATGATGGAATTGCATTTTTATAGCCTGTACACTTAAAGAGCTCTGGTAGCTTAGTGGTTATGAATCGGGCTGCTAACCTCAGGGTCAGCAGTTCGAAACTGCCAGCTGTTCTGCAGGAGAAAGACGAGGCTTTTGCTCCCGTAAAAATTTACAGCCTCATAAACCCTGTACAGGGTTGCTATGAGTCAGAACCAACTCCATGGCTCATAATCACCACCACATTTATTTTATAATACTTTGGGGTATTTTGTATGCTATAATCAATAAAAATATTTTTATACTCTTATAGGTGTGAAATATTTGCTATCTAAAATAAATGTAAAGATGTCCATTTCCATCTTTGAGTTTATGAGATAGGCTATTGCTGTGTTTTTTGTAACTGTATCCAATCACACAACACAAGTTTCATCCCAGATATACAAACCTTCATGTGAATCGCTATTCCTCTAGAAAAAGGACTTTGTCATCATTTCCAGAATTTTTCTACAGGGAAAATGGTGCTTATGAAAGATGGTTCTTACTCTCAAAGACCATATTGGCATGGTTGAACCTACATTCATATAAAGGAAAATAAACAATTAAGAAAATTGCCCAGCTAATTCTGCCAAAAAAATTCCCCCCAAGTATCCAAATCAATTGCTAAACTAAGTTGCTAAGTACAGTCAAGTCAGTTCTGAAGAGAATAATACAGACAAAAATATAGTTTGGACTCGATACTGAACAATTGCCTTGTTTTCTGTCTCTCTGGAAAGTATAAATTTATGTGTAATTTGATGTTTATGTTTGGATAAGTTTTTAATAGTTCATGGAAAAATTGAATGAAAAAAGAACAGAATTTTTTTAACGAACTTTTTAAAGCCCTCTTTAATGAAATGTTGAAATTTTTTTAAGTTTTATAATATTATAGATTTGCCTAATAAAAATGTAGCTTTTCTACTAATAAAGTGTATTCCTGCTCAGTGATAAACAGAAGCACTCAATGAAAAATAGAAACATGAATTTATGAAGAAGACAGGAAATACCTTCTTTCACAAATCTAGAGATATTTAATATTTTGGTTAACATCCTTTCATTAACACACACAGACATCTCATTTTGGTTTTGTTTCTCAAAAACTTGAAGCATAGCAAATAAGCTTGTCTATAATCTATATCTCAGAATATAGTGGGTGCCTTTCTCTTGACAAAACATTAAAATGCACCATCATTTTTAATAGTTGTGTAGTAGCTCACTAACAGAACACACCAAAATTGATGTATTTCCCTGCTGGCTGACATTTTGTTGTTGCTGGCTGCCATTATGACACCGATTCATGGCGACTTTATGTACAACAGAACAAAACATAGCCTAATCTGGCATCATCCTAACAATCACAAACATATTTGAATCCATACGTGCAGCCACTTCTCAACCAGGGTCTCTTTTGCCCTTGCTGGCCTCTCTGTTTTACCAAACAGGATGACCTCCTCCAGCAATTTATCCCTCCTGATGAAGTCTCCAAAGCAAGAGAGTCAGACAATGTTTGTTTCGATTCATAGATTTCCATTGATTAATTTTAGGAAGTAGATCACCAGGTTTATTTTGCTAGTCTGTCTTATTTTGGAAACTTCAATGAAGCCTGTTTAGCATGGGTGATGGTGGTGGTTTGCCATGGAGTCAGTTCTGTTCATAGAGACCCTGTACAGGGTTTCCAAGGCTATAAATCTTTACAGGAGCAGAAAGCCTCATGTTTCTCCAGTGGAATGGCTGGTAGTTTTAAACTGCTGACCTTGAGGCTATCAACCCAACTCGTAACCACTACACTACTGGAGCTTCTTGTTTAGCATGGGACACTTA
The DNA here is from genome assembly GCF_000296735.1 of Chrysochloris asiatica. NCBI lineage: Eukaryota > Metazoa > Chordata > Mammalia > Afrosoricida > Chrysochloridae > Chrysochloris > Chrysochloris asiatica. Next base: position 27,213,432 of record NW_006408522.1, on the reverse strand, counting down.
TTAAATACCAACATTGTAGTAATATGCAAGCTACCACAGTAAGACAAACTGACCTATAAGCGATAGATGCATTTGGGCTATTTGAAATTTATTGCTATTATTAACAATCCTAAGTATACATACATTTATACCACCATCTGTCTGTTTGTCAAACCGGTGTGGCTTATGTGTTACTGTGATGCTGTAAGCTATGCCACCAATATTTCAAATAACAGCAGGGTCAGCTCTGGTGAACAGGTTTCAGATTATGACAGATTGGAAAGAAGGCACTGGCAATCTACTTCTAAAAATTATCTAATAAAACACTTTAGGATTTTAAGTTTCATATTATAAAATCTGAATCTGCCTTCTTTTTAAGAATAGTATCCGATATAGTGTTGGAAGATAAATCCTCTTGGTTGGAAATCACTAGCTGCAAAAACAACGGACCAAAACATACCAATGACTGGGAGGAGGATTCAGGACCTGGCAACATTTCCTTCTAGTATACACGCGGTCGCCATGAGTCAGAGCCAGCTAGACAGCAACGAGCAACAGCAACCGCGTTTATATAGCGGTTATAGTTGTACTGGAGTCCTGGTGTGGCACTGTGGGCTAATGCACCAGACTGCAAAGTCAGTTTGAACTGTAAGGTAGGTAGTTTAAGTTCACGAGCTACTCCTTGGAAACCCTATACAGGGTGGCTGTGGGTCAGAAGCGACTCGACGGCACTTAACAACAACAATAATAGTTTGTACTCTATAAAACGTATATAATGGGTTTTACAAATATCACTTACTTTGTTGTTGTTAAGTGCCGTCGAGTCGATTCTGACCCATAGAGACCCAGTATAGGGTTTCCTAGGAGAAGCTGGTGAGCTTGAACTGCCGACCTTGCAGTTCAAATTGATTTGCAGTCTGGCGCTTTAAAGCCGCAGTGCCACACCAGGACTCTAGTCACTTACTTTATTCCTAAACAATAACATTTGCAATAAATATGCTCAACATTACAGGTAGGGAAACTGAAACACAATATTGTTAGGATCCCAAGGCTAAGCAAGGCAATCAGAACCTGTGCTCTTTTCATTTTCCCTAATCAAATAAAGAACTCAATTTTAACAATCATTTGCATAATTTTTAGTAGAGAGAAAGGGATCTAGAATTTATGCTTTACTGCTGTTTTTACCCAATCCCTTTCTGTCTCCCACTTGAGTCAGACCTCCTCAAGTAGTGGGTTTTTCAGGACATTCTCCTCAGTTTCTAGTTCCTCTGTGTGGCAGACAACCTAAAACCAGTTGTCCCTGAAAACCCCTGTTTCCTTTCCTGCACTGACTCATGCTGATCACAGGGCAAGGGAAGGAGTGCTCAAATCAGGGCCAAATTCTCTGCTGCAGCTTAAAAAATGTGCCTTTCCTGTCAAGCCCACAGGTTTAAGGTCATCTACAAGCAGTCTGAAGTCTTCCTTGGATAGACTCATTGCTGTGGCCCCAAATCCAGGAGAGTCTGAGACTTCTCCAGAGTGGGGCCACTGAGTCTCAAAGTCCTCTTCCCCCTCCACATCAATTACAGAGCACATTGTACAAGACGGTTTGGTTAAAGTGATGTTTTCTTTTTTCTGATGCTCTGCAACTCAAGGAATATCAGAGCAAGAACAGTGGCAGAGGGAACTCAGGAGGCCAGCTCGGCACTTCAGACTTTGCTTAAAAATGGCCCAGATCTCACTGCTAAAGTGGAATCTTGAGAGTTCTCTGGCAGATTAAATATTCATCAAAAGCCAAACAGTACTTTTTCAACATTTGACTGAATAATAAAAATGTAACTTTGTCCCATCTCTCCTCAGTTACACAGAGCACTAAATTACGGTTCTAATGAAGTCAGTTTAAAAGATAGAGGAAAGAATTCTTTGTACTTTATCCCTGCCTTTCATTTCCTCTTCATTTAACCATAAACTAAACGGATTCATAAAATGTTTATAGAGGGTAATAAAGAGATATTTTTAATATAAAAGTTGCTTATGCAATTAAGCATGCATTCTGTGACAATCTGTGTAATTTGAAATGCTTTGCATGCAATTAACAAATACTTATATCTATTTTCTTTCTCCCTTCATTAATGACAAATAATAAAAGAAAACAAAAGAAAAAAAAAAATAGTTAAGTTCCTGCCAATGTAATTACCTACAGTTTGGAAGTTGAAACTGCAGATGCTGCTGCTAAAGACTTTATCTTTTTCTTGGAAACATGCCATTAAATTTAATTAGAGTTCTATTTTGCCTTCCTTTTCTTTCACGGTCTCTCTGCTTTTTTCTCTCCGTTTTTTCCTTCTCTTTCTCCGTGTCATTCTCTTTTAGTTTCTGCTTAGCAGGAACAAACGTCCAGAGTGGTATAGTAGTTATTATGCATGTTGAGTCAGTCCTGACTCAGAGGGACCCTGTATACAACAGCAGGAAACGTGGCCAGATCCTGTGACATCAGTCGTCATGTTGGTTGTTTGAACCCCTTGCTGAGTACCTTCCAACCTGAGGGGTTCATCTTCCCACACTATATATGACAACATTCTGATGCTATTTGTAAGATTTTCAGTAGCTTAACATTCTGAGGTAGCCTGCCTCTGCTTCTTCCTAGTCTGTCTTAGTCTGGAAGTTCCACTGAAACTTAACCACGCTGTATGACCAAGCTGGTGTTTAAAATACCAGTGGTATAACATCCAACATCACAGCAACACACAGGCCACCGCAGTACAACACACTGACAGCTGAACAGTCATTAAAATGCATATAAGTATAAATGAAGAGACAAGCACCATGAAAGTAAAGAAAGTGACCATTTTTATAATCCTTAACTAAAGGAGCTCTGGTAGCATAGTGGCTACGAATCGGGCTGCGAACCTTAAGGTCAGCGGTTCGAAACT
>NW_006408522.1:27202081-27210414 GCF_000296735.1 Chrysochloris asiatica | reverse complement strand
ACGGCACTTAACAACAACAACAACATTAAATTATAAATGATCTTGAACATACCCTGATTTAAAAGCTCCCCATTATCATTACATAATATCATGCTTAGGCCATCCACACTCACTTTTCATAATCTTTTCTAAATAAAGAGGGAACGAAACTTTGCTTGAAGAATTAAAATTTGTGTTCTGTTTTTTCGAGAATTTTTGTAAAGAGAATTGAAAGTGATGCAATCTTTATCGTTTCCGTATTTTATTGCCTGGCTGTTAAGATATGATTTCTTACTCTGAGATAATATGCTATTATATTTCACATTACCATGCCAAGTCAAGTACACGTGGTGATATTAATGTTGTCCAAGATAATCGAGAAATTTCTCCAGGCTCATTTCGCAGCAAATATTGATGATCAAAGATGAAGGTTGCATACTTTTACAATGGTTCTTTAAGTTAGTTAGTTTGGGGACTTTTTTTTTTTAGGATCAGCACTGGACTGAGAACCACAAGGTCAGCAGTTCAAACCCACCAGCTGCTCCTCAGAAACCCTATACAGGGTGGCTATGAGTCAGAACTGACTCCATGGCACTTACCAATAGCAGCGCTCTAAGAAAGACCAAAGTTCCCATCACATTTCTAAAATAATGGTTTGGGATAGTTTCACAAAAAGTTTTAAAAGTATCAATCAGTATTTTCTGTAAAGACGTCAGGCTGGAAAGATACCACTGAACAATGTATTAGATAAAGTATGATGAATTGCGAGGCAGCTTTTTCTATGTTTATATGCCATGAGTGAAGAATGGGAATAACTCTGTAATTCTTGTTGTACAGTGTTTGTCCTGGAGGGACGAGTCCAGGAATGTGAAAAATGAAAGGTTTCCTGTCCCAGCACTCCTGAACAAATGAGACTTCAGAGGATAGATCACCTAACCCATCTAATTAGGTGAAAACTAAGTTTCCTCTTACTTTCCTGTAGTATTTGGATCACTAGGGTTTTGATATTTTTCTGGAAGTTAAAAAGTTTCCCCTGTAATTATAACTACAAACTGTAATGATCATAATATTTTCTGCAGGACATTGTCGGATGGACACCATCCCAACCCTGTAAGCTTAGCTTATCCAAGACTACAGTTAATTATCCCACCTGCAAATTTGTTCCGCCTCCTGTGTCTCCATCTAATATAGCAACTGGACTTTTCTTAAATTCAGCCAGACAGTGAAACTTGGAAAGTCCCCTAGGTCCCTCTTCCTGGAATTCTAACATCTGCAGTTCTTTTTTGTCTCTGCTATATAGTCCTGCTTTTCTATTCATTCTACCACCACTAAGTAATCCTGGGGTGGCACTGTAGACAAGGTTGATTTGAACCTCCAGGCTGATGGTTCAAACTCACCAGCCACTGCTCAGAAACCCTATACAGGGTCGCATAAATCAGAATCTACGTAACGGCACTTAACAACAACAACCACTAAAGCTATCTTCTGTTCCGGTTATTACAACTTCTGAAATATTTTGCTTCTCCAAACTGTTCCTCTCTCTGCTAAGTAGAAAGTGTGTTCATTTTTACCTCAAAAGAGTTATATTTTAAATACCCCCAGAAAAAGATTCACACTTCAATACAGGGCAATTGAAAACCTCCATACAATGAACCTATCCTGTCTTGTCAATCACATCTATGACCTGCCCCTAGGAATGGCAATCGTCCTTCTAATATACCACATCCTGTTACCCTCTCCTGCTCTTACTGTCTCCTGAGCCCATAATAGCTTCTATATATATATATATATATTGTTCTCTAAGCACTGGACCCTAAGGTCTGTTTGAATTGTAAGATTGGTGGTTCAAACTCACCAGCCGCTTCTCAAAAACCTTATACAGGGTTACAATGATTCAGAATCAACTCTATGGCACTTAACAACAACAATCACATTTGGACCCTTGTCATTTAATGTTACTGGCCCCATATTTTTGACCAAATCATGTTGACATCTTCAAAAATTCATACTACCAGATGTCCTGTGGGAGAAAGATGAGGCGTTCTGCTCCTGTAAAGATTTACAGCCTCGGAAACCCTGTACAGGGTCGCTTTGAGTGGGTTCCGACTCCACGGCACATAACCACCACCACCACATCATCAATTGACTCTTCTGTACTTTTACACACTTTCCCTCCACCTCTGGATTTAGCATTTCAAGTATTCTGCTGCCATGTGTGATGTTGACATCTTGTACATCTGTCTCTTCAATTAGGTTATATACTCACTCATCATTCCACCCATCAATGATTTCCTGTCCCAGCCACTATTTTAGATCTTAATGAAATAAAGTCTTAGTTCTCTCTCTCTCAAGGAGCCCCATCTAGTAAGTGATTAAAAGATGCTAATAAAGCTGGGAGTACAGTGAGATAGTGTAATAAGGAAGTCCAAAGGACAGAGAATAGTGAGAGTGTGATAAGCTTCAGATTTAGATTTAGATTTAAAAACTCAGGTTCAAGGTCTAGCTCTGCTATGTGACTGGGTTATAAGCAAGTCTTTTGGTTTCAATAGTCTCGTTTGCAAAATGAGGATCCCGACCACATAGCATTCTATAAGGTTCCAAATAAAATCGCACAATGATTCTCCACTTGCCCACCAGATCCCCTCCCCAGCCTTTTCTCCATGTACCCCTGAAGGATGATGACCTCTAAGGGCTGCATCAGTAGGCTTTCTTGGTTTCCGGTGGAGGAAAGAAGAGCCAATGCAGAGCACCAGCAGATAAGGAAGAGGGAAGAGCAGTGACATTTATCTCCCCAGCTCACTCCCTACAGGTCCCCCTAGGCTGACTGAGTCCCTTGACTGAAGGTCACAGTTCCTGTAAGGGGTCCTCTTCATCCAGTGTCTATACCTCCACATTCTGCTAATGGCTCCTTCAGACTGAGGGATTGTAAGGCCCTAGGGTAACTGGCGGAGGATGTTCCATTCTCTACCTACACCTTTACAAAGTGTTTCCTTAGTAAAGGCTCCTCAAATTACCCAAGTTGAGTATGCCATCTGCCTGGACTCTGACTGATAAAACTGTTTTTCAAATTTTAAGTTGCTGTCTAAATGCAAGGTAGTTCTCATTTTTCTCTGCATAGTGCTCTACACAAGGCAGATTGCTGCTATTAATAACAAAAGGTGAATGAATGTATGAAAGAAAGAATGAATGAATGATCTTGCTCCTTTCTACTGTAGTTACATTCTTATCCTGGGGATCTATCTTTGTCACCTTGATTGGGTCTTGCAGTGCTCTGATTTGACTTGGGAGGTCCCTTGTTCCCTGTCTCTTAAAGGGAACATTTCGGTAGCTAGTTTATATCAACTATTATGGTTTAACTTGAAGGGGTTAACCTTGTTTCCACTGTCTATAAATACCCCCCTTCTACTGATGGCACAATTGCTGGTATCAAAATGGATTATTTGTTTGTTTATTAATATTTTATTTATCAGCATAAAACAAACTGTTCCTTTACTACATGGGAACCAAAAGCAAATTTAAGGCATCAGGAGCTCAGACTGGGGTAGTTTTTTGTTTTTTGTTTTCAAAAGCACATTCAATTAATAAGGGGCAAGTACGTTCATTTAATGCCGCTTTTCTAGGCACAAGCTTACCCAGAGAATGGACAACTTGGAAGGACCAACCGAGTGATCTAAACAAAAACAATTCCTAAAATTCAGTGAGGAGCCAAAATCATGACTGATTAAGTTTTAATATTAAAGTATTTCCATCCATTATAGACAATCCTGGCCTCCTGAATTCTCACTTTTCTCAATGAAATGGGAGGAAAGTATTTTTCTGGCATTTTCCTGTGAAAGCTACAAAGGTTCATGATTTGCCAATAAGAAACTGACTCATAGAAACTGTCTTTAGACAACATATTTTTGAATAAACGTATTTAATAGTATACCTTGGTAATAATATTATTCATTATCAAATAATTGTATAACTGGAATTTTTAATTAAAATTTGTGATGAGAAATGAATCAGTTTATTCTGTAATTATTACCCCCAAATTCATAACATATTGGGATAGATCACGATCACAATTCCAAACCTTTTAATGTAGTAAAAGTATCCACAAAACTTTTAAACAGGAACTCTAGGAGGAAAAAATATGCATATATACATAATAGATACAGATGCAACAAGATTTAAGAAGTCAATCAGAATACACACACACACAAAGTAGAGATAATAGGATTTAATGGACTTGTGATACTATTACAAAATCTTTACACAGTTCTTCTGTGTCTCTCTGGATTTTCCAAAAAGAATTTTATTTTAGCTTCTTAGTTACAATGCATAGTCAAAGAATGGCAAACTCTATATGGATCCTTTTTCAGTTTTTTTTTAAGAATATTAACTTGAAGTGATCTTCTCAGCATTCGTCACCATTCAAGCTTTTAGAAGACAGCCACATGGAGCGGATTCTGTAAAATATATTGGATAATGTTTAACTTTAACTTGGTTACTGGAGCCATCCTGGTAAGAAAGTTTGTTATAAAAATGTACAGATGTGGCAGTTATCTTAGATACAACTATTGGTGTCTACTTGTCTCAAGCAAAAGAGATTAAAAGACACCAAAGACTCACGGAACAAACCAGTCCACAGAACTAGTAGCTCACACAAGTCACAGCCTTTTCTAACCTGAGACCAGAAGAACTAGATGGTGCCCGCCTAGCAGAATTTTATCAGATATAGTGCCAGAAGATGAGTCCTTCAGGTTGGAAGACACTCAAATCATGACTGCGGAAGAGCTGCCTCTTCAAAGTAGAGTTGATTCCGATGATGGAAATTGGAGTAAACCTTTGGTACCTTCACTTGCTGATGGGGTACAATTCAAAAGGAAGAGAAACAGCTGTAAACATCCATAGAAACATGGAATGTCTGAAGTATGAATCTAGGAAAATTAGAAGTTATAAAAAATGAAATGGAACACACAAAGATCAATATCCTAGGCATTACTGAGCTGCAATGGATTGGTATTAACCATTTTGAATTGGATAATTATATGGCTTACTATGTCAAAATGGCAAATTGAAGAGGAATGGGTATCATAGTTATATCATTAAAAAGAACATTTCAAGATTTGTCTTGAAGTACAACACTGTCTGTGATAGGATAATATCCATACACCTGCAAGGAAGACCAGTTAATACCACTATAATTCAAATCTGCACACCACTAAAGCCAGTGAGGATGAAATTGAAGAATCCAATCACCTTCTTCACTCTGAAATTGATCAAATATGCAATCAATCTGTATTTATAATTACCGACAATTGGAATGCAAAGGTTGAAAATAAAGAGGAAGGATCAGTAGTCAGAAAATATGGCTTGGGTGATATAAACAATGCTGCTGGAGATTGCATGATAGAGTTGTGCAAGACTAACAACTTGTTCATTGTAAATACCTTTTTAAAGCAACATAAAAGATGACTGTACACATGGACCTCACCAGATGGAATACATAGAAATCAAATTGACTACATCTGTGGAAAGAAACGGTGGAAAAGCTCTATGTCATCAGTCAAGCAAGGCCAGGGACAGACTGTGGAATAGCTCATCAATCACTCATATGCAAATTCAGGTTGAAGCTGAAGAAAATTAAAACAAGTCAACAGGAGCCAAAATATGACCTTGAACATATCTGAATTTAAAGACCATCTAAAGGACAGATTTGAAGTATTAGACACTACAAACTGAAGACCAGAAGAATTGTGGGATGACATCTAGAACATTATATACAAAAAGTAAGCAAAAGGTCATTAAGAAGATAAGAAAGAAGGAAAAGATCAAATGGATGTCAGAAGAGACTCTGAAAGTTGCTCTGAAGCATAGAGATGCTAAAGCAAATGGAAGAAATGAGGAGGTAAAAGAGTTGAACGTTTCAAAGTTCAGCATGAAAAGACATAGTAAAATATTATAATGGAATGTGCAAAGAAGTGGAGTTAGAAAAGCAAAAGTGAAGAATGCATTCAGCATTTCTCAAGCTGAGGGAACTAAAGAAAAAATTCAAGTCTCTACTTCCAGTACTGAAGAATTCTATGGGCAAAATACTGAATACAGAAAGCATCAAAAGAAGATAGAAGAAATGCAAGAGTCACTATATCAAAAGTAGTCAATGTTCAACCATTTCAAGAGATAGCATATAATCAAGAGCCACTGATGTTGGAGGAAGAAGACCAACAGAATTGAAGGCATTGGCAAAGAACAAGGCACTGGGAATTGATATAATACAAATTGAAATCTTTCAACAAACTCTTGTGGAACTGGAGGCACTCACTCATCTATGCCAAGAGATCTGGAACACAGCTACCTGAGCAACTGATTGGAAAATATCCATATCTGTGCTCATTCCAAAGAGAGGTGACCCAACAGAATGTGGAAACCATTGGAAAATATAATTAATGCCACATACAAGGGAAATTTTGCTAAGACAATTCAAAAACTACTGCAGCCATACATTGTCAGAGGACTGTCAGAGATTCAAGTGGATTCAGAAGAGGACATGACATGAAGGATAGAATTGCTGATGTCAGATGGATCGTTACTGAAAGCAGAGAATACCTGTGCTTTATTAACTATGCAGAGGCTTTCGATTGTATGGATCATGACAAGGTATGGACAACATTGAGAAGTATGAGTATTCCAGATCACTTAATTGTGCTCATTAGGAACCTGTACATAGACCAAGAGGCAGTTGTTTGAACAGAACAAAGGAACACTGAATAGTTTAAAATCAGGAAAGGTGTGCACCAGGGTTGTATTCTTTCCCCATACTTATTCATTCTGTATGTTGACAAATAATTTGAGAAGCTGGACTGTATGAAAAAAAAAAACATGGCATCAGGATTAGAGGAAGACTCATCAACAACCTATAATATGCAGATGATAGAGAGTCTTACTTGCTGAAAGCAAAGAAGACTTAAAATGCTTACAGCTGAAGATCAAAAAGCACAGCCTTAGTTGTGGTTTGCATCTCCATGTAAAAAACAAAAACAAAAATCCTCACCACTGGACTAATAAATAACACCAAGATAAATGGAGAAAAGACTGAAGTTGTAGAAGACTTCATTTAGCTCTGGTCAACTCATAAGGAGCATACACATAGAATTCAAGAAAGCAAACGATGTATTGCATTTGACAAATCTGCTGCACTTTAAAGTATTCAGGAGCAAAGATATCAGTTTGAGGACAAAGGTGCACCTGACCCAAGTCATGGTATTTTCCATAGCCTCATATGCCTGTAAAAGTTGGACAGTGAATAAGGAAGACCATGGAAGACTTGATACATTTGAGTTATGGTATTGGAGGAGGATAGTAAAAGTACCATGGACTGCCAAAAGAACAAACCAATCTGTGTTGGAAGAAGTACAGCCAGAAGGCTCCTTCGAAGCCAGGATGGCCAGACTTTGTCATAATTTGGACATATTGTCAGAAGAGATCAGTCCTGGAGAAGGACATCATGCTTGGTCAAGTGGATGGTCAGTAAAAAAGAGGAAGACCCCTAGTGATCATGATGAATTGGCACAGTGGCAGCAGCAATGGGCTTGAGCACAGCAACGATTATGAGGATGGATCAAAAGCAGAACCAGGCAGTGTTTTGTTTTGTTGTGCATAGGGGCGCTATGAGTTGGTACCAATTCGATAGCACCTAAGAACTGCAAGGTTGGTGGTTCAAGCTCACCAGGTGCTCCTTGGAAACCCTATACAGGGTCACTACGGGTCGATGGCACTTAACAACAACAACAATATAATCAATGTTACTAAACTGTCAATAATGGTAAACATTCTACTTGAGACTGTACACAGTAAGGAAAACCTATGTATCATTTGGGGCCTTTATTTGGAAAGAAAGAGTCACTTGGTGATGTGAATGGGGTACTACACTCAGCTGCTAACCAAAGTTTTGGAGATTTGGGTTCACCAGAGGTGTCTCTGAAAAAAGGTCAGATGACCTATTTCTGAAAATCACACATGGAGCACATGAAAACCGTATGGAGCACAGTTTTCTGTGACACACATGGGGCCACCATGAGGCATAAGTGACACAACGGCCGCTAGAGAAATAGACATTCTGAAATATGAAAATTACCCAGAATCTTACTATTTCTCTCTATGAAAAACCAATCGATGGCACTAGTGGTTTCTAGCACTGACTTCCCTCTCTGTATCTCTGTTACTGTTGTTGTTGTCGTGGGTTCTGGCCCGTAGTGACCCTATATGACATAGTAGAACTGTTCCTTAGGGTTCCCTAGGCTGTAGGATAAGCACTGGATAGCTTGCCAATTCACCAGCCGCTCCTCATAAATACTATACAGGGTCGCTAT
>NW_006408522.1:27160865-27201700 GCF_000296735.1 Chrysochloris asiatica | reverse complement strand
AGCCATTAATTGAAACATTTGCAGCATAATCAATGAAGTTTATTTTCATCTAAGTTTCATGTTGTTAAATAGATCATCTTTCTTATTATTTACAGATGATTCAGAGGAGCTATATGGAAAATAAAATCACCTCATCACAGAGGTTACCATGCTAGTTTATATGTGACATGCAAAACTTTTAAAGAATTAGAAAATTATGCATGCATTTGTAGCCCAGCTGTAAGTATCTAATTGGAGATTTTTCAAAGTTTCTATTTCTTATCTTCTCCAGGGTAAATTCATTTAAATGTATATTTCATTTGTCATAGCATGATATGTTGTTGTTAAGTGCTATCAAGGCAGTTCCAATTCATAGTGACTCTGTATAGGGTTTTCAATGAGCAGCTGGTGGGTTTGAACCACAAACCTTGTGATTAGCAGCCCGGTGCTTATCATACAGTGCCAAACCAGAGCCCCATAACATGATATACTAGAAAGAAAATTAGCTTTGAGAGCCAAACAGAGCTGGATTAGAAGCTAGTCTCTACCACCTACTAGGACTACAAACCCTGGCAAGACAGCTAACCGTATCAAGTCTTGTATTTTTTTGGTTCATCACTGGGGACAACACAAGATGTCTGTGTTAGAGAGTTACATTAAGAACTAGGTGATACTATTGTGTCTAGTCAATATCTGAGACATAACAAATACTTAGTAACTTTCTTCTCCCTTTGTTGGTTTGAATTTTTAACATCAGTTTAGGCAACAAACAGGAAAGAAAGAATGAATATAAGATTAGGCAGGAGACTTGTTTTTAAAAAGCAAATTACAAAGTAAATTTCAAAAAACAAGGATATGATTTTTTAAAAAAATTCTATTGCTTTTGACTATTCCCATAATCTTTTTCCTCGGTTAAAATATTCTAACATTTAATAGATAATATCCTGCTCTAATTCTTCAAAGAATCCAGAGGCTGAGCTCATCTGAAGCATGAATAGCAAACAGCCTGCACTGGACCACAAGGTCAATTTGAACTGCAAAGTCGGTGGTTCAAATTCACAAGCCACTCCTCAGAAACCCTATACAGGGTTGCTATGGGTCGGAACTGACTCTATGACATCTAACAACATAAAACTATAACAATTTTAAGAACCTAGCTAACCAGTAACCTGAGGCTAATTTCCTGGAAATTTGTGGAGAGAAATTTCAAGCCTGGAACTGAACCCATCTCCAGATATCATCTTTCAACCAAATGCTAAACAGACCTGTAAAGTGATTAACAACACCAGGGAGGAATGCACTCCTCTATACAATCCACCCCCAACCACTTGGATTGGCTAAGTGGCAGCATCTATGGACTCAAGCATGGCAGCAGTAGTGAGGTTGGCCCCGGATCAGGCAGTGTTTCGTTCTGCTGTGCTTAAGGTCGCTATGAGTCGGTACCCACTCGATGGCTCCTAACAACAACAACATACATACAATCCCACAGTAAGAGGCCACAAGAGTGGCATGTACCCAAATGCAAAAGCTCAGGAGTCAGGCAGGGGCAAAAAAAAGGACAAATGGAAAAGGGACCCAGAGGAGGAAGTAGGAAGAGTGCTGTTACACTGAGGGGGTTCCAGCCAATGCCACAGACAAAAATGTGGATTAGTTGTTGAATGAAAAACTAATGTGCTCTGTCAACTTTCACCCAAACTACAATTAAAAGGTAGAACGAATAATAATTTTAAAAAGAATTTAAAGAATTTACATAGGATCTCAGCTTCCTCTCTGTCAGGATATAAACTGGGATTCCTATATCCTAAGTATTCCTTTCCAAAGTACATAGAAGTAAAATGAAGTGACTCTGATTGAGTTATCTATCACGTTTCTGTAGGTCGTCTCTCTTTGCTTCTGTTGGCTGAAAAGATCTTTGGTAAAATGGTCATAAAGTTAATATCTCATGTCTGGATATTTTTTTTAAAGCTAGCATTAAGCTAGCATTAAAGACTGTTTACTAGTCATCATTCTGATAAGAAAAAATAAAGAGCCTGAATCTTTTTATTTGGTTTGTGCTCTCAGTGTCCTTCCATACAGTCACACCTGCAGAGTCATTAGCAAAATCAGGTAACTGATTTATTATTTCAATAAATACTCGGTGCATTTCCTTCATTCAGAGTGTACAGCAAAAATCATGTGTGTGTGTGTGCTAAGGTAATCAAAATACCCAAAACAGCACATTTTGTCATTTCAACTATATGCATAACTGTGATGATATACTCTCATAGTACAGAATAATAGAAATAACTTATGTCAGTCAAATCTGGAGGCCTAACCTCTACCATGATAAATAGTTTTCATTAAAGTGAAGTATCTTGGCAGAGTCCTTTTCATATGCAGAGTGTGGATACAAGGAGGCCAGCTGTGCCTATGCAGATGCTGAGATTTGGGTCTATATTATTAATGATGTATCATGTCATGGAGAGCTTAGATTCGTTTTGAAATCAATCCCTTGCCACAAAAGCACTTTTGATAATTTGCGAATGCAAGGAATAGTGTTTGTGCACTCCCAATAAAAATGATGGCAGAAGCCACAGCTAGCCTGGAAATGTCACTATTGCTCTCAGGAGCCCTGGTGGCACTGTGGGTTAGGTGTTGGGCTATTAACCACAAGGTCAGCAGTTCAAACGTACCAGCTGTTCCTTGGGATAAAGATAAGACTCTTATAAAGATAAAAACTCCTGTAAAGTGTTGGAACTCCTATATAGGGTTACAATGAATCAGCATTAACTCCTTAGCAGTGGGTATGGTATAGGTTTTGGGTTTGGTATCATAGCAGAATAAACCCAACTGTCGCACCTTGTAAAAAACAAAGAAACAACCTGCTTCTCCAAAGATATTCAGCCTTAGAAACCCTATGATATTTCTAGTCTGCCCTATATTGGGTCACTTTGAATCAGAATCAACTCAATGACAGTGGATTATCTTTTTATTTGAGGCATGAAATTCTGCATCTTAAACTGGATTATTTGTTGAAATGCTTACAAAGTATTATTTCATGTAAACTGGACAGTAAGTGGTACATGTACTTGAATACATAGACAAATGCATATGGATGAAGGAATGAAGGGGATGGCACCGAACAGAAATTAACTGGGAACCTATTGTTCACGGTGATCATGTGAAGTTAGATGGAGTTTCCAGTCCAAGTCTGTAGGATGCCAAGATTAGACTGCCGTCAGTGTCTGTTTAGTAACACTGTTCATTCCATATCTGCTGCTTTCCAGGCAAGATGGTAAACACTTTACATGCACTGTCACACTTAATCTTCATAAACACTTTCTTAAGTATTATTATCACCCCCATTTTACAGATGCTGAAGAATACTGAAGCATAGTGTAGTGAAGTATATTATTCCAAGTGTGAAATCTAATGAGAGGAGGGGCCTGAATTGGAATCCAGATTTCCTAATGCTTCAAAGAGGCATTGTTGATTCAGTGACAGAATTCTCACTCTCCACGCTGAGGACCAGGGTTTGATTCTCGGCCAATTCACTTTCTGTGCAGTCACAACCCACCTGTCAGTGAAGCCTTTCGTTGGGCTATCATGCTAACAGCTCTCAGCTGAGCTTCCAGACAAAACAGGAATCAAAAGAAAGGTTATCAATTTAGGAAAATCAGCCAGTAGATCACAATGGTCCAATCCTTAACCAAACAGCCTTCTGTCCCATTGTGCGCCTGATAACCACGACTCAGGGAATAACCTGACAGCACTCAACAGCAACAGGTTTCAAAAATGTTCACTCCTAACTACTGCTATTTTAACAATGACCTTACTTCTTGTTACGTTCCGTCGAGTTGGTTCCAACTCACAACTCTGTATAGGGGTTTCTGAGGAGTGGGTGGTGGGTTTGAACAGCTGACTTTGCAGTTACCAGTTCAGTGCCTATCATACAATGCCTATTAACTTATATTGCAACTAAGTATAAAGTGGGTTTTTAATTGTTACTACTTGTGTTAGTAGGAGTCACCGCATCCATAAAATGGAAGTAATAATAGTCCTTACATCCTAGAATTGTTCTGAGTTAATATTATAAATTGCTTAGAATAGGATCTGGCACATATTAAGCACTTTGTTTTGTATAATAACTAATAATTAAGGAGTTGTGTTTTCTGAGGCATGGTAAAATTTTATTGTCTACTACACACACACACACACATTTTCTATACTTTTCAGATAACTTGTATTCCTAAAAGTAATTGTAAACTGAAGTCATTACTTATTACTGATAGGAAATGTATGCATAAAGTATTAAAGCATAATCAAGTCCTCTAAATTCTTCTGGCTATGAAAAGAGTCAAGTATTTTCATTTATTCATCCAACAAACATTCCTATTGTCGGGGGAGGGTAATGGTAGAATTCTCACCTTCTATCTGGGGGACCCAGGTTCTTTTTCCAGTAATGCACAGCATAATCATGGCCCATCTGTCAGTGGAAGCTTGTGTGTTGCTAAGATACTGAACCAGTTTCAGCAGAGCTTCTAGACTGAGAGAGACTACTTAGAAAAGTCTGACAATCTACTTCTGAAAATCAACCAATGAAAACCCGATGAATCACAAAGGTCTGCTTCACAACCAATCATGGGAATGGCCCAGGACTGAGCAGCATTTTGTTACATTGTTTAGCGGAGCAGCCAGGAGCCAAGGGTGAACTTGATGGGAGCTAACAATAACAGTATACTGAGCCCTCTTGTTGTTGTTGTTAAGTGCCATGGAGACCCATAGGGACCCTGTACAGGGTTTCCAAGGCTGTAAATCTTTACGGGAGCAGAAAGCCTCATCTTTCTCCCGTGGAGCGGCTGGTAGTTTAGAACTGCTGGCCTTAAGGTTCGCAGCCCGATTCGTAACCACTATGCTACCAGAGCTCCTGGGACAGTACAAATAAAGCTCTTCATCTAGATATGAAGGTACTCTGATGGAACACATTAGAGTGTCAGAAAGTAGTAGCTTCCATTATCAGATCTGTCTAACAAGTACTCATTGAGTGGCTATTTATAAACTTAACTTTATTTGTTTATGCAAGACGTGTCAATAAGACAAGATCCCTGCTCATAGGAAGCATCAGATGGGAAAGACATATACGCAGATAATCTCACTTCAATTTGTAAATTCTATAAGCGAACTTGCTAGGTGAGGCCGGAAGAGCCGCCCTTAACCCCATCCTGGAAGCTTTGGGACCTCAACAAATCCTTTTTTTCTTTTCTTCAAAAAGAAATAGAAATCAAGCTATTTGAAAATATAGGAGAAAGCAGAGACACCTGGAGATAAAAAACAGTGTGGCACAGTGGGAGAACTGTCAGTAGCTAAAATGTGTTTAGGTAATGGGGAAGTAGGGCTTGGACTAGAAAAGTAAACATGGTTAAAAAGTTAAAAGTGTGCGAAATCAAATAATAGAACTAAATGCTCCTAAACAATAACAGTGATCTATGTATAAATCGGAAACCCTATACAGTGTTGCTATGGGTTGGAACCAACAACAATATATAAATAATGAACACTTTCCTTAGATTTCTTTCCACTTAAACCCACATAAAAAGATTCGTGTTTCTGACTATTAAGATCCAAAAACTAGGAGAATGGTAAATCTTTAGGAAAAGTAATTTGATCTTGACCAAAAGGTTAAAGGGTCCCTTTCTTTCCATGTCTGTGTACTACCCACTAACCTCTCTTCCCCAGTAGATCAAATTTAGGGATTCACTCTGAGATCAAGACTGACATTTAGATTAAAAATGATATCTCAGCATATCCTTCAGCAACCTACAAGTATTTTCTACCTGTGTTTAAGAACTCAGTCTAGTGCAGGGCATAAACTACACTCTTTGGAGGTGGCGTTCCATAAAATTAGCCAGTGCGGAAATTTCATTGAAGGATTCAGGAAACTAAAGAATGGAATTTGTTTTCCTTTGCTACTCCTGCAGACAAAGGACAACTTGCAAGCTTTGATTAGAAACTTGCTTCCTAATCAAGCTTATCTATGGTCACCCCCTTGCATCTTCATGCCTTGCTTAGAGCCTGCAGTGGATCTTGCTCCTCCTCTGAAGAAAAAAGGAATGAGTAGATGCCAGTGAAACAGGCAGTGATTTCTGGGTCAGAAGTTGTCTGGAGAAAGGCCATCACTGCCAAGTCACTTGTGGTGATGTCAGAGCCCAGCACAACCAGAAAGTATCAGTGACAGCCAGCCAACCAAAGACTTCACAACAACAAAACAGTCACAGGGCTGTGCGTGCCAAAGCTGTCCTTTCCGCCCCCTAGCCCTATTCTTCTAATAGGAAGGACAGCAGGAAGAGTTTATATTTTAAAAGACTCTCCCTCCTCCGTTTGGTAATAAAGTGTTAAGTAGTGTGGGAGGAAACTTGCTCCGGATGAGTCCAGCAGCAGTTCCTGGGGTATCATTTTAAGTTTCTTTTCAAGGGTGTCAGTGGAAGTTTCAGAAAACACTAAGAGCAGGATATTTTCCCTAAATGTAAACATGTAACTTTGTGTTTGAGAGACAGTGGAAGCCATTGAGAAAAGAATAACTATTTTCTGTGCCCCTTCTCTCTTTCACGGTAATTAACCTTACTCAAAAATTAAAAGTGGCAGAAAACAAAAACTCCACAACTTTCTTTCTTTGTCTATAAATGGGGGCATCTTGGTTCAATCCAGTCATTTAGAGCCCTCAATGATTCATAACTCAACAGTAAATTAATAAAGCGCTGCGGTTCTTGGAAATGAAGTTTTGATTAAAATCCTCATGTTTTGGAATATATGACTCCCCCACTTTCATTTGTGACAGTCAATTTTAAATGATGTCACTTCAAGGACATTTTCATCTCTCCCACAACATATTACACGAAACACTTGCCTGTAAAACCGGCTCATTAGCCTGCAAAATTATACTGTACTGAATGGTTTTCATTCAAAGTAGAAATGGGATTTTTAGTAGGCAATTTCTGTTTTTTATAAAGATAAAGCAGTGTTTGATTGCTTCTTCCCAGCTGTTTTGCTTAGTGGTTATAAAGAGAAATGTGTGTGTGTGTGTGTGTGTGTGTGTGTGCGCGCGAGCGCGCGTTCACATCAGGGCTAAGGTGGGGGCGGAGCTGTAAGGATGTGCTTAAAAAAAAAAAAAAAAAAAAATCTTAGCCCACAAAACTAAGACAGAACTTCATGGAACAACTGCTCCTGCAGCTCAGAGGAGCTGCAATGATTTGTCCTCAGGATGTCTGGAAGAAAGCCCTGAAAAAAGTCAGGGAGAAAGAAACAGAGGTAAAGACGACAGGAAGGAAAGCCTGTTTCAGAGGTTGCTGCAACCACAGCGAACTAAAGGCTGAGGCGCTGGGAGTTGCTGGAAGGAGGTGGTGCGGAGAGGGAGGGTGCGCAGCGGAGCGCCGGAGAGGAGGGACGCGGAGGCCACTGAGGGGTCAGCGGGGCCGCGGCGCCGTGGTGGGGGCCTCCAGGCGGCGCTGGCCACTGCGCACCGTCAAGGGTGAGCGCGCTTGGCCGCCCGCGCCTCCTACTGTCCGCGCTCGGGGGTGGGACCCGCTCCGCGAACCGCGGAGCGCGGGGAGGGAACCTAGCTCCCGGCTCGTCTGAAGGACTGACTTGGGGATGGATCGAATTACACCATTTGCTGTGCCACGGTTTGTTTTGCTCCTGCTCGGTCCTGCTGCTGCTGCTTTTGCCGTTGCTGCTACTGCTGCTGCAAGGGCTAGTGGTGGCGAGTTTCAGGATTATATCGAGGAAGCCAAAACCTAAGAAGACAGAGGAATACATCTATATGTGTATATATACATATTTAAATTTTTCTTGCTTTATTTTTTTCCTTGAGCGTGCAAGCCTATGTTATTTGTTTAAACCAACCTCTCCCCATGAGGTAAGCCAGTCTTTTAAAATTTGCTAATGTTGTGGGCGTCTGGTGGGGGTCGGACCTGGATCCTCCGAGCCAGAATCGCTGTGTGCGCGCGCGTGTGTGTCTCTGTGTGTGTAATGTCACTGGAGAGTTGATGTCTTTTCCAAGCGGTCTCTCCGCCTGTCGTTCAAGGGACACTGCGAACTGGAGAGAATGAGCAGACCCGTCAAAACTGGCAAAGAGGCAGGAGGTTTGGGGGAAGGGCAACTTGGACTTGGAGACCCTCAACCACTGTGCCCCCTCCTTCCCCCATAATGATAATAATAATAAAAATAGCGAAGGGAGAGGGCAAGTAAAAGTTTTTTGCCTGGCAGCGCCAGCTCGAATCTCCCCCGCGCATTGTCTGGGGAGAGCGGAGGCTCCTGTGTTGCTGGGCACTGACCCTCCAGCCAGTGGGAGAGAACACAGCCAAGGCCGAAAGAGCTAGCTTGGCTGTCCCTTCCTGAATGTCGATCCCGGAGCGGACGTTGAGGCAGCGGGGATCGGTCTGGGAGCGGACAGGCCAGCCCTGGACAGTCAGGGGAGAAGGGACCAAGCGCAGCCAGCAGAGTCTGAGCAGTCCACCGACTACAAGCGCGGACGCCAGCTACCTGTCAGTGCGCCCTGGGGTTAGATAGCCCTGGAGTAGCCCTTTCTACGTAGAGGCGGGGGCTCGGGTGACTTGGTCACCCCACCCCCCCAGTCTCCAGCATCAGCTCACGCCCCGAGGGCAGCCACTTCCCACCCGCCCTCTCCCCCTGCTGGCCGAGCGCGCCGCAGGCGGGCCTAGGGGCCCGGACCTGTCCCGTGCCCAACCCCACCTCCCACCCGGCGCCCAGGCTTCTTCTCGCAGCTATTCTCCCCGGCAACTTTCCGTGCTTTGTTCTCCGGCTGGAAATGATTTACGGAAGCGTCTTGGACAGGGTCTCCGCCAGGCGGCCAAAGCCCAGTGCTGAAATGTGTTACGTTCTCATCTACCCATCAATTATGGATAGGAACAAATAAGGAAGAGTCAATTTTGCATGAGCCCCTTCTCTGGCTGTGTGAGGCGTCCTACAGCCAGGAGGGAGCCGCCGCTCCCGTCAGCAGCCCCAGACTGGGGGATGGTGAAGAGAAAGGTAGGAAAACTTTTATTTCCCGTCTTGACAGCGGTGATGTTTGTCTTTGGCTTGCAGACACTGCCCACTTTGGGTAGTTTAGAAGGGTTTGAAGCTTCTTCTAGTATGTATAACTCTTGGGTTGAATGGAAAGGTCATAAAGGACTTGGAGGTGTAGACAAGATAGGGCTTTGTAAAGATTTCTGCTAAATCGACTCTCGAGATCATAATGATCAGGTGATTGTTTCAATCCTGAACTTGTAAAAAAAAAAAAAAATTAAAAAGAAGAAGAAAAGAAACTAAAGTGTCAGGGAGATAGGGGGAGATTGAAGTATGGGTATTAATTACAGCATTTCGGGAGCTCAGTGGGAGCCCTGTTCTGAGGTGACCAGCCAGTGGTCAGTGTTCCAGCATCCCAAACCCTAACTGCTCACAACTGGGTGATTTTCACACGTACAAAATAGCAGATCATTGCTACAGCTATATGGTCTTTGTAAGTAGTAATTGAACCCTAGGTCACTCACTACAGCGGCTGCTTTTCCTTAAAAAATAATGGTAGTGTTTCCGGTTAATGGAGGTGGGATGGGGGAGGATAGCTAGGGCAATTTCCCCCAAACTTCTGACTACTAGAATTTGTAAGTCTGTTATAAAATGTGTGAGTGCTTCCAAAAAATTGTCCTTCTCTTGACTTGGTATTTGAGCCAATAAAGTGGATTCTTTTGTTAACTACTGAGGCTGAAGACCTAGGAAAAGGTTGAACATGTTTCTAAACTGGTTTGGTCTCTGTATCTTAGGATAAGAGAAATAAATACCTGTTTCAGGAATTTTTCCCCAAAGGTATCTTCCTTGTAGAATTGAGGAATCTGGACAGTTCCGTGTGAGGATTTTACTATCCTTTTTCGTGGTTAAAGATAGATCTTGACGTTGTCTTATTCATGCATTAAAAAAGAAGCAGCAGCAGCAGCTTTCACTGTCTTCCATATCTAACTCAGGAAATTAAGTTGTGTGTATTCATGTTTAATGTAGTGAGTGACAAGCATATTCTGTCAGGCTGGCAGATATTACATAAACATTTACCCTGACTTAGATAAATAGAAATTGTCAGATAAGCTCCGATATTTGGTTCTATCTTACTATTAGCTGACATATCTTAAGGTAATTAAAATACCATTCAGCCATAGCAGAGTTTTGTTTTTTATAGTTAGTGTCCGTTCTTTAACTTGACATTTTAGAATATGCTCTCAAATAGACAGTTAAATAGATAACCCGAACATTTCCAAAATGTGTTGTTTAGCAGATGACTTTTCTTCCATTGGCATATTTACTTAAAGACCGTTTACTATTTCTTACTAGATCTTAGACAACATTGCTATCTGTACTCATTTCTACCTAAGGGGGTGCTATTATAGATAACCTTTTCAAGAAACATTTCTTTGATCCAGGAGAGTATACCAGGTATATTGTGACTCCCTCATTATCAGACAGCTGGTTAACGTGAGTGAGTTTGATTCAGCTTTGTGGGCACTCTGCCCTCTTCTTTTTTCTTTTTTGGTGCCCTCTAATAGCACCATCTGGTCATGTCTACCCTGGTTTGATGGCTTTAAAAGATGGCTGTGACACCAGGCTGTTAGTCTTTAGACTAAGGGCAACTTAGACATTCAGTAGACTTCGCTTTACTCGCTCCCTGCATAGAAAGCATCTGACCAGTAACTGAGCTGGATAAGTGGGCCCCTTCATCAGATGTTACAGTTTCTATGACTTGACAGGCACACAGACAAGAAAACTGGAATCAGAGCTTTGAATCACCAAGATGCCTATAATTATTAAGAACTTACTGAAACTGGAGAAGTTCTTCACTTCATGTTGCTCCTTCATAATGAACCTTGGTAATTAGCTTAGTCATTGTTCTTGCATGTGAATTTCATTAAGAGACAATGAGTGAAAAATGCATCTGACTAAGGTCATTTTTCACCCTTCTGATGCATTTTACAGAGTTCTGAGCCTGGCTGATTGTCTAGCCATTATTGGTGTAACCATAGGAGGTAAAGTCTTTCTTTAGCAGGGTAAAATATTACCTTTATTTCAATTAAGACACTTTAAACCTGCACATTCAAGATTCATTGCTTCATGGGGAAGTCAGAGGGAGTTGGGTGATGCCAGCCAGTCAGTATTTATTGTGTACCTGTCGTTAGCCAGGAACTGTGCTAAATGTCCCAACGCTAGGTAAACCAGAGTGGATTTTAGATGTTCAATTTAAGCAAGAATAAAAATAGACAATAGTGAAATACATGATTTGGCAAGCACTGTAAATATGTACCTATCTTTTGTAGCATACTGTTTTATCCCAGATATTTTCAGGTCAGATTATCCAGACTAGTTATTTATGGCATTCCAGGCTTCCCGCCTTTTGCACTAATGATTTAATGTACTGTTGGTGTCTGTCATTCACAGGTTGAAACTGTCCTAAGCGTGGGAGATCTCACTGTGGCTCATATGAATGGGGACTTAGAATTTCTATTAAAACTAGTGGCTTAGATTGTTGCTTGTTTTGTGAATAGCTGCCAACGTTTAGTTGAGAAAAAAAAGGTGTTTTGATTTATTCCCATGAAGAAAATTAAAAATCACATAACTATATTGAGCATACCATAACACTTTTCAGTTGATACAGCTGTCCTCAGATGGAGTTTTCTTCCTCAGACTCTGACCACTGTGGCAGTATAGCTGGTAATTGAGACCACTTCCATTTCTCCTAACAGGAAAACTACTAGATGTTCTTATTTTGAAAAGTAACCGTTTATGTAACCAAGGGTGATCAAATCAGTGCTCCACAGAGATACCACATGAAGTGTACTTATTTCTCAAACTTTTCTTTTCTATTAGGCTTTTGTTAACTCACCCAGATTAGCATTTTAACAACCCTGAAGTGAACTTCTGCCATTCTCTCCACTTGGACTCACTATGTAGATCATTCATCATCCTGTCCTTGGCTACAACAGGCTGCTGGCTCCATCACCATTTGGAGCTACACAGAACCCATCCGACTGTGAACAGCACAGCTGGCTACAGCAATTTTTTCTTCCACACCACTGGCAGCATTGTCTGGCTCTGGTAACTAAAGTTAACACCCAGAACTGGACGTTTGTATTTTTAGGCAGTCTGTGGCTGGCCCCTCTCATCCAGTTCTAGGGGCACTCCTGCAAAAATGGCCCTGCCCACCTGCAGTGGGTGGTTTGTCCCACTTAAGAGGGGGCTTGCCCTGTCTCATAAGGCCCATAGCAATGCCACTTCACTTGATGAGTAAACCATCTGAATTAGAGATTGATGCTGTTGTGGGCCATCTGCTTGATTCCAACCAAAAACCAAAGCCACTACCATTGAGCCAATTCCAACAGATAGCTACCCTATAGGACAAAGTGACCCTGTAGGACCCTATAGGACAAAGTGGAATTGCTCCATAGGGTTTGTGAGACTAAGTCTTTACAGAAGCAGATGGCCTCATCATTCTGCAGAGAGCCTGGGGCCTTTGAAACACCACCCTTTTGGTGACAGCATAACACTTTACCCACTGCACCATTAGGGCTCCTTGTTGTTGTTGTTAATGTGCTGTGGAGTCGGTTCCGACTCATAGCGACCCTGTACAGGGTTGCCGAGGCTGTAAATCTTTACAGAAGCGGAAAGTCTCATCTGTCTCCCACAGAACAGCTGGTAGTTTTGAACTGCTGACCCTGAGGTTGGCAGCCCGATTCGTAACCACTACGCTACCAGAGCTCCTTGACTGATGATTAATCTACCAGAATTACAGAATTATTGTTGGGTTCTGTTGAGTCAGTTCCAAATCACAGCAACCTCATGTGTTACGGTAGAACTGTACGTAAGATTGTCTAGCCTGCAGTCTTTACAGGAGAAGAGCATCAAGTCTTTTCTCCCACAGAGCATCTAAGCAGCTTCAAATTATTGCCCTTGACAATTACCAGTCATGCATTTAACCATTTTACTACCAGGGCTCTTATTAAAGAATGAGAAGGAGTCATTCAGATACTGGAGTCCTGGTGAGGCACTGTAGGTTAATGAGCAGGACTGCAAAGTTAGTTTCAACTGCAAGGTGTGTGGTTCAACCTTACCAGCTGCTCCTTGGAAACCCTACACAGGGTCGCTATAGGTCGGAAACAATTTGACGACACTTACCAACAACAGCAATGTTCAGGTACTACTCATGCTGACGTATTTGAAAAGGGGGAGGACAGGATGAAGTACTTCCAGATGACTGAAAGCAGAGGGATCTTGTTTAGTGCTTTTGTGAGCTGCACACGTTGCTTTTTTTTGCAAATCTCATGTGGTATACTCCTGGAGGTCCATGTCTAACAGTATCCAATGTTTTCTGTCATTTTTGTTTGTTGGCGTTCTTGTTTTGCAGTAAGATGTTTGTTACAGTAGTCATTACTTCTTTAGCAAGAATGTCATCAAATAGGTGGGTACATTTGTGAGATTATGTCACTAAGATTAAAATAAAATCACTTCCCTAATTTAGGAATGCTGTGTTTTGAGATGGACATGTAAAAGGGCTATGGCCTCATGGTTTGGTGGAAATTAACTCATCTTCTCTCTTCTCTAATATATACTAATGAAATCAGTCACAAATTAGCTTTGAGGAGAAAGAGCATGGGGAGGGGGAAGAAGGGAAATAATAAAAAATAATAGCAACTCCAACATTTAAAACTTCCTGTTAATCTCCTTACTGAGCCCTAGGTGTCATATTAAGAGCTTTATCATGGTTATATCATATAATATTTCAACAACTCTTAGAGATGGGTTCTATTATCATTACTGCTTTGTGGAAGGAGAAACTGAGGTGCCAAGAAGTCATTTACTTAAGGAAGGCCACATAGGAGGGAGATGGAGCCCAGACTTGAGCTCAGGTCTGCCTGCCATCTCAGCCTACTTTTTTTTTTTTTTTAATGTTTTATTGTGAATTGTGTGATAGTTTCCATGGGAGAATGGGAGAACATTAGCTTTACATTCATCCTATCATATATTGTTTCATTGCCGTGGTTACAGTCCCTTCCATGCATCATCAACCAACCAAAGGATATACCCTGCAAGCCTGCCCACCCTCCACCCCACCTAACCCCTGGTTGCTCTATCTCTCCACGTCATTGTCTCTGCCTCCATCTCTGGCGTCACTGCTTCTCTGGGTAGGGTCTTGCACTCCGCTCTTCTCCCTTGATGGTCCCAGGGACCTCGGCTCCTAGACTGCACAGTTAGTCAGACTATTTTATCACTGCTATGACTTGTCTTCAAGAACTATGACTATCCTTCAATTCTCCAGCCCCTAGATATTTCTAACATTTGTTTTTCAATAACAGGGTCATATTTGGGGGACGTTTTATATGGAATAAAATGATACGTACAGTAGATATACTCTTAAATCTTAATCGTTCTATGAACTAAACCGTATGTTGGACTCTTCCATTTTTATTCCTGTTGGCCAAACGATTATGTCATGTTCTTCTTTTCAAGTGTCCTAAAACAGTATCTTCCCCCACCATTTTTCTTCACATTAGGCTTCCCTGTCCAAGATTACGGTGACGTAGGACAAATGGCAATATTCATCACTCTCTTCTATAAAGTGCGTTTGCATCGTGGTGGGATTGGCATTCGTTTCCCTGGTCTTGGCAGGTGAAGATCCATTATGTATCCTTGTCTCATTTCCCAGGAGTATTTATGGGCCCCCATCAGCAAAGACTGAAAGCTGCAGCTATTCAGGCATTAGTAGCACCAGAATGGAAAGTGTATTACTGAAGTATGACTATGTATTTACATTGTAACATCCATTATTCTTGGTTACAGTTACAGGAAAATCATTTTACCTGTATGGACAATCAGAAGCATTGAGAAGTTGTCTCTAAGGCATCAGAATTCTTTGTTGTTGTTCTTCGTTATTCAAGATTCCTATGGGATGGGAAAAAACAAATACTTGCTTGCCACTACACATAATACTGAGAATTAAGGTTTTCAGCATATATTTAAAGCAAAAAAAATACAGATTTTAAAAAGTCCAATATGTTGTTACATGTATAATAAGGCCTCAGGAAGATCTGCAATTACTTAGCCTATTATTGGAGACTGTATTTAAAAATAAAGTCAGGAATGTAACTCCACTCAGCCGAGGAACTGGCACATATGAACCAGAGCAGATGAAGCTCTTTGAGAAAATAACACTCCATTCCCCAGTAGCAGCCTGTCGGCAAACCAGGGCTTCAGATTCCTACAGTGCTGGCATTGGTCTAGGCCTGACTTGTTACAAGGTTGTTTCTCTGGAAGCTTTTTGTGGTCTGCAGTTGTTAACATTGGTCAGTAAGCCCCATACCTCTCCTGGGTCATTGGTTGATCAAATTAAGATATTTTTGAAAGCTACCAAAAAAGAAGGAGAGGAAGGAGAAGAAGAAACTTACAGTTGCTTCTGTTTGTGTCATTGCTGGATTGATCATTTGTTCAGTCAGCTAACTTTTACCATATCTGTTCTCTACAAGTAAGTGTCAGGGTGGGAAGAGGGTTCAAAGGGGAACTTGACATGGTTCCAGAGTGCCAAGATCTTACTGAGTGGTACAGAAAGACAAGGTCAACACTAGCTGAAATGGCTAGTACTTTTAAGTGTCAGACATACGGGAATTGAAAGGAGTAAGAGCTTATTTTTGGCTAGGGTGGTCAGGAAAGGCTTTGTGTAGCGGGTGATATTTGAGCTAGCCTTTGAACTAGGTAGGATTTAGACAGGTGGACAGAGAGGGGCAGTGGGGAGGTGTTGAGAGGGAGGAGGGCATAATAGGCATAGAGAACTGCTTAGGCAAAGGCTGGAAGGCTATAGGTGTCTACATCATTTGAACAAGCTTCAGTCCTAACCCAAGGCAGACTTGCATTTCAGGTGTGAAAAGGCAGTTTGCCATGCAATCCATCAAATATGTATTGAATGTCTCCAGTCTACTGTATTTAGGCCACTCAGCAGATGGCCCCTGGCTTAAACCATCAAAATGAATGGGATCAGTCTTGTGGTGTTTCAGTAGATTGCTCCTTGATCAGAGCTAAGACCATCAAATTAGCTACCAGCTAGTTCAGTATTACCATGAACACTGCTACAAGAAATATCATGATTTGCTACAAAGTACACAACAAACCTTATAGATTGGTGGTGGTTGTTGTTAAGTGCTGTCGAATCAATTCTGACCCATAGCAACCCTGTATAGGGTTTCCAAGGAGAAGCTGGTGAGCTTGAACCACCGGCCTTGCAGTTCAAATGGCTTTGCAATCTGGCGCACTAACCCACGTGCCACAGAACCAAATTAGAACATTGCTGCTTCCTTGACTTCATCATTTTTGAATGGAAAGAGTCTTCTGGTTGTTGACAAGTGCTGCTGAGTAGGTTCCGACTCACAGTGACCCTGTATAGTATTTCGGAGGAGCAGCTGGTGGGTTTGAACCGCTGACCTTATGGCTCAAACTGACCTTGTGGTACAGTGTATTATCCTGAAATGTCACATAAAAAGAATAAACTGCATACATATATGGGTTTTTTTAGAGGAGCAAAAGGAGATGGGGGAACATTGGTTCAGTTGTAGAATTCTCTCCTCCATGTAGAAGGTCCAGGTCTGATTTCTGGGGACTGTAACTCACACACAGCTGAGGATCCCTTTATTGGTGGCTTGTATACTACTATGAGGTAGAGCACAGTTCATCAGCTCTTCTAGACCAAGAAAGACAAGGAAGAAATGGCTGGTCATCTGCTTCCAAAAACCAGTCGATGAAAATATTATGGATCACAACAGTCCAATTCTGTTATGCATGGAATCCCCATGAGTAAGTGGTTGCCATGAGTTGGCAACCAATGGCAACAAGAGAGGGATGTGGACACAAGAAGTCAAAAAGATAGTATTGACATGTGAGCATTTCACAAATTCGATTACAGATGTGTATTTGACTACAGGCTCCATGATGTTACATTGAGTGTTCACCACTGTAAATTAGCAGGGTGAATGACACATAATGTTGTTGGGTGACCTTGAGTCAGTAGCGACCTGATGCACAACAGAATGAAACTCTGCCAGTCCTGGCCACCTCACAACTGATAGGTTTGAGCCCATGGTTGTAGCCACTGTGAGAGTCTTCCTCTTTTTTGCTGACCCACTACTTCACCAAGTGTGATGTTCTTTTCCAGGGACTCATGTTGTTGTTGTTGTTAAGTTCCATGTTGTTGTTGTTAAGATCCACAGAGACTGTGTATAAGGTTTCTGAGGAGTGGCTGGTGAGCTTGAACTGCCAACCTTGCAGTTCAAACGGATTTGCAGTCTGGCGCATTAGCCCACAGCGCCACACCAGGACTCTGGTGTGTCCTCATGTTGTGGTTAAGTGCCGTCAAGTTGATTCCAACCCATAGCGACCCTGTATAGGATTTCCAAGGAGCAGCTGGTGAGCTTGAACCACTGACCTTGCAGTTTAAATGATTTTGCAGTCTGACGCATTAACCCACACGCCACACCAGGACTCTGGTGTGTCCTGATTGCATGCCCAAATAAATTACATGAGTTGAAGTCTCACTCTCCTTGTTTCGAAGAGGCATCCTGGCTGTATTTTTTGTTCTGGCAGTCCATGGTACTTTCAATCTTCTTTGCCAACACCACAATTCAATTGCATCAATTCTTCTCCAGTCTTCTTTATTCATTGTCCAGCTTTAATATGCATATGAGGTGATTGGAAATACCATGACTTGGATTAGGAGCATCTTAGTCTGCCAAGTGACATTTTTACTCTTGAACGCTTTAAAGAGGTCTTTTGCAACAGATTTGTCCAATGCACTATGTTCTTTGATTTCTTGACTGCTGTTTCCATGAGTGTTGATTGTGGATCCAAATACAATGAAATCTTCCTCGATCTTTTTTTTTTTTTGGTCCAGGATGTTTTTTATTGGTCCAGTTGTGAGGATTTTTGTTTTCTTTACATTGAAGTGCAACCTATACTGAAGACTGTGATCTTTGATCTTCATCAGTAAGTGCTTCTAGTCTTCTTCTCTTTCAGCAGGTAATTAAACGAGAATCACAGTGAGTGAGGTCCATCAACCAGTAGCTTTAGAAATAGCCTTCCTCCTTGAGGCACCCCTCATTGTTCTGTCATATTTTGAATATTGCAGGTTGTTGAGGAGTTCTGATGTGGTGCTGCAGGTTAATGTGCTGGACTGCAAGGTCTGTTTGAACAGCAAGGTCAGTGGTTCAGACTCACCATCTGCTCCTCAGATATCCTTGGTAGGGTTGCTATGAGTTGGAACTGACTCGATGGTACTTAACAACAACAACAACACTATTGAGTCTTCTGCCAATCTTGATTCTATGTTCTTATTTATATAGATCAGATTCTCAGATTATTTGCCCAGCATATAGATTGAATAAGTATGGTGAATTGTTACCATGCTGACGTGCACCTTTCCTGATTTTAAACCTTGCCATATCTCAGTTCTGTTTGAATGACTGCTTCTAAGTCTGTGTACAGGTTCTGCATGAGCACATGAAGTCTTTTGGAATTCCCATTCTTTGCAATATTATCCATAGTTTGTTATGATTCACACAGTCAAATAGTCAAATGCCTTTGTACAGTCAATAAAACACAGGTAACCCTTTTTTCTGGTATTCTCTACTTTTTGCTAGGATTTATCAGACATCAGCGATGATATCCCTCATTTCACATAACACAAAGAAGATGGTTGCAAATATAATAATGTGTTGATTGTGTTTAACTGTGTATTGCATTGCAGACACCGTTTTCACGAGTGTTTCACTGAGCTATGGAAGTCTTTCCTATTAGAGAGTGGGAATAACAGTGGTGACCAATAAGTTGTAAAGTTCCCTATGCTGCCTTTTGGGAAGCTCCATCCTTGAGAGTTCTTGAGGTGATTCAACACCTCTTTCTGAGTCTGAACTTTTATGATAACCCCACGCTGCTATCAACTAGCCTCCCACTTTTTCACCTTCGAAGCACCACCTCCTAGACAATCCCCTTGCCCATCTCTAACGCAAGCTGGACTATTAGTGCATGGGAGTTTCCAAGCCATCATGAGTCCTTAGAATTAACATCTTGAGTACATAAATGTAATCAGCCAAGGGTTCAGTTTAGCCACTGTTGTTGTTGTTTCCGATACACTACCTGGTCCTGTCCCATCCTCACAATTGCTGTTACGTTTGAGCCCATTGCTGAAGCCATTGTGTCAATATGTCTCCTTGGTGTTCTACCTCTTTTTCGCTGACCCTTTTTTATTTCCATTTTACCAATCATGATGTCCTTTTTCAGGAAGTGGCCCCTCTTAATCACATATCCAAAGTATGAGAGATAAAGTTTTAGTATCCTGGTTTCTAAGGAACATTCTGGCTGAACTTCTTCCCACACAGAATTGTTTATGTGTCCATGGTACTCTCAATATTCTTCTCCAGCACTGTAACTCAAATGCATCACTTCTTCTATGGTCTTCCTTATTCATTGTCCAACTTTCACATGAATATGAGGTGACTGAAAATATCATGACTTAGGTCAGGCTCACCTTAGGCCTCAAACTGACACCTTTGTTCTTAAGCACGTCAAAGAAGTCTTGTGCAGTAGTATTGCCTAATGCAACACATTGTTTGAGATCTTGACTGCTGCTTCCATGAGTGTTGATTGTGGATGTAAGCAAAATGAAGTTGTTGACAACTTTACTCTTTTCTCCGTTTATCATGATGTTATTTATTGGCTCGGTGGTGAGGATTTTTGTTTCTCTATATTGTGGAGCAATCCATACTGAAGGATGTTGTCTTTCATCTTCATCAGTAAATGTTTTAAGCTCTCTTCCCTTTCAGCAAGTAATTGTATTATCTGCATATCATAGTTGTTGATGAGTCTTCCTCCAATCCTGATGCCATGTTCTTCTTTCCATAATACAACTTCTCAGATATTTGTCAGCATACAGCCCTGCCCACACCTTTCCTGACAGTAAAGCAGGTGATAAGATTTATGGGAGGAAATGTCTGAAGCTCTGTATAGTACAAAGATGTGCAAAAAAATGTCACCAGCCATTCCTCCTATGGCACTCTCATGCTGGAGTTAATAATTCAATGCAATTGCCACACATGACTCACAGTTATAGGGTCTATTGGAGAAGTTCAGAGGTTACAATTCAGGATTAGAAATGCTCAGGGCATAGCTCTTGTAGATAGTACAGCCTCTCCTCAGCCATTTCCTCAGGCAGGCCTCTCTGCCAGGGCCATGCCACAAAGCTCTTGTAGGGCTGCTGATAAATACCACAGGGCACACCACTCCTCCATGAGCCTCAGCCCAAAGGCACTTGGTTCCCCAATGAAGTGCTTGGAGGCGCCCCATTCTGCAAGCAAGCCTCCTGCACAAAGTTATTTCGTGCTGGGAAGTCCATCACTCAGTCTTGCGCTCTGGCTCTTGGTTCTGTTGCTGCTTCTCCTCTGCCCTTCCTCCAGTGTCACGTGCTTCTGTTTCTTGGTTGAGGAGGTTCAATGTGCAGGGATCTCTGGGTCCAAATGGCATCTTCTACCCCTGACTCTTCTTTTATGGTAGTGAGATTTCCCATCTGCTTCTGAGATGTCTCATTTTATAACCAGCAAGATGGCAAAATTACCAATCACGATTAGCCCTGTTAACAATCACTCACAACGGAATCATATAATCCATCAGTAACGCCCCCCACCTTCTTTTACTCAGACCCACCAGGAAAAAGTCATATTATATGAATTTAAATAATTTGCTGCATCACAGTATGTTTACTAGAACTCATAATAAAGGGAAAATAAGACAAAAATAGTTTTCTTACAGAATAATCAAGGCAATCACTTTGCTATGTAATTGCTCCAGTGGTTCAATTTTCCTCGGTATATTTAAGTCTTTTACAAGTCAATAGTTACATGACAGACTGTTTTAGGATGAATCTTAAATCTGAAGAATCACTGCCAATTAATGATCGATCAGAAATTATAAAGTAGGTCATTAGGGAAAAAGAATTAAGGCATATACAAATTCAATACAGGGATCTTTTCAGGAATATACCAGTGATGTGAAGCAAAAGAACCTGTTGAGTTTCCTAATTGGTCTGGCTGCTACCCAGTCACTTGTTGAAGTGAAGGGCAGGCTGTCTCCTCCTTGGATGGCACATACTTGTCTTCCAGACAGAACCTAAAATAAGCCAGCCTGGCTCAACTTGGCTAATAATGGCAGCCCGCTAGTGTTTACTTCATGCTTATTATGTCTTGCACTTTAGTTATCTAATCCTCAGGCTACCTCTGAGTGTATACTACTAGTAGCTAACTAAGAGCTCATATCTATCAAGAGCTTACTATGCATGTATACTAAATCATTCATCAGACCGGTACTATTATTTAAAATAAACATGAGGTGTAACTGAGGCACAGAGAAGGATAAGTAATTCACCCAAGGTCAAACAGATAGTGAGTACTTAGCATGAGGGGACTTGGATCCATGACCGGCAGCATAGCAAGAGCCAGCCTGCCATAGCTGTGTAACTAGTGAGCTGTGTGATCTTGAGGACATTACTAAACCTCTCTGGGCCAGAGTTTTCCTATATAAAAAGTGGATGATGATGGTAGTACCCACCTCATGAGACACAATTGGATTATTATTTGAGAATAGTGCATAGCATGTAATGAGTGTGAGTGTGTATATACATGTTTGTTGTTGTTAGGTGCCGTCAAGTTGGTTCTGACTCATCGCAACCCTGTGTAGGGTTTCCAAGGAGCAGCAGGTGAGCTTAAACTGCCAACCTTGCAATCTAGTGCACCACAGCACCACACTAGGACTCCAACAACAATATATATATATACTAATAACAACTATGTAGAAAAAAGAAATATAGAAAAAAATACATATATAATTTTATATATAGTTGTTAAAGTGCCGTCGAGTTGGTTCTGACTCATAGCAACCATGTGTAGGATTTCCAAGCAGCAGCCAGTTATATATATGTATGTATATATATATATATGTATACATATATATATCTCAGTGTCAGTTAAATAAAAATAAACGCAGCCTGGCTGCAGCGCCTGTACTCTAAGCTGTTTGGCTGTGCTGTCTTTTCATATGCGACTTTGTCTTATTCCTTGAATGGATATATAAACCATGAAGCCAGTTCCCCAACCCCACCCACTATACTTGCTACAGAGCCAGCCAGATTGGAAAGGAGAATTTGGCAGGAGGAGTCCATTAGCCTAGAGGCTTAATCCAGATGTTAATCCTGAGTTGAAGATCTCTGACCCAGATGCTGATAGCTCAGAATTGTGATATCAGAAATCTAGCTTTCTCTATTGGTTTGTGTCTCAGGAAAAATGCAGATATGTGGTGTGTGCTATCTATGCTGGGGACTCTTGCACTGATAAAACCTGAGTAATGCCATCAAAATGCAGACACTCTCCTAGACCATCCTTTTCATCACCTCACTGCTGTTCTCAAAGTTTAAAACAATCAGAATTACATGGGTTAGAATACAGATTCCCATAACCCTGGACTCAAAGCTTTGCTGTGTCTGGACTGGGACTCAGGAATTTGCCTCTTTTAAGAAACACCTCAGGTTGTTAAAGATGTCAGCTGATCCTTAACCACACACCTAGATGCTGTAGTGTATGTAGCCCAGGATTCTCAGACATCAATATGCCTGCCAATCCTCTGGCATCTTGTTAAAATGCAGATTCTAGTCCAGGTAAAGTTCAAGACTTTGGTGCTCGTTCAAACACCACTTAATAGCTCTGAGATCTCTTGCCTTACAGAACAGAGAATGGTTATGAACGGGAGACATCCCAGGTAGCTCATGAAAGAGTGGAGAAAGTAATAACATCTGCTCCCAGATAAAGAGGTTGTTTTTTTTTTTTCCTTTTTTTTCTTCCAGTGTGCCAAAGATCTTCACAGTGAATAGAAATTAAGAAAGAAAAAGGGCACTCACTTATTTCTGTTAACTGGCCTATATCATTTCATAAATGGAGTCCTGGGCCAGTATTCATAGCAACAGTTTTTGATTTAATGATAAACTGAGATAAGGGTAATCAAACTTCATGCTTCAGGGCATAAGGTGATTGCCCGCTGTGGTCAGAATGGAAGTTTTCCCCTTGTGCTTTGCACAATTGACTAAATGCATTAGGGAGAGTACTCAGACTGCTCTTGGAAAAGCGGCTGGAGGTCCTGGCAGAGATCTCCACGGGCTGAGATCACACAAAAAATAGTCTTTTTGGAGATGAACAACTCCATCATCATTTGACTTGAACATTTTGTTTTATATTAAGATTCTAAGGAGATCTGGTGGCCCATGAGTTAAGCATTGGGCTGTTTGTTAACAGCAATATCAGTGGTTCAAATCCAGCAGCTTCTCCAAGGAGAAAGATGAGGCTGTCACCTCCTGTAAAGATTTATAGTCTTAGGACTCCTAATGAGCAGTTCTACTCTGTCTTACAGGGTTGACTCAGTGTGAGTGGGTTTTGTTTTGCTTATTAAGAGTCTACTCATTGGATATGTGCATTTCTAAGAACAAATGATGAAAAACCTGAATGCAAGCCTTGACCACAAAATGTTTTAAGTGACCTAGATAAAGCACTGTCCCCTCTGAAGTTCAGTCTCTTCCTTGGCAGATGCCCCACCTTCTCAGAACAGTGATCATAAGCATCAAATAAGACAACATGGATGAAGGTGTTCTTTAAAAACCAGATTAAGTGCTGCTTAGATATAAAGTATCATGTTGATACAATGATTTATGCTTTATGGAATTGCTGTTTATTGCAATCACACAGTATACAAATATATACTTTGTTTGATGATATCATACGTATAATGACAGTAAAATTTATTGAGTCCTTAATCTGTGCCAAGCACTGAAATGCTTTGTTTATATTCTCTCACACAGTCGTCATATCAGCCCTTAAAGGCATATACTTTTGAGTTCCGATTTTATAGGTCAGGATACAGATGTGCAAGAAGCATCAATTAGTTTCCTATTGTTGCTATAATGCATTACCACAAGTTTAGTGACGTAAAATATTGCAAATTTGTAATCTTAAATTTCTGGAGGAGGTTAGAAGTCTGAAATGGGCTAAAATCAAGGTGTCAGCAAGATTGTCTTCCTTTTGGAGGTTCTAGGAGAGAATCAAATTCCTTGCTTTACTTGCTTCTAGAAGCCATCTGCATTTCCGGACTTGTAGCCCTTTCTTCTGTCTATAGAACTGTCAGTGGCATAACACACATTTCTGCTTCCTTTATCATATTTCCTTTGGTGACTCTTCTGTGACCCTCTTTCATCTTTTAAGGATCTTTTTGATTACTTTGGGCCCATCTGTATAATCCAAGATAATCTAAATCTTTATTAATCATATCTACAAAATCCCTTCTGCCAGGTAAAGTAGCATATCCACAGGGTCCGGGTATTATGGTGTGGATATCTTTTTTTGGTAGGGAGGGAAGCATTATTCTGCCTACCACAATTTAGTACATTGCTAGGAACACACAGTGACAATTAGAATTTGCACTCAAGCCTGTCTGACTTCAAAACCCTAAATCTTAACCACTCACTGTTGTAGTTGTTGTTAAGTGCCGTTGACTTGGTTCCAACTCATGGTGACCTTATATAGGGTTTCCAAGGAGTAAGTAGCTGGTGAGCTTGAACTACTGACCTTGTGGTTCAAACTGACCTTGCAGTCCAGTGCATTAACCCACTGCACTACACCAGGACTCCCATTAACTATAAACCAAAAAAACAAACCTATTGCTATAGAGTCAATTCCAATAGCGACCAAAGTCAATAGTGACCTTACTGGACAGAATGATACTATAAGATCAACACTGGACTGTGAACCACAAGGGTGGCACTTCAGACCCCACCAGTGGCTCCTTGGAAACCCTATACAGGGTCGCTATGAGTCAGAACCGATACAGTGGCACTTAACAACAAAAACAAAACAACCCTGTAAAGTTTTGAAGGCTATAAATTTTTACAGAAAAAGACTGCCTTATCTTTCTCCCATGGAGCAGCTGATGGATTTGAACACAGACCTTTTTGTTGGCAGATGAGTGCTTTAAGCACTGTGTCACCAAGGCTCTTTCTGCTCACTATGTAAAAAACAAAAGCCAAACCTGTTGCCATGAGTCAGTTCTGACTGATAGCGACCTTATGAACCACTCACTATAAACTTCCTCAAATCCTAATAAAATTATAGAACGTAAGTGGGAAGGAGAGGACTGTTAGAATAATCAGTTGAGGGCTTTTAAATATAATGATCATAATAGTAACAACAGAAATTACTCTTTACTGATGTTTGTTTCCTGCCTGGTACTATAAGCATACACATATAGTAGTCATTCATTTATTTTTTCTGAATCTTATTCACCCGATTAATGAAATTTAGTCTCTGAATCCAGCTTTCTTTCATTAGGTGACTGAATGAATAAGGAGAGTTTGGGGGACCAGAGAAAGTATGTCTTGGAGAACTGTCCAAAAGTATTTTAGTGGGATTTCCAGTGTAGTAAAGGACGGCTGACGAAAGATGGCATGGAAACTGGGTCAGCCTTTGCTGACTCGGACACTATTAAAATGACTAATTGAATGGGGTTCCTTACATGAGACTGTTTTGCTCCATCCACTGATAGTCAAAACCATCTTCACTTTTCAAGTCTTGATGTTCTCAGAGGTCAACCAGGACATCTCCAAAGAACTGTAGACAGTTCTCAAGCAATCTTTGCCTCCCTGTCTCACTCCCTTAACCCACTATTTCTCTTCCCCCTCTCTTTTTTCTTTTAGTCACCCAGTTAGCCTTTCTCTGAGGTTTAATGTAATTTTAAAGTTCAACGTGTGTACCCAACAATGAAAAGGCTGTCAGAGCAGTCTGAGGAACAATTCAGAACACCAATCTGGAAGTCCAGAAATTGATCCTTATCTGAACTATTATAGAGAGTTGCCATAGAGTTGATTCTAACTCATGGTTCCCCCATGTGCATTAGAGGAGAACTGTGCCCTATAGGACTTGCAATGACTAACTGTTCACAAATGAATAGTGAAGGCTTTCTTTCAAGGCATCTCTGGTGGACTTGAACTGTCAACCATTCAGTTAACAGCCAAATACTTTAACTGTTTGCACCAACAACAACTTCCAGCTTGACTATTAGCTAGCTAGATACCTATGGGCAAGGCACTGATTTTACCAGCTGAGAGACAGTGAGAGAGAGAGAGACGCACACACAGATCAAATATGATCAAAGACTCAAGTGTTTTCTATGTTTCTTCATTGCCTTTCTAGCTTGTCAAGTTTGTCCTTTGTAGACTTTTTTATGTTCCCAATAAGACTGGCACATTCCAGATGAAAATCCAGCAGATCAAGAGACAACTCTTCTAAACAGACCTAGTAACAGACTTCTTCTCAGTCTTCTTGGACAGGCCTATGTCACAGGACTATGTCAGCAGGGAGATGGGACCATGGCAATTGAATTCGGCCATGAATTGCTTCTCAGTGGATGCATTTTGTTATAAAGTATTGTATTTGTATTCATGCATACATTCATGCATGAGGAGTCCTCGTGTGACACTGTAGGATAAGTGCTCAACCACAAAGTTGGTTTGAACTGGAAGGTCGGCAGTTCAAACTCAACATTTGCTCCTTGGAAACCCTATAAAGGGTCACTGTGGGTTGGAACTGACTCAGTGGCACTTACCACCACCAACAACAACATATGCATAAAGGAGCCCTGTTATGGCGCTGACAGGAAGGTCCACAGTTCAAACCCACCAGCCGCTTCTTGGAGACTATATATAGGGGTGCCCTAGCTAGGAACTGACTTGACAGTGCTTACTAACAACAACAGCGTATGTGCTTGAGGAGTCTTAGTGGCACAGGGAGTTAAATATTGGGTTGCTAACTGAAAGTCTGGCAGTTCGAACCCACCAGCCATTCCACTGGTGAAAGATGAGACGGTCTGCTCCCATAAAGATTTACATCCTCAGAAACCCTATATTCTGTCTTCTAGGGTCACTATGGGTTGGAATCCATTTGACGACAGTCCTATAGCATGTATTACTAAGCACATTTATGAGCACTTTTAAGCAATAAAAGTTTGATGTTTAGCCTGGAATATTTCTCTGCAGTCATTGAAACATTTTGCACACCTGGAGCAGGGTATGCATTTAATTAGGCAATCAAAAATATAAGAGCCATGGTGTCAGAGGACAATGAAACAAAGTGGTCAGAGTATGTGAAATTGTTTGCCTTCACTAGACTTCCGTGTTTCTTTTTTCTTTCTTTTTTACTGTAGCTTGTCTTAAATAAGAAATAAGACACCCCTGCCAGATTAATACTTTGAAACATCATAATAAATACAAGCCATAATTATGAAGGTACTTTTATCTCTTGAGAGGGAGAGACAGAAATGTTAACTCTATTCTTTTCAACTCTGTAAGATGTTTCAGGATTATAAATTCACATTTTCTCATGATTCCTACTTCAAAAGCCATTAACCCTTGAAGCTCGAAAGTGAAAAGTTTTCATGTGTTCCTATTGCATATTATAAATCATCTGTCTATAAAGGACGCTACCCATTTTTTTTTTTATCTTTCCAGCCACATAATGAAATATATTGTTGGCTACATGAGTGGAACCTTTGCCCGGCTCTGAGGCCCCTTCACTGGGTACTGTTTAACCTCCTTACCTGGGACAGTAATGCAATATATCAGTTCTGCGGCACCATAAAACATGGGTGAGGAAGCCCTCCTATAATGCACATTGTACAGCTAATCTGCTTTTGCAGTAAGTATAAAAGTTAATTACCAGAATTGGCCATATCTGACATTTCTCTTTCCTGTGTTTTATGGTTGCAGTTTTGTTCACCAACATGAAGCTTCATTCAAGCTTTATTAAATAAAATGCTGTTTCCATAAAAGCAAACAATAGCCTTTGTTCTGCTGTTCAGTGTGTTTCCAGCCTGCATAACTTTCTTTCCTGAGTCTCCATGAGTCCAAATAGTTCTGAGTTGAAATTCTGATGCAGCAAAACATTTCACATAGTAACTGACACCATGACCGACTGCTGCCCAGGCAATTCTGACTCTTTGTTAGATGACTTCCAGTCAGTTCCGACTCATAGTGACCATATGCACAACAGAACAAAACACGGCCCTTTCCTGCGCCATTCTCACAATTGTCATTATGCTTCAGCCCATTGCTGCTGCCACTGTGCCAATCCATCTCAGTGTGTGTGTGTGGGGGGTAGGTCTTCCTTGTTTTCAGTGACCCTCCACTTTACCAAGCATGATGTCTTTCTCCAGGGACTGGTCCTTCCTGATAATATGTCTAAAGTATAAGAGATGAAGTTTGCCATTCTGACTTCTAAGAAGCATTCTGGTTGTGCTTCTCCCAACACAGATTTGTGTGTTCTTCTGGCAGGCCATGGTGCTTTTAGTATTATTCTCTAGCACCAAAACTCAAATGCAAAAACACATCTACAGTCTTCCTTATTCATTGTCTAACTCACATACATAGGAGACAGTTGAAAATACCATGGCTTGGATCAGTCACACCTTAGTCCTCAAACGGACATCTTTGCTCTTCAACATTTTGAAGAGGTCTTGTGCAGATTTGTGTAATAATACATCATTGATTTCTTGTCTGCTGTTTTCTTGAGTGTTGATGGTAGATCCAAGCAAAAGGAATTATTTGACTTCAGTCATTTCTCCATTGATCATACTGTTATTTATTGCTCCAATGGGGACGATTTTTGTTTTTCTTTACATTGAGATGTAACTTATACTGAAGGTTGTGGTCTTTGATCTTTATCAGTAAGTATTTTAAGTCCTCTTTGCTTTTAGCAAGCAAAGTTGAATCATCTGCATATCACAGGTTTTTAATGAGTCTTCCTCCAATCCTGAGGACACATTCTTCTTTTTATACTCTAGCTTCTCAGATTATTGGCTTAGCATACAGATTAAATAAGTATGGTGAAAGCATACAACCCTGGCACACACCTTCCCAATTTTAAACCATTCAGTGTCTCCTTGTTCTGTTCAAACAGATGCTTCTTGGTCTTACGTACAGGTTCTTCATACGCAGTTAAGTGCTCTGGAATACTCATTGTCTGAAATGCTTGTCACGATCCACACACTCAAAAGCCTTTGCATAGTCAATAAAGCACAAGTAAACATCTTTCAAGTATTCTCCGCTTTCAGCCAAGATCCGTCTGACATCAGGAATGATACCTCTCATTCTCCGTCCTCATCTGAATCCAGCTTAAATGTCTGGCAATTCCCTGTCAATGTACTGTTTCAACTGATTTTGAATTATCTTTAGCAAAATTTTACTTGCATGTAATATTAATGATATTGTCTAATGATTTCTGTACTCCATTTGGTCACCTTTTTTGGAATGGGCACAAATATGACTCTCTTCCAATCAGTTGGCCCAATTTCTTGGCATAGATGAGTGAAGGCCTCCAGGGCTACACCAGATTGTTGAAAGATTTCCATTTGTATTCCATCAATTCCTACAGCCTTGTTCTTTGCCAGTGTTTTTATGGCAATGACGTCTTCCTCTTGGTCATATGCTACCTCTTGAAATGGTTTAGCATCGACCATTTCTTTTGGCACGGTATCTCTGTATTCCTTGCTTCTTTTTTTCTTCCCTCTTCTTTTGATGCTTTCTATATCTTTCAATATTTTGCCCATAGAATCCTTCAATATTTCAAGTTGAGGCTTGAATTTTTATTAAGTTCTTTCAGCTAAAGAAATGCTAAGCATGTTCTTTCCTTTTAGTTTTTTCACTCCAGGTCTTTGCACATTTAATTATAATGTTTGACTTGGCCTTCTTGTGCTGCCCTTTGAAATGTTCTATACCTTATTATTTCTTCCATTTACTTTAGCATCTCTACACTGAGAGCAAGTTTCAGAGTCTCTTCTGACAATCCATTTTGGTCTTTTTCTTCTTTATTGTCTTCTTAATGACTTTTTGCTTTCTTCCAGTATGATGTTCTTCCAGTATATTGTCTTCTTAATGACCTTTTGCTTTCTTCCAATCTTAGACCTCTTCTAGTCTCCAGTCATTAGTGTCTAATGCTTCAAATCTGTTCTTGAGACTAATCTCTAAATTCAGGTAAGATATGTTTTAATTTCCTTCAGCTTCAACCTGAACTTGCATATAAGCGACTTATGTTCTCTTCCACAGTCTGCCTTTGGTTTTGTTTGACTGGTTATATGGGACTTTCCATCATCTCTTCCCACAGATGTAGTCAATTTGATTTCTGTGTATTCCATCGGGTAAGGTCCATGTTTATAGTTGTCTTTTATCTTGTTTAAAAAGGTATTTGTAATGAAGTCATTGATTTTGCAAAATTGTATCATGTCATCTCCAGCATCAATTCTATCACCAAGACCATATTTTCCAACTAATGACCTATCCTCTTCATTTCCAATCTTCAAATTCCAATCACCAGTAATTGTCAATACATCTTAATTGCATGTTTGATTGATTTCAAACTGACAAAGTAGATAGAATTCTTCAATTTCATCATCACTAGCTTTAGTGATTTGTGTGTAAATTTTATTAATAGTGGTATTGACTAATCTTCCTTGTAGGAGTATGGATATTATCCTATTACCGACATATTATCTTGAAATGTTCTTTTTGATGATGAATGTGACACCATTCCTCTTCAAATTGTCATTCCCACCATAATAAACCATATGAATACCAGATTCAAGTGGCCAATACCAGTCCATTTCAGCTCACTAATGCTTAGGATATTGATCTTTGTGTGTTCCATTTTATTTTTGACAACTTCCAATTTTCCTACTTTCATATTTTGTACGATCCATGTTTCAGTTATTAGTGGATATTTACAGCTGTTTCTCCTCATTTTGAGTTGTGCCCCATCAGCTAATGAATGAACCAAAGCTTTACTCTATTTGTATCATCACAATCACCTCTACTTGGATGAGGCAGCTCTTCCCCAGTCGCATTTTGAGTGCCTTCCAACTTGGGGAGCCTCATCTTCTAGCACTATATCTGACAATGTTCTGGTGCTATTCATAATGTTTCAATAATCAATATTCTGATGCTCTGATCAACTGCTATTCCTAAGGTTTCAGTGGCTAAACATTTATAAGTTGTCAGCTTCTTCGCCATACTAGTCTGTCTTATTCTGGAAGCTCAACTGAAACCTGTCCACTATGAATGACTGTGCTGATTTTTAATATACCGGTGGCATAGCTTACAGCATCGTAGTAACATACAGGCCACCACAGTCTGACAAACTGACAGATGAGTGGTGGATTCTGTCTCATAGCTACACTGTAGGATAGCGTAGATCTGACCCACAGGGTTTACAAGGCTGTAATCTTTATGAAAGCAGACTTCCATAAAGATAAGACTATCTGTGAGATATATTTATGCCATAGAGCAACTGGTGGGTTAGAACTGCTGACCTTTTGGTTAGCATCTGAGTGCTTAACCAGTTTGCCACCTGGGCTCCTTTGTAATATATTGTTGTTAAGTGTTGTCCTATCAGTTCCAATTCAAACACATGTAATGTTTCTGAAGAGCAGTTGGTAGGTTTGAACCACAGACCTTGCAGTTAGCAGTCCAGTGTTTATCCTACAGTGCAACATCCAGACTCTTTTCTGAGATGAGTTCAATAAATTATAGTCGTTTGATTTCTATTACTGCTGGTTGTTTGTTTTTTATTTTTAATGAAGGCTGCCTTCATTAAATGCAATGTATGAAATCTATGAAGGAGCTCCAAAAATTTCCTGAAAAAATAGAATGAAAAGATAATGGATTTTTTTAAAACCCCTTGTACTTATATGTAGAATTTAGGTTCCCAAAAGCACACATATGATGGCTACATCTGAATGTATTAAAGAGACAAAAATACAGTAACAATTCTAGTTAGAGTTAGCATTTCTTGAGCACATAAAAACCCAGTAATGCCACCATTTGGATACATTGATGCTCCAGGGTTGGACATCATTCGGAAAACTTATTTGTGATATCTGGGAAACATTTTTGTGTAGCATTTTCATACTATGAATTATGACATAAATAGTGGACCAAGTACTCTGGTGAGTTATCCATTTTAATGTAAGTGAAGCTCAAGTCTTTGTAGTAATTATCTGGATGCATTCCTTCACTCAGGGACCTATGATCATTTCTGAGTATGTTCAAAGAGTCAGAGTCCAGTAAATAACTGTACCCAGCTCATCGTGAACATGTGGCCCGTGTAGTCACCTAGCTCTCCACTTAGAATGCCCTGCTATCACCATCTTGAAATCCTGAATATTTGACAAGGAGCTCCACAATTTCATTTTGTATTGGTATTTACAAATCATATAGCCAGTCCTAATGGCACCTTTTCAACAATGGCATTTATTCTGTATCTATCTGAGCAGATAGTCAGAAACTCAGTAGGCGAAAGATGGGGGAAGAGTCACAACCTCTGAGTCTGAGTTCTCACTGTATCAGTCACTTCATTTCTCTGGGTTTTGTTTTTCTCACCTGTAAACTAAAGCATGGTCTCCATTGTTACTTCTGGTAATGTTCACGTTAGTAGGCTAAGACATAAGTGTAAAATGCTACCAAGCCTGGTTTGGAGTATAACTATGGTGATCATACCTTCAAAACCAGAAATTAGTATTATGATTCCCACCCCCACCCCGAAATGAAGTGAAGACCTTTCTTGCAAGGTTGTGATGCGTGGTCAACATAGCAGAAACCGTTGACTTTTAGACTAGACCTACGTGCCAT
Source organism: Chrysochloris asiatica (assembly GCF_000296735.1). Lineage (NCBI taxonomy): Eukaryota > Metazoa > Chordata > Mammalia > Afrosoricida > Chrysochloridae > Chrysochloris > Chrysochloris asiatica. Next base: position 27,168,915 of record NW_006408522.1, on the reverse strand, counting down.
TTGATCATTTTAAAACAAAAATTCAAATTAGCTGATCCAGGCATTATTTTGCTCATAGTCATTTCTATAGATTTTATGCTAATTTCCCAGAGACTAACTCACTCTGGTACTTTTGCCACACATAAAAAAACAAACAACAACAAAAAATCTGTATTCAAGACCTTAAAACTCTCATGTGCAAATATTGGCATCTGTGAAAATGATCTCTAATTTTCAGCCCTAGAAATTTGATGTATTGAGAGGTGATAAAATAATTAGAAGTCTGTGGGTGGCACAAATGATTAAGCACTGGACTACTGTGATAGATAAGACTGTGTCAACTTAACTTTGTCAGGATTGTCAATGGTTTGGCAGTTGAGATGCAGTTATCCCCAATGATGTGATTCAACGTGATAAACCAATAAGAGGATCAAGGGTAGGATATACCAACTTGAAACTCACGATCACCCTGCTCTGATTTATGAGAGATTCCCAAGGCTGTGCAACACCTTTTATCTTACAAGAGATATAAGGAGACAGACTTAGGCAGAGCTCAGTGGAACTTACTGCCACCAAGATAGAAGAGTCAGGAATGGAGTGCATCCTTTAGGACTGGGGTCCCGGGCACTGTAAAGCTCCTAGATCCTAGGGATGATGGATGCCAAGGTATATGGCGATCTCCAAGGAATACTTGGGCTACAGATGCGGAAAGGAGACAATGACCACTCCCCATAGCGGTCAAAGAGAAAGGCCTCCATAGAGCCAGTACTCTAAACTTGGACTTTTAGCTTACTAAACTAACAGTTCATAAAGAGCTCTGGGTGCATAGTGGTTACGAATCGGGCTGCTAAACTCAAGGTCGGCAGTTCGAAATGACCAGCCGTTCCACGGGAGAAAGATGAGGCTTTCTGCTCCCATAAAGATTTGCAGCCTCGGAAACCCTGTGTAGAGTCACTATGAGTGGGAACTGACTCCACAGTACTTAACAGCAACAAACTGTGTGAGGTGGCGCTGTGGGCTAATGCATTGGACTACAAAGTCGGTTTGAACAGCAAGATCCGCAGTTTGAACTCACCGGTCGCTCCTCGGATACCCTGTGCAGAGTTTCAATGGGTAGGAAGTGACTTGACATCAAATACCAACCTTGGGTGTATCCGTGTAGTCTGATACTCCAGTGTTAACTTTTAGAAAGGGTGCCACAGTATACTGATGGTGGCCCAAACGACTTATTTCTATAGAGACCTGGTCTCGCTGAGGTTCAGAAGAGTGTCTTCACCATCGAGGCTGCATTGACTCTGGTGGGAACTAAGAGCTTTTCTGATTCCATCATTCTAGCACCTCTGAGAGCACAGTTACAAATCCGGTATTAAAACTTGCAGCTGTTTAATGGCAGGCATAGACTTCGGATATACTCTGGGTTTTCGTCAAGTTTTGGTCACCTGCAAATTGCAATGATAAAAGACATTTCAAAGAAAACAGACAACTCTCAATGAGCTGAGATTCAGCACTCATCAGTTTTTGTATAAACCTTCAGTTCTGCTTGAAGCCACCTTCTACTTGAGCACATTTTAGATCACAAGAGAATTCACCACTCAAAGTGCCTCTAATCATCCAATTAAACATTTGCATCATTAAGTCGGTCTTTCCCTTTTACAGGCCTGCTGCCAGGCTGTTGAAGAGAAGGGATGGGGAGCCGTTCTCTAATGTTAAAAACCCACAAACAACCCCAGCATAAGCCACGGTACCAGGAGCCAATTAAGATCAAAGCTGTGTTGCTTAATGCTATCATTTCATCACTTAACTATTCAGCAATTTTTACTTTGACACGGATCAAGAGGTATTAATGCAGATTCTTTGAAACAATTCAAATAATTTAGGGGCTTTTTGTGTGAGTGTGTGTGTAACAGAATGATAATTTTTGCTCCGTATTTTCGAGAGCATACTGTCTTTTAGTCTCTGAACAGTAATCTAATTTAGGGTCTATTTATTTACAGATTTTCTCTTTTTTTTTTTTTCCTAGCCATTGACTTTTGTATTTTTATTTGAAAACGTTTGTATTAGTACAGTGAAACTAAGTTTTTCAGACACTGACTATCATTAGATTATTATAAAGGAGAGTCATGGAAATTATTTACTCATGATGCAAGATTTCAGAATTTCAGTAAGAACGGACAGCTTCACATGATGCCATTTCAACTGTGATTGATTTCAGTCGACATACTTACCAAGAATGTCACCATCTCTAAATAAGAAATAATCCTTGTTGTCTAGAACGACTTCGGTGCCCCTGTATTCTGGAAGACGAACTTTATCTCTAACTTTCACACTAACTGGTTGCATCTCTCCACCCTTTCCTTTAGATCTGCATCCAACAGCTACTACTGTTGCTTGCAGAACTTTTCCTTGAGATTTTTCTGGAAGTACTTTAGTTACAGTTTCATCTGCACTCCTTTCCACCAATACTTGATGAAAAAGCAGAAGAAACTTTTTTTAAATGTGTGTTCTACCATGAGTCTTGGATCTCAGCAACTCTCACTCCACATTCGCTATGCCTGAAGGAGACCCACAACCCGAAGCTCGACACATGTGAATGTGGGACTTGACTCATTTAAATTTCACTTTTATTTTATTTCTGTAGAGAGTAGCTTGTTTTTTGGTTTTGCCTGTTTTATTGTGTACTAGTGATATGCTGAACTTAGAAGCCCTGAAACCTAATGGGAGTTTACATTTAAGCTCCCAAGCTATTTCTTCAGCCCCCTAATGGTTGGCTGACTGATGTGTTTACATTGGTATCAGCCTTGAGTGACTAACCATAGAGATAGTTGTGTCTGACTTCTTGTTGCTCTAACAACTAGAAGCAGAATTACTGAGTTATCCTTATCTGCTATGGTATTTATTTTATGACTAAGAAAGATGGCTCAATGTGACCACATTTTGAAATAGTAGTTTGTGTTCTAGCAGCAGTTTATCTTCAAAGTAAAATGTAAACAAGTCAGCTGTAGACATTAGTCTATGAAAACATGCATCTAGTGTTTAGCTACGCATCCAAATAGAAGTTTACTTAAAGCTCATATTGCCATGTATTTGGATCCTGGTAATTCAGGGCCGTGACTCCAGCAAAGGGAAAGAAGGCTGACAGAGAAAGTGTTCTCCTTCCTATCCCTGTCATATGCTGGCGACCAAATTCTGACCCCATCCTGACCCTATAGGGTAGAGGAAAACTGCCCTATAGGGTTTCTTATGCTGTAATCTTTATAAGGACAGATTGCCTGGTCTTGGCAGTGGCTGTTGGATTCAAAACACAGACCTTTTGGTTACTAGCCCAGGACTTAACAAGTGTTCCATCAGGGCTAATATTCAGCCCCATACTCAGAGGCTTGAAGTTTCATTTCCCTAAGTGCATGTCTTTAGACTAGAGGAAGGAGACGGGCTATTTTCTTAGGACTGCCATAACAAATTACCACAATCTTGTCTTAAAACAACAGAAATGTATTCTTTGGCAGTTCAAGAGGACAGAAGTGTGAAATCAAGGTGTGGGTAGGGTTGCTTCCTTCTGGAGGCTCTAAGAAAGAAATTGTTCACGCCTTTCTCTTAGCTTCTGGCAGTTGCCGGGAATCCTTGAGGTTCATTGTCTTGTAAACACATCACTCCTATCTCTCCTTCCATCTTCACATTGCCTTTTTCTCTGTGTCTGTCTCTCTATGTCCTCTCGTTTTCTTAGATGGGCAGCACCATCATTGGATGATTTTATCTCAAGATCTTTAACTAATGGCATCTGCAAAGACCTTATATCCAAATAAGGTCACATTCTGAGGTTTCTGGTGAACATGAATGATTGCAGGGAGGAGGGACACTATTCAACCTGAAGGAACCTTGGTGGCACTGTGGTTAAAACTCAACTGTTAAACAGAAGGTTAGTGGTTTGAGCCCTCTAGTTGTCCCACAGGAGAAAGATGCAGCAGTCAGCTTCTGTAAACATTACAGCCAGGGAAACCATGTGAGATAGTTCTATTATGTCCTGTCTGGTCCCTATAAGTAGGAATCGACTCAAACAATGGGCTTGATTTTGGTGTGGTATTTAATTCAGTACAGACTTCCATGCCAAATTTGAACAACTTGGATAAAAAGGCTTTTGTTTTGAATATGTATGTACACACTTGCATCCATTTTCCATTTGCATTTGCAGGTGTACAGTTGGTTACTGAGGAGTATAAACCACATTTTCTCTCTCCTTCATGACTGAAATTCTCCGTTTTTGATGCAAAAGACAGTCACTGCATCCCTAGCACCAAGAGAACAGCAGTGATTTTGAATTGGCATAGATTTATGAAAATCAGATGAAAGTTCACTCTAAAAATAGAGACTGTTGTTGCTGATTTTATTTTAGCACTTTGTATTTTGGAAGCCTAGGAAGGAAAAGGTTGGATGGAGAGAAAAGCAAAGACAAAGTTATGATATGCTAATTTAACTGAAACGTTTGAATTACCTCCATGTTCTCTTATGGAACATCCCAAGTATGACATATAACGTGATAGATAGAGGACTTGTTCTCTAGAATTTACCATCTGACATCAGCTATATATTTGAAGAAACATGTCTCATTTTTAGTGGTGGTGGTGGTGGTGTGCCACTGAGTCAGTTCTGACTCATAGCGACCCTGTATAGGGTTTCCGAGGATGTAAATCTTTACAGGATCAGATAACCTTTTCTTTCTCCCACAGAGCGACTGGTAGATTTGAACTGTTGACATGTGGCTAGCAGCCCAATTGTAATTCACTACACTACCAGGGCCCCTTTCCATTGCTAGTAGAATCCAAGTATTAGTATTAGTTCTGTTTGGCATAAGGGCAATGCTATCTTCACCAAGAAAATTCCTGGCTTGTTTGGGTACAAGATGATTTTTTAAATGGAGTATCTCTTCACCTCTCCTATTTTAATGTAAAGACAAAAAAATCACACAACTCAACAATTTAAAATAGCTCCTATTCATATTCATCTATTCCCTTGTAGTTCTGGTGTGACACTGTGGATTAATGCATTGGACTGCAAGGTCAGTTTGAACCATATGGCCAGCGGTTCACGCTCACCAGTCGCTCCTTGGAAACCCTACACAGCTATGAGTTGGAACCAACGTGACAGCACTTAATAACATCAACAACAACAATTCCCTTATAGTATTTGACTACATGAACATCTGTTTTTATAAAGTTGTCATCAGTAAACAAAGAATTATATATTCTTAGTATTACATTATAAGCTAAGGATTACTAGTGTTCACTATCATCATCTTAATGATTCCATGATGTGCCAGGAGATTGGTGTAATATACTTTGATCTCAGCTACTTCTCCAGGGTTAGATAATTAAGTTGCTTCAATGTTTTCTACATTATAAATGTATGTGTGCTATATGAATTGTTTTCTGACATGGTTGTATTTATTTCTCCTGCCAAGAAGAACAACTTATTAGTGTCATCTCAACGAACCTTACCAATGTTAAATAGTCTTTACACAAAACAAAACAAATACCAGTTTCACCAGTGTAAAATCGTATCTCATTGATATCATTTACATTTCTTTGAGTACTAGCAAGCATTCTGACTTTTTAAGAGACTGGGACAAGGCATTTTTGAGACAAGTGTTGTACTGCTTGACACATACAAAGACAATCTAAAGACTGGTACTGGGGAATTGTTACAGCATCTGCATTCTGACTCCAGCCTCCGTGTGTCTGCAACATAGCCAGCTCTGACAGCTAATTCCAGTCTTCAGCTGGACCAAGAGGAGTAAGCAAAGAGAGCAACATTTCAGGATACAGACAGTAGCTGAAAGGATCCAGGAAAGAATTCTCCCCCAAGTAGAGTATACCAGTTATCTAGTTGCATTACAAACCATTCCAAAATGGAGTGTTTAAATTATAGCCATTATTTATTTAGGACAGGGATGGGGAACCATTTATCTGCCAAAATTTTTAATATCATTCACAGACCATACAAAATTAGCAACTTAAAAATTAGCCTGCTACATATGGTCAAACATTTAATTAACTCACCCCTAGCTCTGGTAGCGTAGTGGTTACGAATCGGGCCGCCAACCTTAAGGTCAGCGGTTCGAAACTACCAGCTGCTCCGCGGGAGAAAGATGAGGCTTTCTACTCCCGTAAAGATTTACACCCTTGGAAACCCTGTACAGGGTCGCTATGGGTCGGAACCGACTCGACGGCACTTAACAACAACAACAACATCAGTGATGGCTGGAGTTCTGGTGTGGCACTGCAGGGTAATGCACTCTACCACAAGGTCAGTTTGAACCACAAGGTTGGCAGTTCAAACCTACAAGCCGCTCCTCAGAAACCCTATACGGGGTCAACGTGAGTCAGAACTGATTCTAACAATAACAGCAGTGCGATGGCGGGATCTGGGTTGCCTTGGCAGGGCCAGACCAAATGATTTTGAGGACCTTACAGGACTGCAAAGGAACTCTGGTAGCATAGATTATGAATTGGGCTGCCAATCTCAAGGTCAGCAGTTCGAAACTACCAGCTGTTTCACAGGGAAAGGATGAGACATTCTGATCCCGTAAAGATTAACAAGTCTCAGAAACCCTGTACAGGGTCACTATGTACCGACTCAATGGTACTTTAACAACAACTACAATAGTACAAATATTCCTCCTTCTTTGTAAAGTTCTAGAGTTCTGCGTTAGATCCAGACCACTATTCCTCACATGAACAATTGTGGTTCAGGACTGGGCAGTGTTTGGCTCTGTTGTGCCGTAGGTTCTCTATGAGTCGGAACTGTCTAGAAGATACCTAAAAACAACACTATTCCCTAAACAAAGAATTCAGCTCAGTGTCTCTTGGCCTCCCCAACCCAGCCAGGTCTCCATGTTTTTAATGATCTTTAACATTGTAGATTGTTAGAGATGGGCCTGAGTAAAGAATGCATTTCAAAAAAATAATAATAATCTTAAGTATATTTGATGCATGTATACTGCAAGAACGCTTAAATTCTAATGTGCCGATAGTCTTGCTTATGAGACTCCTGCCTGATTGCTGGGTGTTGATGTAGGTGTTTCTGTTACCAGTATCGGAGCTCTGGTAGCGTAGTGGGTTATGTGTTAGGCTGCTAACCACAAGGTCAGCGGTTTGAGTTCACTAGCCATTCCTTGGAAACCCTCCCTACACAGGATCACTATGAGAACACTTAACAACAACAACATTACCAGTATCAGGAAAAGAAACATCAATTGAACAAGTTTACTTCTCCTGTTTTCCAAAGAGTAACAAAAGGGAAATTAGGGCATAGGAGAAGACACTGAAATCAGAAGTGGTCTTCCTAAATAGTTTGAACACTGTAAGACGGTAGACATAGTAGAGAGAGAACACAGAGATACTATAGGAAATTAGTACATTTCAATAGGAAGAACTGTACTAATGGTTGTTGTTAGTACCTTCGAGTCAGTTTCAACTCATAACAACCTTGTGTAGGGTTTCCATGGAGTGGTTGGTTAGTGGACCTTGTGGTTAGCAGTCCAGTGCAAATCCTGCAGCCCCACACCGTAACAATAGCTCATACTTGTTACACGTATTATGTGCTCTTGGCCCTGTTTAAAAGGTTAAACCACCATTTATGATAAGTCCAATTAGTATCTTCTTTTTACAAATGGAAGGTGAAGTAGTTTTTCCAAGTTCACTCAGCTAATGAGGAGAGCCGGCAGAACAGTCAAGTCTGTTTCCTTATTGTGTTGTACGAGGGCGTTTCTTCTCAGGTGTGGAGACAAAGTGGCCAGCATCTCATGACGCCTTCCTTGGGGTTCATGCATTGACACTCCTCCCCCGTCCATTTCATGGGGCTTAGTTGGTGTAGGGAAGGTAACTTGACCCTTGCTGTTTTTTTATTCACTGCTAAAGACAGAAAGGTTAGGAGGGAAGAAAAGTAGACAAAACTTCCAGAGGTGGAACCTTACTGTTTACTTTCTTATCTTCCTCATCTACTTACTGTTTAAGCACCCTAATGAATCCTGGTGTGGCACTGTAGGATAAGCACTGGACCAAAAGGTCTGTTTGAACCA